>NC_141689.1:654564289-655094289 GCF_964263255.1 Lissotriton vulgaris
GCAGTTTGACATGAATCTGGAACATGACTGTCTGGAAGACAGATGATACAGACCTCATGGGGATCTGTCTTGGCCTTCTTTTTCCCACAAGCTGGGAATTTGTCAAAGAGGGATAGCATTTCTTGACAAAATGCTGTTAATTTCTGTCAGGAAAAAATGGAAAAAGACAAGGAGAAACAAAATATGTCGCATGAAACGTTTAAAGTTTAAATTAAATGAAGAATTTTGAAGAAAAAAAAACAATTTGGTCGAGCTCAATGGTCCAGGATACTGTCAGTAGGAGCAGGAAAAAAGAACTGAAATAACTCCCACCTGCTATGCATGATAGGATACTGGTGGTGCCTTGTCCCTTTAAGGCACAGTGTTCTTTTTTAGACATATGAATGCCTATGAGTCTACTCTGCTCCCTACATCTCTATATCATAAAGATAAAAAAGGGTTTGGGAGAGATATTTCTACTAACAATAAAATTATCTCAAATGTATTTATTCTGGCCCCTTTTCTCTTCAGGATGAAGAACCTGGCCAGTGTAGCCTGGGTAAATAGGCTGCATAATCTGTCTCTTTTTCTTAAGTGTCTTTGCAGGCATTCCTGAAGTAAGGCGAAAATGCTACACTCAAGAAGATAAGAAGATAAGAAGATATATATATATATATATATATATATATATATATATATATATATATATATATATATATATATATATATATATATATATATATATATATATATATATATATATATATATATATATATATATATATATATATCTCCAGGGGTCCCTGAGCATGGGCGGGACTATTCAGCGCTTATGCCTATACATGGAAATCCCCTGCGAGAGAAGGCAGAGTTTATCCGTTAGAGCTTCATTAAAATGCAGGAGAGACGCTCGAGACGTATGTCCTGGGCGAAGCACTTCTGAAAGGATGTTTGTATTTACTTTGATAGTTGTTAGGATAAGGTCTAGTACTTCTTGTGCATTCTATGATAGTCTAAACTTTAGGATACCAATCACTCTTGAAAGGGCAGGTCTGTGCAGGTTTATCTACGTTCACTGTTCCCAACACTTCATGTGCAGGAAAAGTCGCTGCACCATGTTTAAATCATATATCTGAATTTCACAATACTCACCCAACCCCCTTCAATACAGGCCACACTACATCCAACTCCCTAAAGCATGCAGTTCAAAAGTGCACCAGGAGCCTAATGCAAATTAGAGCACTTCACAGCCTCATCAGGGGAGTAAGTGTTATATAAATGCTATGATATAATACAATGCATTGTGTATCGTGCAAACTAATAACCACAGTTTGTACTACAACAAAGGAAGTCTGTTTGTACCTTGTTTTTTTATCTGAATCATTTCATACAGTAAACTAATTATAGTATTTAAAATTGTACATTATCGTTGTCATTTCAATTACATATTGACACCATAAATTACTTATTTCCAAGATGAATGGAATTTTACAATATTTTTAAAATACAAATTCCGATAATACTAAATGTTTTAAAACAATGTTAAAACCCCTGGGTATTTGCTTTAGACCAGAAGAAAAAAGCTGCATAAAACTGCAAGAATTCCAATACATTTTGTTTAGATTTAATTTTTCACATAGAGAACTATCTATATACAGTGCATTTCAACAGCATGTTAATACGTTTTGTCAATTAAACCGTGGCTGCATAGTGCACTAGCTATTATTGCCCATATTAGAAAGGATAAAACAGGTGGATTCACAAAATAATTTGGCCAATTTAAATAAAGAATTGCTCAAAGAACTTCCTTTCCAACCAGACCCATTAAATCTTAAACAGAATCTATTTGTATAATCATTCAGATTACACAGTCGCAAATTGTTGCTAAAACAATTCCAGCATGGGCATAGTTTAAACAAAAATGGAACACATCAAATGAAATATCTTAATATGTGCACTGGAGGACATATGAATCAAATAAAATGCTCCCTTTCCACATCTGTACAGCTGGAACAATGATTCCATAATGACAATTTGAACACACTGATTGTTTTTGCCATTTTTCGACAAAAAGGCCTGAGTAGGTGGGAAAAGGAACAGTCAAAGAAGCCTGAGAAAGCAAGAAAGCTCATTTAATTAATTTACAATAATTTACAGCAGATTTGTTTAAAAAAAAAAAAGTATTACAATTGATCATAACAGCACGTCCTGGCTATTTTACAGGTGTATGTATGGAATTTAAATATTCAAGCTTGTGATGGAAAGCGGTAAGGTGGTCGCAGTGTACAATGTAAACAAGTAGCTTTGGAAAGTGAACACAGTTCTTGAGAGTCCTTTCACCTTGAAAAAACAATCTCGTCAATCCTTCCTGAAACATGATCATAAGTCAGTGTATAATGTTCATTTACAAACGAAAGCTAAACTAAGTTCAGTTAAATAGGTTTATGGTCAGGTCCAGTCTTAACGGGCAGTGTTGAGGTCTCTGCGATAGTAAACATTTTTCATTTCTTTAAAAAAATGCCACAATATTTGCAGCACAGTGCAGCATAAATCTTAAATACAAAAATATGTTTTTCTTCTGATGGGATAGTAGACCTTGCATCCTGGAAAGAAGTAACAACGCCACTGCAGAGAGCAGATCCAGTTTATATCTTTCAAGTCATGTAAGGCAATTACTTGGTTGGTTTACTGAATATGGCTAAATAAAGGTCCAGATAAAATGTCAGTCTTCGTTATGTTTTGCGGCTACTCCATATATGTTCTGGTGTACCTTTGTGATCAGATGAGTATTCAAATGGAGATCTGTGCCCCAAGGGAGAGCGTGAGCCATAAGGCGGCCTCTGCTCCAGAGGTAACCTAGGGTCACTGCTAGATGCTCTGTGGTCCATCTGCCAATCTGAGTGGTACCGATAATCCCTGGAAGATTTATGATGAATGAAATCAGAGCTGGATCGGTGGTCAGAGGTGGGTCGGTGGTCAGAGGCGGGTCGGTGGTCAGAGGCGGGTCGGTGGTCAGAGGCGGGTCGGTGCTCAGAGGCGGGTCGGTGGTCAGAGGCGGGTCGGTGGTCAGAGGCGGGTCGGTGGTCAGAGGCGGGTCGGTGGTCAGAGCCGGGTCGGTGGTCAGAGCCGGGTCGGTGGTCAGAGCCGGGTCGGTGGTCTGACAGTAATCGATGGTCTGAATGGGAACGGTGATCAGGATGGGATCTGGTGTCTTTCAAGCTTCCTTCATGGCCTGGTCTGTGAGGTCTACTCCTGTGATCATCTAATTTGCGGTGTTTACTGTCACTGTAGTATCTGACAAAAAGAGACAAACACAAATCACATTAATTGAGTATACATGTTTTCTTAACTTAGAGGCAAATAAGTATGTTTAAAGTTAAGTCTAATTACACTGCACTGTTAACCGTTATTTATATTTAACAATATTTCTTCACAGAATTTATCTTCAGCTCTGCATACTCACCTTTATCAGAAAGAAGACTTTGGAATGATTTTATAGCATAGTAGCCTTTAGAACCAATTAAGAACTCAAAGTTTCATTTACCGCCATGGCAACTACAGCATTAAAGATGTAAGCAGGACAATGTGGCAAAACCATTTATAGACAATACAACCTGAATGATTATTCATGTCATTATCTCTGTAATTAAATACACCATTTTCAATGTGTAAATCATGTGCAAAAGGTGATACCAATTTCAGCATTAGCCACTAAGGCTACACATGCCACTCCTGTCTTCCAGAGACTTCCTAATGACTAAACTCTTCAACTAAGAAACCATTACAAAGCAACAACTGTAGGAAAATACGGTAAAAGAAAGATCACATTGGTGTCTCTACTGAAATTTAGTAGCAAAACAGACAGAACAGAAAGAGAATAAGAGGTAACAGTAATTTTAAAAAGAGTAGAAATGAATAGGGTAACAAAATACATCATTTATTTCAGCGTCAAAATGCCCTTTTGAGTGTATGTGTGTTTTACAAATACATTATGTTATCTGGATTTATAAAGCGCGACATATCACACAAAGGGTTATCTAGGCCATGAAGCAGGTGAGAAGGTTGTCTGCTGGGTGTTAGTTCAACAACCTGGTCTTTAGCTTCTTACAGAATTCCAGAATTGAGGAGGTGGCCCAAGTCTGCTGGTGACTAGGTCTTGCGTGGTGATACGCCTGGTAATCCATCTGAATTTTTTTTTGAGAATGCATAGTATGTTGAAGTTAGAGGAGCTGACTTAGTTCACCTGTGCAGGCTTGTTGAGTGATTCCCAGGTTACGTGCGTGGCTAGAGGGTGATGGTGTTGTACCGAGCTCTGATGACTACCAGGTGGAGTCCCAAGGAGCGATCTTGCTCCTGAAGATCAGCACTTTAGTCTTGTCCATGCTGATTTTAATGCAGTTATTTGTAAACTGTTTGCTATGCAGATCATGTATTTGGTGAAACTGGATGTGGTTGTGGGAGACTTCTCTGACATTGAGAGGATCAGCTTGGTGCCATTGGCATAGAAGATGGAAATGTGCGAGATCTGACGATGTCTGCTAGTGGTGTCATGTAAATGTTCACAGGGTGGAGCTGATGGATGATCCTTGAGGGACTCTGCAGATCAGGTTCTTCGGCTTTGATATGTAGGAGGATCAGTCTGACTCGCTGTGAGGTACATATCTATTTGAGGGCTATACCTTGGATGCCTGTAGCGTGTAATCTTTTGATGAGGCTTGAGTGTGACACTATGTTGAATGCGGCCGAGAGGTCTAGCAGAAAGAGGGCGTCAGTCTCTCCTCACTCTAGAAGAACAAGTTACTTACCTTCGTTAACACCTTATCTCATAGAGACTATATCTGGCCACAGATTCCACTCCTTAGAATTATCCCCAGGCGTCAGACTGGATCCGGAATTTTATCGTGAGCAGTATCCTTGTACGCCGGTAGGTGGTGTTTTTCAGCTCTGCATGGCGTCGTTGGAGCCCTCCTTGCCATAAGTGATATGCGTGGTGCCTATATAGGAACCACCTTTTATGCAGACGCCATTTTCTTTTTACGACTTTCCATGCCAGGAGCGCAGAGCCAGGAAGAACATTGACCACTGGCTTGGAAAAACTAGAACAGCCCTGTCTCTAGAAATCCATTTGCAGAATGAGGAGGCTGGTGGGTTTGTAAGGAATCTGCAGCCAGATCGTCTCTACCAGATAAGGTGTTACCAAAGGTAAGTCATTCATTCTTCCGATAGAGACTTCAAGCCACAGATTCCTTACCTCAGTATAGATACCCAAGCAATATCATTCACAGAGATGGGTCTACGGACAATTTCGTACAAGAAAGTCCTGCAGACCCAAAAGGATAAAATGCTCATCTCAGTGGACTGGACAGTCCAGGTAGTAATGCTTTGGGAACGTGTGCAAGAATGCCCTTGTCACTACCAGACGGATGTCCAGGTCCGGAACTACACAAACTAATGCAGTGGTCGCAGCTTTTGCTCTGGTGGAGTAAGCATGCAGACCCTTAGGGTGCTGCTTCGCCAAAGCGTGGAAGATCTTGATACAGAGCATGATCCACCAGGAGATGGTGCGCATCTGCCCAGCACATCGTGTCTTCCCTCCGACACACTCCACAAAGAGTTGGTCGCTCACCTGGAACTCTCGTGTGTGGTCAAGGTAGAACGACAATGGTCTCTTTGGGTCCTGCTGGTGAAATCGTTCCTCTTCCTAGGAGGGATGTGGCGGAGCATTACAAGTAGGCAGGGTGATGGACTGGTCTACATGGAACAGGGTGACCACTTTTGGCAGCATTATCTTGACTAGATGAAATTCAGATATGGAGGCTTTGATGATGAGGCCTGGAGCACACTGATCTTCCGGGCAGATGATATAGCCACAAGAAAGTTCGTTTTTATGGAAAGGAGCCAGAGTGAAAAATTGTGCAATGGCTCAAAAGGAGCACACATAAAAAGTGAGGACGAAATTGATGACCCACTGGGCATAATGAAAGGGAAAGGTAGAAATAAATGTTGCAAACCTTTCAAGAACCTATTTACAATAGGTGATTTGAAGAGGGGTGGCTGATCAGGCAACCACAAAAAAGAAGAAATAGCATAAGGAGAGCCCTAGAAAGGATGAAAAGGAGTATCTGAGAAAGCCTTTCTGTAAACCATGCCACCAATGTTCACCCCTAATGGCAGGCGTATACCTTCTTGGTGGGGAGATGCCTGGCTGCCTAGATAAAGTTATAAAGTTCAAGAGGAAGGCAAAAAGCTGTTAACTGTTGCTGCTGAATCTCCACGCAATAAAGTGAAGCGTTAAAAGGTTTGGGTGGAGAATCCTATCCCTGGTGCTGCAACAGAAGATCCTCCCCAAGGGGCCGCCTGATCGGAGGACCTATGGCCATGCTCAACAGCTCAGGATACCTATCACTCAGTGCCCACTCGGAGCCGCAAGGATGACTTGGGCTCAGTTGTTCCTGATCTTCTTGATCACCGGGCAGGAGTAGTATGAGGGAAAAGGTGTAATGAAGGCCGGAGCTCCACTCAAGATAAGCAAGGCAGTTTGGAAACTCCAGCATGCAGCACTGCTGACATTGCTCGTTCTCAGTGGTGGTGTACAGATCTAACCATGGCTCTACCCACTGCTAAAAAAGACCCTGCACCACCTACGGACAGAGGCACCATTCATGATCTGCTAGTCACCTTCAGCTGTGTTGGTCTGCCCTAACATTCAGAGAGCCTGCCAGATGTTGACCAACCAGGGAAATGCCCTGACATTCCAGACATTTTTTTGTTGTTTTTGTTTGTGTCCTCATTACGCAACAAGTTAAAGTTAGGAGATTATCAGGGACCCTTCTCTGACTCCAAGCTTTCTTTATTTTCCCAAAGATCTGGACCATCTCTTTCCGACATTTCAGAGAAAGGGATCCCCTTACTTCCATACACTTGTAAGGAGAAGGATTCTTATTGCGGATGGGGGTGAGCTAGCCATTATGGCTACTCTTGCAGGCCTTACTCCAATAATGTTGCGATAGCGTAATAATTGGACTTTTAGTGGACTATAGTGTGAGATACAAACAGATGACTACCACAACATCTACAAAAGAAAACCATAACTTAAATCAACCCTTTTGAAACTCTTCCCATATATCCCAAAATTTATATTATTTCGAAGCTAGGCTCTTTTTTTTGTCTAAGTTGTACACTCTCAGAATTGACGCAAGCCATTCATTATAGGTCGGCGGGACAGGACTTATCCATTTTATACAGATCTCCCTCCTAGCCAGGAGGATCAACATGAAGATTACATTTTCCTGGGCTTCAGAGAAAGATCTTACTGCATTCATGCCTGTCACCCCAAAAATAACTAGGTTCATACTTACAGTTAGTTGTCTTCCCATTACCCCTTCTAAGGTAATACCCACATCTTTCCAGAAGCCATCGAGACTGGGACACCGCCAGAACATATGCAGGTCGTCGGCCATCTGTAGTATACATTTTGGACAGATCCTGACTGTGGACCCGTTCAGTTTGGATAGCCCCTTCGGGGTCCAATATGCTCCATGAGTGGTGAGTAAATGATTTGTTTTAAGAGCAGCAGACGTTAGAGACCTAACATCGCTCAACTCAAATGTGGGGTACTTGAGGTCATTGAGCATCGCCCTTACCGTGACACAAGTAAATTTCTGTCTCAACGCGAGACACATTGGATTTGGTTCATGCAATCATTGACACCACTAGGGCTTAATGACAAATTAGAACTGGCATGCTTTCTTTGACATTGTACTGTACCATTCATAGTCATGTTTGCTGCATGTACTGATTGCGTTTATTTTCTCTTTTAGTCAGCTTTCACTTGCCTGTATTTACATTGTGCATATTTTAATCATTGTACTATTGTTTATATTTGTTTATATTCACATTATGCATATCGGTTGTACCCCATAATCTCATACCCATGAGTTGCTATGTAGCATTGAGTCTTTCATCTGTACCTTTGCAATCTATAGCGCTGGACCACCCCTGATTTGACATGATTACCTTTCCACTACAGCCATACTTTTCCCCTTTCATATTCACCACTCACATTCACCACTCTAAGATGGCCGCCATTCTTCCTCGATTCCGGTGCTGTCCGTCTTCTTTGTCTATTCCGTTATCTACTACCAGTTTCCTCACTGCTTGTTTCCGTCTCTGTGACACTTTCGGCGGTTGTCGACACTTCATGTGGATTTTCTAAACTCTGGAAGACGCTTCACATTGGTGAGTGGACTCTATACAGTACTTAGTCTGTCCGAATTCGCAAATATTTCAATCACTCCGCCACACAGTATTCTCTGTTTGTATTACAGGACGCTATTTTCTTAAATCTTCACTTCGTGTCCCGCTAATTTATCTTAGCGCCTGGTAAGTCCTAAGCCCCTGACACATGCTTCACTGGTCGTCAATTTTATCACCTTCATTTCCTGACTACAACATTTGGTTTCCTTATTGCAGTCTTTTTCAATAGCACGTCTTTCAGTGGCTGATCTTCGTGTAATTGCCGGGTGCAGCGAGCGTTCTGCTCGTATCGGTAAGATCAATCACATTGCCTCTCACCCTCACGCCTTCAACAGTTGGCTTTTAAAAACCCGCGATCTGGCCTTATGCTTTCCCCGTCACTTCTTATTTATTTCACTCATTTTTTATCTCTTCTTGCCCTCTCCTTCCTCTGGTGGCGATTAGATGCCTTTCACTTATCTGATCTCATTCTTTTTCTTACAGTTAATTTCACTTTGCCCCTAAGCTTTGACAGTAAGCTATATGAATCTCGTCCTCACCCGATTGTAAGACTATAATTGTTCCTTGCTGTAACTTGTTCCCAACTGTGTTATATTGTTTTTCTTAGATTCCCCTGATGAAGGGCTATTTCCAATGCCCAAAATGCATTGGGACTTTTAATTGACCTACACTTGATGTGTATTTGGAATACTCTTCGCCTGGATTTTGTGAAAATTGAACAATATCCATGAACTTTTTTATTTATCATAAAGACATTCAACTGAAAGCCTGAAGACTCCATCTCATCTATTATTGTGTTTGCTTCCTCAATTGTGGTCATGAAATGATTTATATGTATACCATTTGAGTCACATTTACTACTGTTTAACCACATACACGCTTTTGAGTGACTTGAGCAGTGCATCAGGTTAACCAGATGACAATCTGGCGATTTTCTTACCGTATTAACAAAGGCTTGCAGGGCCTTTTTCCTGTTGCACGTGTCTGTATAATTGTTGGATTTTGATATCTATAATTGAGCTCTGATATATTTTGTTTACTTGAGTGCAACCCGTTGCTTCCTCTTTCCATCAGAGGGTTCTTGACATCCCCAGAAAAACCAGTCGTTCGCAGCCAGGTTTGACGGGGTAGCGCCACTGTCGTGGAAATCGTTATGCCCAGCGAGTCGGCGGTGCCAAAGTCACAACGAATTGTGAACTTGGCTGCATCTCTCCCCTCAGCAATAGCTTAGGTGAGCACCGTCCAGACCTCCTCCAGACACTGAGGCAGCACCTGCACCACCGTATCCAACAGAGTGGTAATAATGACCCAAGAAGCATGCAGTGTTCACAGACCGCAACCCTGAACTGGCGGAAGAGAGAATCTTCTTCCCAAACTGCTTCAGTTTCTTGGATTCCCTGTCTGGAGGTGCGGAAGGGAATGCACTCTGAGACACAGAGGCTTGAGCAACCAAGATCTCAGGGGTAGGGTGTTGGGAGAGGAAAATGGGGTTGCACGGGCCCGGCAATGGCGTCGGGCCACGTACATATCCACAGGAGCCCCTGTGTTGGGCATCATTAAAGGGCAGCAGCTGCGCAGAGGAAGCTGCCGGCCGAAGCATTTCTGTCAGGAGGTTAGTCCTGACGGCCACCGTAAAGAGCTCGAGGTGGAGAGCCGCTGCTGCCCTACGCAACACCACTGGATAAGTACCACCCTCCTCTGTAGCCACGGTAGAAGGGGACAGCACACCAGGTTCTGGAGAGAAATCCAGATCACCTACGACCTCCAAATCTTCTGGCCAGTCCGGGTCTAACTCGCATTGGGTTGCGAGAGGGTCTTCCGACCCCTCCCAGTCTTCCCCGCCTTCCGAAACCTGATGTTCAGGTGGGAAAGGAGGAGGAGGATGGAGAAAGGGTTAAAAATTTCCCGTCGGACTCAGCATTGATCAACACCGGTTCTGCACCATCTGCATGTTGGGGTAGAAGCCAGGGACGACATCAGCCGGGATGTCGGTGGAGGTCGTATTAGGTCAACAGTCATCGGCTGGGATCTATGCATGGATCCATGGGGGTCTAGCTGCACTGGGGCCATCGACAAAGGACAAGGACCCCCAGTCGGACCCGCAGGGCCCGAAGGGACTCCAGCGGGCCAGAGAGATGGCCCATGGCTGACAGAAATTCCTGCAGCTGGGCCGGAGTCACCGATGGACCCGTGAAAGGTGGGTAGGCCGTCGGCAACTGCGTAGGCTCTGCTGGAGCCGCAGGGGTGGCACCAACTGCACCCTCTCTCGTGTCTCGAGACAGGCTGGGGGAACGCTTCTTCGACTTCTTGTGCTTCGTCTTACCTGACCCCGAGTTCAAAGACTTTGGTGGCGGCTCCGCGACCGTTCCCTCGACCTCCCACGGGACCGGGACCTTGAACGGCACAGAGCCGACTCCTGGGCCACAAGCAACTTTCAGGACCGCTCCTGCAAAGAATTCGGAGCCATGGCCAGGCAGTCTGGGCACAACGTGGGGTCATGGTCACGCCCAGGAAGTAGAGACACACGCGGTGCGGGTCAGTCACCAACATCATGTGTGGGACAAACCTTGCAATACTTGAAACCGGGCATCCCTATTGCATCAGGAGTCAAAGACTAAAAAAAAGACAGACAAAAGTACCAAAAAACTCAGTAAAAATTTGACTGGGGGTACCGCTCTCTCTGGATCTGCGCTTGCTGGAGCAATTAAAAGAACTGGCGTCAGCGCGGCATCTAAATAGCTGCCGCTACATCATCCTGGCGATCACGACGCCTACAACTGACGCGGAGCCGCAAGACGCCACCTTCCAACGCGCAGGGGTACTGCTGACAAAAAAAGTTTCCAGATCCAGTCTGACGCCTGGGGGTAATTCTAAGGTCAGGAATCTATCACTAAAGTGTCTCTTTCAGATAGATTTACCTCTATGGCCACTGCGTCTATTTTTTGGACCATGTCGTCTCAGGTCGATTGAATAGCTTGGATGACACCCGTTAGTGTGGGAGAGTCCTCAACGGTCCGTTCAGAGGCCCACTCCCCTCGTGCAAGGTACTCATCCCTAGCATCAGTGCCGTGGGATAGGGGCTGAGCATAATTCGAGATTCTGTTGGTTTGTGCTTTCGCTGCTTTGTCCTTTCCCATGATTACCGGCGTAGTGTGTCGGCTGCTATCATGTAAAACACCTCCAGGTAGGTGATTCACCCGTGGATCTGTACCCAGAAGCCTCAGCTCGTCTGCTTCTCAGCTCACCTGAGCCCGGGTTTCGCCTCCTTTTCTGCCAATCCCTCAGAGTCGCCCTCTCCTGTGGGTGCCCACGAGGGGTCCAGATCACTACGTCTTCAGGGCAGGATTTGACTGGGTACCGCGTTGCGCCATCTCACAGCGGTCCCACTGCAGCCTCTCACGCTTGTCTCTCAAGGGTGCTACGTCCATGTTCTTTGTTCTGCTATGTTGGCCTCAGGCTTCTGTCCCTCAGCTCTTCTAACCTCCCAAGCCCCACAGGGCAAGATTGATTCCCAGGTCAGTGTTCTCTTTTCTCCCTGGACATGTCCGCTCAAGCTGGTCCCACTGCAGCCTCTCGCGATTGACTCCTTAGGCATCATCGTTCTGGGCCCCCACGCCCTCTCACCGGTGCTTTACTGGGCTCTGGCTGCGTCTTCTCAGTTTATCTGGTCTCCCAGGCCCTGCAGGGCACAGACAATTTCAGGGCAGGGGTCTCTTCACTTCGGGCGCGTTGGCTCACGTCAGCGTTTTCGGCCCGGTTTCCACTTCAGTCACCTCACCCCCTCCGGAGGTCAGTAAAAAAGTGGGCACCCCCCACAGGTGAGAGGGGGAAGCAGTCACAGCCCACTCTGTCTCCGAAGTCCTGAGTCACCTCCAGCTGCAATTGACTCGGGGAGACGGCCCCTCTCCTCCTAGGCCTTCGCCCGAGGCCCCACGTCCCAGGGTCTTGGCTCCCTGTTATGGGGCTGTTCGTTGCGTTGTGTACCACACAACGGTTGCAGTACGTCCTCCAACCACCTCGCGGCCGAAGCCCGTTCTCTCCTGAGGCCGCAGTGTGTCTTTGCCTCAGTCGCAGGCCCCGGGCGGTTCCCAGATCAGATCACTACTGCCCGAGTCACACCTCCGGCAATCAAGATGGCGCTGACTCCCCTTGAGGGCCTTTATTTCAGCGGTTGCGGTGTTCCTGGGAGTTTCGATTACTTTGTGCAGTCATGCGGGGTCCCATGGCACCTAGGAAACCGCTTAGAGGGCTTATATGGAGCAGGATGCTTCAGGATTGTGCCTTAAATCGTGCCGCCGCGCGGAGCACTGCTAAAACACGACTACGCGGCCATGGTGGTAAGCCAAGTCCCTCCACTAGTCATTTTGTTACAGCGGTATAATCTGTTGGTTGACCACAACATTAAAGAACATGTTGCGGTGACCCTTACAGGACTCACTCATTCAAGCTTGGCACTCCTAATGCAGTCTTTCTTAGGTTTTGTCTTTCTCCTGCATTGGGACACAAGACCTTACCTACATCTTTCTGCCCCTCTCTCGACTGCCTCTCCTGCATCGAGATTGAGAGGTGACAGTAAATGGCTTTTGATCTTCCTCTCTAAGTGGATGGTGTTATTCTGGCAGCCAGGCGTCCTCCCACTAAAAATAGTTATACAGGTCTCTAGGATAATTTTGTGGTGTGATGCTCATCCCATCATATCCAACTCTTATAGACTTCTCTTTCTGATGGTCTCTTCTTTAGTTTATCATTGGCCCAGCAATGCCTTGCAGTTGCCACAGTTACAGGGTATTAAATTGCTATTTCAGTTTTTGCACATTTACCAGATCAACAGTCTCTCTCCAAATCACCTTTGATGTGTTTTTGAAGGTGTTGTTGACCCACATGTTTCCATCTGTCCCATCCGTAATGCCACATTGAGATTTGAATTTGGTATTGACTTACCCGATGCGCTTGTCTTTCAAGCCTATGCACAGTTGTTCTTTGTGGTTGCTTAATCTTAAAAGGTGATCCTCATTGTTATTAAGGAAAATGCTACTTACCAGTATGCATCTGTTCTTGGCATGTAGGGCCGCTGACATTCATATCTTAATAATTGAAAATAAGGGACCTGGTCACTGTTGAATTCTGCCACTTTTTGTTTTTGAGCAGAATATCACCCTAAGGTAATTAATCCTTGGGTGATGTGTATACTTTTTTGTCTGGTACAAGTTCCATCACTTTGTAGATTTCTAAAAACAGTCTGAGGTTTTGTTCGTTGCCTTACAAAAACATAAATTTACACATATACTATAAACACTTTTTACAATACACAAAACAATTGAATTACATTTATCTGTTAAACAATACATTTACCAAAGAACATTTTTGCCAGGCTTCAGGGTTGTACCCTACCAACTAATTCTAGTACCAGGCCTACATTATCCTGATTACATCTAGTCTAGGACTGGTCGCGCAAAGGCAGGAAACTTAGTAAACATTATTTCATCTGTTACATAAAAAAAAACTTTCTAAAGCCTTTTGCGGAATGTGCATTCGTATTTACGACAAATATGACAAAGCCGACGCGTTTCCAAGCCCGTGTCTCATTTATCGGGCTTTTCTTCAGGGCTTTTAGTTGGGTACCTGTGTGAAAATAGGGGGACATATTTTAGTGTGGGACCTTCAAATGTATCGTCAGTGGAAGGGAGTTGTTTACACTTGTTTTTTACCTTCCTGCGTTGTATGTACAAGTCTGTTCTAATGCGTTCAGACTCTTGACTGGCGTTTGGCTTTATTCTGTAAGGTAGAAAACAGACAATGTATCTATTTTCTGTATGGGGGACATTGTATCACAAGGTTTTTAACAAAAGAGTCTGCCCACACTGTAACTTACGTTTGTTATGTTCTCATTCCTGTCGCTACTTGTCTTCTGTTGTAGGATTTTACGACTTTGCGGGAAGTGGCTCACAAGGTTCTGTAACGCTGAAACAGAACGGTTTTCAATTGTCTAATCTAATTATTTGTTCGATGCTGCGAGTTTTTTTTAGGTAATTATTACTTACTTGGGGTTTTCAGTGAGTTGGCGGAACGCCGTACTGTCGTTTTATGGAGGGCGTCACCTTTTCTTTTTTTCTCGTTTGCCGCATGCACTGTAAGATTGAAGTTGGTCGAATTTAAAGACTTATTTACTACAAGGCGGGAGTGAATGTTTTCTTTCTCCACTCTGTGTGCGTCATTACCTGCAGTATCTGTGTGTAGCCGCTTGTTTCTGCCAATTTCATTCCAGAGTGAGTGTTTGGTGTTCTGGTCACATGACTGATATAAGAAAATACTTGCATAATGTGATACAGCGGTTATGGGACATGTAGTCTTAGAGTTCAATGCACGCTTGAGTGCGAGTTAGTGTGTAGCTCTTTTGAAATAAAATAGTTTTGGTGCATTTGTGACATGTGGTCATTTTACAGGGGACACGTTTACGAATTTCAACATTCACCATATTCATTCAGTCCTGCACTCACGCAGTCATATTTCATAATTAGGAAAGTTTCTCTTTTTAACAGTAAAGTTTCCACATTGCCTCCAAGCGGTGAAGCCTTTATTCCTGAGAGTACGGACCATCTTAGGTCTCTTTCAGTATGGCCAAGATCAATAAAGTGCTGGACCATTGGTGCGTTCAACACTTTTTGTTTAATTCTAGAACGGTGTTGGGCCAGTCTCTGTGTAATCTGTTGGTTTGTTTTCCTAATGTAAAGTTTGTCGCACGGACAAATTATTACATAAACAATATTTTTGCTTTTGCAGCTTGTAAATTCGTTATGGGTCCATTTGATGGTATTATGTTCAAACGTTGTGCCCTCAATGGTACTGGCACACGATACACAGGTACCGCATTTGTGGTGGCCTTTCACAGGGTTTAAATTCCATAAGGCACGTAAGTCACTTTTGACTTTAGAAGTGCCTAGATCTGCCCTGATTATTTGTTGCCCTATGTTCTTGTTTTTCTTAAGTGCGAACATGGGTTTAACAAAAGGAATTTCAAGGTTGGACAATAAATGCCAATTTTTCAAAACAATTGATTTGAATTTGTTCGTGAGTGGGCCGTAAGTTGAGACACAGACCAATTGTTCGAGTGGTTTTTTGTCTCTTTTTGTTAATGAAGCCTCTCTGGGAGTAAACCATGCACGCTAGGTTGCATGTTTTAACATTTTTTTGGGATACCCTCTTGTTTTTAACTGTTCACACAGCATTTCTGCATGTATCAGGTAATCTTCTTTTCTAGAGCAATTGCGTCTGATTTGCAACAACTGGCTGTACAACAGGTTTTCTTTTAGGCTCTGTGGGTGGAAGCTCGGTAGTGGAGGATGGTATTTTTATCAGTCTGTTTACGGTATAAAGTAGTGGCCAACTTGTTGTTCTGAGGGAAGACTTCAACATCAAGGAATGTTAGACGTGTGTTGCTGTGTGTCATACTGAATTTTATGTCTGGGTGCCTATTATTCAACCATTCGTGGAATTGGATCAGGTGTACTTCTGTGCCTCTCCACTGGCACCAGACGTCATCAATATAGCGATGCCATTTTACAATGTGTCCGCTATACGGATTATTCTGATAAATGAATCGCTCCTCATACAGGGCCATAAAGAGGACCACCATCTCTGGAGCATAAGGACACCACATGGTGGTCCCCTTCACCTGCATATAGAAGGTATCCATGAATCTGAAAAAGTTCAGTTTCAATGCTAGGCTGGCCAACTCGATTATAAATTTGGTGGGAACTCTTTGCAGTTTGGGCCTTGTGTCTAAGAAGAACTCAATGGCTTCTAATCCCTCTTCCTGGGGGAATCTGTGTCTATAATGAGTTGACGTCAAATGCCACCATCAACTCATTATGGTCATCAAATGGTAAATTTTCGATTTTATTGATGAAGTCTGCCGTGTCTTTGATATAGGACTTGACCTCACTCATGAATGGCTTTAGAAATAAGTCTACGTACTTGGCAATCGGCTCAAGGATTGACTCACATCCGGAGACTATTGGTCTCCCGGGTGGGTTCTGTAGGTTTTTATGCACCTTGGGTAGGAAACAGATTACTGGGACTTTAATTTGATTTGTATCTCCATTTGTATGCTGTTGGAAGGGTCTTCAGTTAATTTCCTGTACCATTCTGTGTTACCTATTTGGCTATTGGCTTCTTCTACGTATTTTTCTTTCTGCCATACCACCAGGGCACCCCTTTTGTCGGCCGGCTTCACTACTATTGATATGTCTTCACTTAGTTGTTTAATTGCTATCTGTTGGTCCTTCGTGATGTTTCTTTTACAAAACATTTTTTGTTTACCTAACTGCGTGAGTGAGGAGAGAACAGCTTGTTTGAATGCCAAAATTTGTTTGGGGACCATTTGTGGTGTAGGAGTAAAAGACGATTTATTTGATAAGTTTGATGGTTCTGGTACCTTAGTGTTTTCTTTGTTATGGAAAAACGCTTTTAGTCTAATTTTTCTAAATAGATCTTGTGCTTCTATTTTTCAATTGACTATATCTGTTTTAGTACTTGGGACAAACTTTATCCCTAGTTCAAGGACTGATTGTTCATGAATGGTGAGCTTTTTTGGTGAAAGATTGATGAGTAGTTTACGATTTGTAATAGCTCTTGCTGCGTGTTCTCATGTCCCATGCTTGCGGTTGGGGTTTGAACCTTACGCGACCCCTGCCCTTGCCCTTCTCTAAAAAAGTATTGGAACGTTTTGAAGTACCTTCTCCGGGTTCTGAATCTCCAGATGAATCAGAGGATGAACTCTCTGAGAAGGTGAGGAAACGATACAGAACCTTGTGAGCCACTTCCCGCAAAGTTGTAAAATCCTACAACAGAAGACATGTAGCGACAGGAATGAGAACATAACAAACGTAAGTTACATTGTGGGCAGACTCTTTTGTTAAAAACCTTGCGATACAATGTCCCCCCATACAGAAAATAGATACATTTTCTGTTTTCTACCTTACAGAATAAAGCCAAACGCCAGTCAAGAGTCTGAACGCATTAGAACAGACTTGTACATACAACGCAGGGAGGTAAAAAACAAGTGTAAACAACTCCCTTCCACTGACGATACATTTGAAGGTCCCACACTAAAATATGTCCCCCTATTTTCACACAGGTACCAAACTATAAGCCCTGAAGAAAAGCCCGATAAATGAGACACAGGCTTGGAAACGCGTCGGCTTTGTCATATTCGTCGTAAATACGAATGCACATTCCGCAAAAGGCTTTAGAAAGTTTTTTTTTAATGTAACAGATGAAATAATGTTTACTAAGTTTCATGCCTTTGCGCGACCAGTCCTAGACTAGATGTAATCAGGATAACGTAGGCCTGGTACTAGAATTAGTTGGTAGGGTACAACCCTGACGCCTGGCAAAAATATTCTTTGGTAAATGTATTGTTTAACAGATAGATGTAATTCAATTGTTTTGTGTATTGTAAAAAGTGTTTATAGTATATGTGTAAATTTATGTTTTTGTATGGCAACGAACAAAACCTCAGACTGTTTTTAGAAATCTACAAAGTGATGTAACTTGTAGCAGACAAAAAAGTATACACTTCACCCAAGGATTAATTACCTTAGGGTGATATTCTGCTCAAAATAAAAAAGTGGCAGAATTCAACAGTGACCGGGTCCCTTATTTTCAATTATTCAGACGTTGTCCTACCCGGCCACAGTGAAGGACACAACGTCTCTTTTTCCATAAGACATTCATATCTTAGCATAGATCGCCGCCTAGTGTTGGGTCCGGATGTTTGCACTTTGTTGACCTGGAAGAGTCTTCGAAGTATCACGAGATAGGTGACTCCTCCCCTGGACTACAGTGCGCATGGGCGTCTTCTCCATCTTCAGATTGTTTTTCGCCATTGTGGCAAAGATGGAGTATTGCAAAGTAAGAGATGACCATGTAAATGTATGTAGAAAGAATTACTGCAGCTGTGACGGGCACCGGGGAGGAGGGTGGGCGATATGAATGTCAGCAGCCATACATGCCAAGAACAGATGCATACTGGTAAGTAGCATTTTCCGTTCGAGGCATGTGGGCTGCTGAATTCATATCTTAGCATAGACTGTATAGCAGTATCTCCTCTAGCGGTGGTCACCTGTACCAGCTGCAGAAGTTTGAAAGAGAGTTTTTAGGACAGCCTGGCCTACAGCAGCTTGCTGCTTTGCCTGCACGTCTACACAGTAGTGTTTAGTGAAAGTGTGTATGGTAGACCATGTAGCTGCTCTACATATGTCTTCTAGTGGAATATTTCCTAGGAAAGCCATGGATGTCCCCATTTTGCGCGTTGAGTGGGCTTTTGGGGAAACTGTTAGAGTGCGATTGGCCTTTAGATAGCATATTTGAATGCACTTAACTATCCATCTGGCTATTCCTGATTTTGAAACTGGGTTACCCTTATGCTATGGAGCAAAAGCTACAAATAGTTATGTCTTTCTGAAAGCTTTAGTTCTGGCAACGTAATATAGTAGAGCTCTTTTTACATCCAGTGTGTGTAGAGCTCTTTCAGCCACTGACTGCGGGTTTTGGAAGAAAACTGGCAAATCTATTGACTGATTGAGATGAAATGTTGATATAACTTTTGGCATGAACTTAGGGTTAGTACGGAGCACTACCTTATTCTGATGTATTTGCATGAAAGGTTCTTGAATTGTTAGTGCCTGTAGCTCGCCCACTCGCCTGAGCGAGGCAATGGCCACTAAAAATGCCACTTTCCATGTTAAGAATTGTAATCCTCACGAATGGAGTGGTTCGAAAGGTGGCCCCATAAGTCCGGTAAGTACGACGTTTAAGTTCCAGACTGGCGAAGGTGGATGTCTTGGAGGGATAATTATTTTAAGTCCTTCCATAAAAGCTTTGATAGGTGGTATTCTGAACAGGGACAGATGTTGTCTGTTCTGGCGATATGCTGCTATAGCAGCAAGGTGTAGCCTTGTGAAGAGTATGCTAGATTGCATCTTTGAAGATGTAATAAGTAACATATTATGTTTTGTATGGAGGCATCTAATGGATTGATTTGGTTATTATTGCAGTAAATTACAAATCTTTTCCATTTAGCTGCGTAGCATGCTCTAGTAGTTGGGCGTCTTGCTTCCTTGATAATGTTCATACAGTCTGGAGGCAAGTTAAGATATCCGAACTCTAAGACTTCAGTAGCCAGATCGCTAGGTTCATCTGATTGGGATCTGGGTGCCTGATTTCTCCACAGTTCTGCGTTAACAGCTGTGGCGATAGACGCAGCCTTTGGTGAGGGACTACTGAAAGTTCTAGGAGTGTCTTGCCCATGTGGGAGCAACTAGGATCATTGTGAGGGACTGTTGCTTTAGTTTGCGTGCCACTAATGGAATCAGTGGGGTTGGCGGAAAAGCGTACGCAAATCTGCCTGAGCAGTTCATCCATATCGCATTGCCCTGTGACAACGGGTGTGTGGGCCTGGAGGCAAAGAACTGGCATTTTGAGTTTTTTCTTTTGTGGCAAACAGATCTATCTCTAGATGCCCCCACTTTTTGAAGAATGGTTGGAGGACTTGTGGGTGAATCTCCCATTCGTGTATTTGTTGGCTGTGTCTGCTTAGTAGATCTGCAATCTAATTGTCTATTCCTGGGAGGTGTTCTGCCAGGAGAAAAATGTTTTTTTGGGATTGCCCACCTCCATATGCTCTGTGCTAGGTGAGACAGCTGCGGAGAGTGTGTCCCTCCCTGTTTCTGTATGTAGTACATGGCTGTCATGTTGTCCATCCGGATTAATACAGCCTTGTTGTACAAGTATTTCTAGAAAGCTTTCATCGCTAGAAATACTGCTAGCAACTGTAAGTGGTTTATATGCAGTGTCTTCTGCTTGAATGCCCTGAGCCCTTGGACTGTGTATTGAAGTAGGCGGGCTCCCCAACCCGTCAGTATGCGTCCGCTGTTAGCACTACCTGTGGAACCGGCTCTTGGAACTGTCGCCTCTTGGAAAACCTTTGTGGGTTCCACCACTGCAGGGAGTAGTAAGTGCGACTGTCTACCAACACTAGGTCTTTTAGTTGTCCTTGAGCTTGGTTCCACTGCCGTGCTAAGCATTCTTCCAAGGACGCATTTGAAGTCGGGCATGAGGGACAATGAATATGCAGGAGGCCATCATGCCTATAAGTTGCATGAACACTCGAGCTGGCAAGGAGTGTTGTGGGTGAAATCTTTGAATTAGAGACTGCATGTTGGCTATGCTGGCTGGATTTGGATATGCTTTTGCCACTGAGGTATCTATTGTTGCTCCCAGATATTGTTGTATGTGGGAGGGCTGCAGATGTGATTTTGTGTAATTTATGGAAAAACCCAGACTGTGCAGTAGCTGAATTGTTTGGGATGTGTGGTTTGCACACTGTGCGTATGAGTTGGTTTTTATGAGCTAATCGTCCAGGTAGGGCAGAGCTTTCCAAACTCTGTGTCGGGACACGTTACTGTGTTGGCTGCTGCCTGTTGGTGTGTCGCGGGACGAGGACAAGATGCAGTTTATTCATCATGCAGGATGGTACTTCACATGCTAGTGAGGCAGTACCTGTTCCTGTGGCAGGCTGGAGGCGGGAAAGGAGGAGCATTGCGCTGCCGTTCTCCCTTCCGGATGTAGCTGTGGCTGAAGTATAAAATACACTGCTCACGCTCGCGTGTTTTTTTTTTTTTTAAAGTATGTTTTCCTCCATTTATTTGCCATATTTTACTCAAACTTGATTGAGATTTAAAGGTCATTGATTCTGCTGTTTTTCACGTAGCAGTATTTCATGCCCAAAAAAAACAATCTATGCTTGGGTGCCATTTGTCAATATTGAACATGGTGTGTTGCATGTTTTATCTCAAATGCACAGCCTAATATCGGGGACCATCGCTGCTCCGGAACTAATGGCTTATTAATGTGCAATTTATTATTCAAGGTAAAGTAGCCTTTCAATAGTTCTGCATTGTTTCCTACTGCTCATGCCTCACAAGACAACCACTCTGCACAAAAAAAAAAACACTACCAGTCTAAACATGCCTCGCTGTTCATCAGCATTTCCGCTATCTAAATGCGCATTGACAACAGAGTCCTACAGTCCTACGTGGGCAACAAATGTGGAGATCAGATTCACAACAAACAAATTTAATCTAAGGGAAACGTGTAACTTGAACAAAGATTACAACAAAACACGCCATGTTTCTATTTCACAGAGCCAAGCGCATCTCCATATTTTCAATTGTCTATTAACATTTTACTTGGTAGAAAACCTATGAAATTGTTTGAAAGGCATTTTGGGCCACGGTAAACATTTTCTACAAGCAAAAACAAAACAGAGAACGCAGCCACCACTCAGTCTGTTAATGATAGTTGTCTGTTAAAAGTGAGGTCGATTATTTATTAATATGAAGCATTTTGAAGTGGCAGTTTAGGAGTGGAGAGCCTTGACTTAAATATTAAACTGAATTACTGTGTCGTAAAATGATGCACGTCTAAAAGGTGTGTCACCAACATGAAAAGTTTGGAAAGCACTGAGGTAGGGGAACACATGGATGTGTTGCCTTCTTAGGTGTGCTGCTACTACTGCTAGGCATTTTGTGAAAACCCTTGGTGCTGTATTTACCACGAAGGGGAGTACTTAGAATTGACAGTGTTGACCTTCTATCGTGAACCTGAGATATTTTCTGTGAGCTGGATGTATAGGTATGTGAAAGTATGCATCCTTGAGGTCTAACGTAGCGAGGAAGTCGCCTTGTTGGAGTAACGGGAGTACTTGTTGAAGAGTGATCATATGGAAATGATCTGAGAGTATGTATTGCTTCAGAGGTCTGAGGTCCAATATTGGTCTGAGGGACCCGTCCTTTTTGGGAATAAGGAAGTATAGGGAGTATACTCCTGTCCCTTGGTATTGAAAAGGGACTGGCTCTATGGCTCCCTTTTCTAGCATGGATGTTACCTCTTGTTGTAACAGCGTGACGTGTTCTTTGGACATAGGACAGTGTTTGGTTGCTATGTTGGTATGTTGGGTGGAGTAGAAGTGAGTTCCAGGCAATAACCATACTGGATAATTTGTCTCACCCACCTGTCTGTGGTAATTGCATTCCAGTCTGGTAGGAATTGTGTTTGTCTGCCTCCGACCGATGTTGAGTGGTCTGGAGGGAGTGTGAGTAAGTCACTGTTTGGTGGCGGTGGAGGCTCTGGTGATGTGGCCACCACGTCCTCTGCCCTTGTTATTATTGCCTCTATAACCTCCTCTGTTGGAGCCTTTATTAAAGGTGCTCTGGGTATTACTCTTGAATGTAGAGGAAGTTTGTTATATGTTGCCTCTACCTGAGCCTCGAAAGGAGGAGCGACGAAAGTAACTTCTGGATTGTTGGAACTGAAGTGCGCCCATTGACTTAGCAGTATCAGTACCACTCGTGACCCCCTGTATCCCATCATGCCCCAGGGGTGACAGTTAGGTCAGTTGTTCTTTTCGGAGACTGAAAAACAAACCTAATAACAAATAGGTTAACAATATCTCCTTATTAAAGAGCATCCTTTGCCCGGGGAGGCGGTAGGGTTGCTAATGACTTTGATGAGGATACCCCTGGATGAGAACTAGGATTACAGGTAAGTAACTAATCCTTCTCTTCCAGGTGATCCTCATCAATAGTCATAATCATTAGAATAGAATAGCAAGCCTCTCCTCATCCCTGCGGGTAAAGGAAAGATAAGACAGTAATCTCATCAACAAGTCTGAGTAGACTATATGCTACCCAAACAGATTCCTCAAGGAGGCTTGCCCTACTTGAGTATCGGCCCTGGACTCAGATTCGAGGCAGTAATGCCTCGTAAAGGTATGAACCGATTTCCAGGTTGCAGCCTTGCATATTTCTAACATTGGAATGTTATGCAAGAAAGCTACTGTAGCGGCCTTCCCTCTAGTGGAATGCGCTTTTGGAGACATCAACAAAGGCTTGCCTGCAAGCTGATAGGCCAATTTAATGCAAGAGACAATCCATCTGGAGATGGACCTCTTGGCCGCTGGAAAACCTGTCCTCATTGAACCATAGTTAACAAACAGCTGATCCGTTTTCCTAATCCCTTTAGTCTTTTCCAAATAAAACTTTAGCACTCTCTTAAGATCCAAGGAGTGAAGTGACCGCTCGGCTGGGGTCGTCAGATTTGGAAAAAAGGAAGGGAGGGAAATAGACTGATTTATATGAAAATCAGAAATGACCTTAGGCAAGAAAGTTGGATGAGCCCTTAGGACTACTCTGTTGTGGTGGAAAACAGTATATGGTTCCTTCGCACAGAGCGGTTGTATCTCACTTACTCTGCGCGCAGAGGTAATCGCTACCAAAAAGGCTGCCTTCCAAGAGAGATGTTGCAAGGAGGCCTTGTGGATGGGCTCGAAAGGATGTGACATTAACCTGGATAGACCTAGGTTTAATTCCCATGGAGGCGAAGGATTTCGTACAGGGGGATACACTTTTTTTTTAACCCCTGGAGGAAGTCCTTAACCACTGGAACCTGAAAGAAAGACATCTGATCAGGTGATTTTCTGTATGCTACAATGGCTGACAAATGCACTCTAATGGAAGTGTATTTTAAACCAGCAGTTGCCAGGGAAAGGAGGTATGGTAAGATGACGTCCTCCTGCCCTTTAGTCGGATCTAAGTGATGATCCCTACACCACAAGTAAAACCTTTTCCACTTGAACGCATAGGACGCTCTCGTGGAAGGTCTCTTAGCCTCCTTTAAAATGTTCATGCATTCGGGAGGCAAGTTCAAATGCACATATTGCAGGACCTCAGGAGCCATGCTGTTAGGTTCAATGATGGGAGGTTGGGATACATTATCCTCCTGTTCATCTTGCTCAACAGGTCCGGCCTGTAAGGGAGTCGTTTGTGTGGACACACAGACAGATGTAGAAGGTCCGGGTACCACCACTGCCGCGGCTAATCCGGAGATATCGGGATCATTTCCATGTTCAACCTGAGGAGCTTGGAAACTACTCTCGGAATCAGAGCCAGGGGAGGAAATGCATATGCGAATGCCCCTGACCAATCCTTCAGTAGAGCATTTCCCTGCGTTCCTGGTTGGTGGAACCTGGACGCGAAGGCGTGGCATTTGGTGTTTCGTCGTCTGCAAACAAGTCTATGGATGGACGACCCCAGCAACGAAAAAGCTCTTCTACCACTTCGTAGTTTAGCACCCAGTCTGGCTGATCTTCGAAGTGCCTGCTGAGTGCGTCTGCTTTTACGTTCAACTCGCCTGGAAGGTGCACTGCCACTACTGTGAGTCCTCGAGAGAGAAGCCAATGCCAGATTGTCTGAGCCTCTCGAGAAAGTGGGCGCGATCTTGTGCCTCCTTGTTTGTTCAGATAGAACATGGTGGTCGTATTGTCCGTCTTAACTAAGACTGAGTTGGATTCGATCGCTGGTAAGAAAGCTTTGAGAGCCAGGAATACCGCTCTGAGTTCCAGCATGTTGATGTGGTATGTCTGCTCCTGCGCAGATCACTGGCCTTGAATTTGAAGCGGACCCATGTGTGCTCCCCAGCCTTGCAGGGAGGCATCCGTCACTATAGACTGGGAAGGAACGGGTTGGTGAAACGGTACCCCCACCAGCACATTCTTTCTCCGAGTCCACCATTTGATGGCATCTTTCGTTGCCTGGGAAAGAGTGATCCGATCTTCCCAGCGTCCTGTCGCTTGGTCCCACTGATCCTCCAGAGCCTATTGTAGAGGACGCATTCTCAGCCTGGCGTTTGGGATGAGAAAAATGCAGGACGCCATGGAACCCAGCAGGGAAGCTACTTGTCGGGCTGTTGGAAGCCGAGACTCTAGCAGAATCCCACATTTCTGACTCATGGAAAAAAGTCTCTCCTCCGAAGGAAACGCTTTTCCCAAGCTTGTGTCCAGAACGGAGCCTAGGTAGTGGATGGACTGTGTAGGCCGCTGGACTGACTTCTCCAGGTTCACATGGAGGACGAGCCTGTGTAGCTGGTGCAGGCACAGTTGTAGATCGTGCGTTACCTGTAGCGGAGATGGACCTTTTAGGAGCCAGTCGTCCAGGTATGGGTAAATGAAGAGACCCTTCTTGTGAGGAAAAGCCGCCACCACTGCCATGCATTTGGTGAAGACTCGTGGTGCGGACTTGAGACCGAAGGATAACACCTTGTACTGTTAGTGTTTGTTCCCTACAACAAACCTCAAGTACTTGCGATGTTGTTGAGCAATTGGGATGTGAAAGTACGCATCTTGCAGATCCACCGAAAACATCCAATCTCCGGCTTGAAGATGTGGACATATTTGGTGAAGCTCTAACGTGCAGAACTTTTCTTTGACGATGACTTTGTTTAATAGTCGTAGGTCGAGTATTGGTCTGAACTTGTCCTCCTGATCTTTTTTGGGGACAAGGAAGTATCTGGAGTAAACTCCCTTTCCTCTTAGAGCGGGAGGAACCTCCTCTATCGCTCTTTTTTGCATTAGGACTCTCACCTCTCTTCGGAGCAAGCTTAGCTGGTGAGGGCAAGAGCTCTTTGGAGGAATGTTCTTCGGAGGAGCACGGAAACGTAGCTTGTATCCATTGCGCAGTATATTCAGCACCCCCTGTTCTTTTGTGATGCTGACCCACTCTGCCAGGTGTTGTGAAGCACTTCCTCCCACTGGAGTGGGTAACGGCGCCAGCGGAAGCCACTGCTCAGGCCTTTCCTCCTCTTGTGGTGTTAGAGGATTGTTGGTGACCTCCTCTACCTCTGCTGGGCTTGCCTCGAAACTGGGGTTTCCCCTGGTTCTTACTTTGGGACCACTGAGGGGTTTGAACCCTCTGTTGAGCCCCTCTCCCCCTGTTGGTCTTGAAGCGGCGCTTGAATTCTTTTTTCTTCTCCAAGCCCACCGCCTTCACCGTATCCAGTTCCGTCTTCATTCGGGTCATCTCTTCATCAGCATGCTCCCCGAAGAGAGCGGAAGCCGAAAAGGTGAGATTAAGGATGCGATGCTGAGCATCCGGCTTCAGACCTGTAAGGCGCAACCAGGCCGACCATCTGGCACAAACCCCATGAGAATAGGAATGCGCCGAAAGCACTGCACCATCCGCAGCCGTGCTTATCATCTGATTCGCCACCAGACACCCTTCTGTAACAGTCTCTTCAAAATCCTGCTGATCTTCTTTTGGCAGTTTGGCTTTGAATCTTTCCATAGAGTCCTATAAGGCTCTGTCGTAACGACCCAGAAACGCAGCCGCACTAGAAACCTAAGAGTGGAAGCAGCTGAGTTGCAAACCTTGCCACCCCAGGAGTCTTGAGCTTTGCTGCCCTTGTCTGGTGGGACTGAAGAGGAACAAGCGACAGCGTGCGTCTTCCTCGCCGCTGCCACAATTACAGAGTCTGCTGGAGGGTCAGATTTTACAAAAACCGGGTCAGAAGATGCCGGTTTGTACTTCTTCTGAATGCAGGCTGGCACCACTCTGATAGCCGTTGGAGTTAGGAAAACCTCTTTGACAGGATCCATAATCCCCGGGACTAAAGGTAGCAGAGGACGGGAGATGGCTTTCTTGTGTAAAGTCTCAAAAATGACTGTCGTTGTTACTTGAGGGACAGACATTTCAATGTTCCGTTTCAGTGCTCCTCTTTGCAGGACATCCAGATACGTGCCAATGTCATCCACTGGGGAGGATCTGGACGTAGGACTGTCCGTCAACGTAGGGGAGTAGTCCCTCTTGGATGACCTGGTAGAAGAGGTAGATGAAGTAGACGGAGTACGTCGACGTCTACGGTGAGCACTGTGTCTCCGCTCCCGCGATCTTTTTGAACGCTCCTCCCGTCTAGGAGAGCGAGACCTGATCCGATCTTCTGACCGAGGTCTTCTTCTGGGAAATCGGGATCTTCTGGGAGATCTGGCTGGTAGTCTCAGAGATGATTTGCGCCTGGGAGGACAACGCTTGTCCATCTCCTCTAACAGATTCTGAAGAGGAGACCTGTGTTGTGGGCTGGCATATTCTTGCATACGTCTGGTAGCCCCAGAATTTCGCCAATGGTCCAAAGACTTGGACCATCTAGGAGACAGTCTGACTTGCTCGGCCGAAGGATCTGGACAACGCTCAGGAGATCTGTGCACAGGACTTCTGGACCTTGAAGCTTCAGTTGAGGAAGCAGAGGACCGTGAAGATGAATGACGGAAAGCAGACCCCGTTACCATGATCGCATCTGAATGCCTCGACGTCGAGCGTTCTTCCCTCGCCGTCAAACGCCCTCGGGGAGTCGGCAGGTCAAACAATCTCGACCTCGAATGTCCATGTGAGGGTCTATGATCTCTCGATGTCGAACAGCGATGACCAGCCGTCGACTGAGCCCTCTGCCTCGACGTCGAACGGCGACACCCGGCCGTCGACGGAGCTCTCTCTCTCGACGTCGAACGACTATGTCCAGTCGCCGACGGAGGCTTCTCTGCCTCGACGTCGAACGGTGATGACCGGCCGTCGACGGAGTTCCCTGTCTCGACGTCGAGTGCCTGTGCGACGACAGAGGAGGGGTATTGGGCACCCTCGACGCCGAACGCCGACGAGGTACTGACGGAGACTGCGTCCTCGACGCCGATCGACGAGCTACTGTCGACGGCGGAGGGGTCTTGGTCCTCGACGCCGACCGCCGCTTCTTGGACGACAGCGGAGGGGTCACACTTCTCGACGCCGGTCGTCGCCTGGATGACGACGGCGGAGGGGTTATGGATCTCGACACCGACCGTCGCCCGGTTGACGCCGGCGGAGGGGATTTGGACGACGGAACTGGATGCTTCGACGTCGTCGACGTACCTGGTCTTCTCTTCAACGGCGAGCCCGCCGTCGACGGTAGTTTAGAAGAGAGATGATCCACCGGTGGTTCTTTTCTCAGCGCCGAGCCAGACGCTGAAGTTGAAGGGTGTGAAGACTTCTTTTTTGAAGGTGTATGAACCTTCTTGGAGCCCTTCTTCACCGGTGATCTTCCTCTAGATGACCTGTGAGCCAGGCCATAAATGCGAATCCTCTCCCTGTCTTTGAGAGTTCTTCCTGACAGGTGCTCACAATGAGGGCAGGTGCCTGGATCATGATCTTCAGGCAGACACAGGATACAGACGTCGTGGTTGTCTGATTTTGCCTTCTTGTTGCCACAAGAAGGACATTTGTCAAAGAGTGAAGGCATTCTCAGAAGAAAATGTTCACTAAACTGACTGAAAAAGGCAGTATTCTACTTGACTAGATGTTAACTGTCAAAGTAAGAGTAAAAGTTGTCAAAAATGAAGTATTTTTCTGACAAAAAACAGAAAATTAGTGGAGCTGTGTAACCAGGGTCCTTTTCTGAAGGAGCCGGAAAGAACAACTGACCTAACTGTCACCCCTGGGGCATGATGGGATACAGGGGGTCATGAGTGCCTTAAAGGCACGGTGTCAGTTTATTGCTATTCAGCTACAGGTTAGCTTTTCAGTCTTTTTAGACTGTGTGTTTGCAATGCAGCCTGGGAGCTTCCTATGCTTCCAGTGAGTTATGAGAATTTCTACTGCTTTATGAGCATTAAAACAGTTTCTAAACAATTTCTGGTGTTGTTTCTCATGTTTCTAATGCTTATTATTCATGTATGGTGGACATTCTTCACAGCATATTTCAGCTCTGATGTTATTTGGCTGCTATTGTATATATATATATATATATATATGAAATGCGTTACTTACCTGTAACAGCAGTTATCCAGTATTGGTGTCTTTCATAGATTCACATGCCTGAATCATTCCCCGTCGCCGAGACGGGAGCCTCCGGTACATAAAAAAGTAATGTCCTAAGGACATACATAGAGAATATAGGCCTAAGGGCCTCCCCTTTTGGGGCCTTTCCACGTCCTTATGTAAAAGGACCGAACTCTCATCGTTAGCCAATCAGCTCCGACCTCCTTCTAGAACCTTCCCGGGAGGAGCCTCCGTCCCTCAGATTTTCGTACGCACCCAGCTAGGGTGTCGCAATGTAGACATAGAGGTACGTGAGTCCTTACCGGGGAGGCGGGAGGGTTGCATGTGAATCTATGAAAGACACCAATACTGGATAACTGCTGTTACAGGTAAGTAACGCATTTCTTATCCAGTATTTGGGTGTCTTTCATAGATTCACATGCCTGAATCAGAGTAGCCAGCAGTTATACATGCATAGTGGTAAAGCACATTCTCACATCTAGCAGGCCTGCATAGATTACAGACAACCTGAGAGAAACATGGTAACATACAGTCATGCATATAGCAGAGAAAACCATGAAGAATGTGCAT
This sequence comes from Lissotriton vulgaris, assembly GCF_964263255.1. Lineage (NCBI taxonomy): Eukaryota > Metazoa > Chordata > Amphibia > Caudata > Salamandridae > Lissotriton > Lissotriton vulgaris. The sequence goes on from NC_141689.1 coordinate 654,593,791, forward strand.
ACCTGGATGGCGGGACGAGGTAAGGCTCACCTTATTGGAAGAGATGGCGCAGCACCGCTTGTCCCACTGCAGCGTCCTTCTGCAGTTCGATGTCCAGGCAGTAGTGCTTGGAAAAGGTATGCGGGGACTTCCATGTCGCCGCTCGGCAGATGTCCAGGATCGTCACTCCAGCGAAGAGCGCTGCTGACGTTGACATCGCTCTGGTCGAATGGGCAGCCACTCGGTCTGTCAAAGGCCGTCCGGCCTGATCATGGCAGAAAGCAATTGCTGATGAAATCCAGCGTGAGATGCTCTGTTTTGTCAAGGGCAGCCCCATTCTCGGGTTGCTGTAGGCTACAAAGAGTTGAGAAGACTTCCTGACGTCTTTGGTCCTGTCCAAGTAGAATTTGAGACACCTTTTAATGTCCAGGGAATGCAGCGCCCTTTCCGCTGCCGTGGAAGGGTCCGGAAAGAATGACTTGAGGACAATTGGTTCGTTCAGATGAAAGTCTGACGGCACTTTAGGAATGAATTTAGGGTTGATTTGGGCACCTCCGTCAGGGTTAATGGTACCAATTTTTGCGGGGGTAAGGGTTTCGCCGCCTTACTGATGTTAGGGTCGTGGACCTGGGATATCTTTGTCGAAGGTGTGGTTCTTGAACTTGACTTCGACTGTTTAGGAGACGAACTTGACTTCGATGGCTTAGGTGACGAGCCTTCGGTATGAGGTGTTTTCGGCGAAGGCGTACCTGAAGATTCAGACCTCTTAGGTGACGAAGAGGCGGCCTTCGTATTGGATGAAGGTTTCAGAGGAATGGTCGAGGAGACCGGTGCGCCTGAGGACGCAGTGGTGGTCGTCGTGGTCGCCGTGGAGGGCGATGAGGCCGTAGTAGTCGACACAGTGGTCGTAATTGAGGTGGTCCGCTTAGTAGATGGAGCGGGCTTCTTGAACCTCTGGCCATCCTTAACAGACACGGAGGAGGTGGTGGAGCGTGCCTCCGAAGGCTTCCTGTGCGCCTTCTTAGGAGGAGTGTCTGTCTCTCCAGGGGATTGCACCCTGGGTCTCTTCTTGGAGACTTTGGAGGTCGCGGAGACACTACCCTCGGAAGATTCCAGAGTGTCTCGGACCTTAAGCCTGTCGAGCCATTCGCGAAGGCGAGTTTCCCTTTCCTTAACCGTCTTCTTTGGGAAGGCTCTACACACCCTACACTTGTCAGTGACGTGGTCAGGGTACAGGCAATATAAGCACAGGTCGTGCTTGTCCTCCGCTTGAATCCGTTGCTTGCCGCAGGAGGAGCAGGCCCTCAGGAGGGCTTTCTTCTGTGAGTCCGCCATGGACGAAGTTTTCTTATTAGATTCCGACATGTAGTCGATGCTAGGATGAAATCCTTTTCGTACAAAGTGAACTTCGGTGAAGTTTGAGACTTCGAATTTTGGAAACCTGAAGAGCTCAGGTTGGAGACTCCCTAGCACAACGTGCGGTAGAAAAATCTGAGGGACGGAGGCTCCTCCCGGGAAGGTTCTAGAAGGAGGTCGGAGCTGATTGGCTAACGATGAGAGTTCGGTCCTTTTACATAAGGACGTGGAAAGGCCCCAAAAGGGGAGGCCCTTAGGCCTATATTCTCTATGTATGTCCTTAGGACATTACTTTTTTATGTACCGGAGGCTCCCGTCTCGGCGACGGGGAATGATTCAGGCATGTGAATCTATGAAAGACACCCAAATACTGGATAAATATATATATATATATATATATATATATATATATATATATATATATGTATATATATATGTATATGTATATATATGTGGGGCACATATAATATAGTGTTTCCGGGGTCCCGCACATGGGCGGGAATATTCTAATGCTTATTACTATTGATGAGGATCCCCTGGAAGAGAAGTTTTGGTTCCGAAGTTGGAGTTGAGGAATAGCATCCGAACCCAATGGCGGAAAAAAACAATCTGAAGATGGAGAAGATGCCCATGCGCACTGTAGTCCAGGGGAGGAGTCACCTATCTCGTGATAGTTCGAAGACTCTTCCAGGACAACAAAGTGCAAACATCCGGACTCAACACTAGGCGGCGATCTATGCTAAGATAGGATTTCAGAAGCCCACATGCCTTGAACATGGTATTCCTCATTGCCATGACCCCAACAAGGCAAGGTAGTAAACCTCAGGCCTGCCTACTTATGTCTCCTTTTTTCCGAACAAGTTTATCTTTCGCATGAAGACCGCATTTGTTCCCAAGGTAGTCAGGCCCTTTAAAGTAGGACAATCCACCACTTTGGCATCCTTTTATGCACTGCCTTACTCATCAAAGGAAGAAGAGCAAATAGATCACATTGAACCTAAGAGTGCTCGCCGTTTTTATATCGACAGGACAGGGAACTGAGGCACGACGAATTGCTGTTTATTGGTTTCTCTGGAGGAAAAAAGGGCAAACAAACAAGTTACTTACCTTCGGTAACGCTTTTTCTGGTAGATACAATATCTGTCTGTGGATTCCTCACCTTGTGAATATCCCCCTTGCGCCAGCAACATTCGGAAATTCTTTTGTAGCCTCGCGCCGACGTGGACTCGGACGTCATAGAGACACGACACCGCTCGCGACTCCGCTGACGTCACCGACGCCTACAATAGGCCCACGCCGGCGTGATGACATCAGTTCCGCCTTTTTTTCCACTGCCATCGAGGCACACGGACGGACCAATGACAGTAGATATATACAAAGTATACACAGTACACAATAGTCAAGGCAAAACACACAGTGCAAAGCAAATGCAGGAAAGCAATTGAAACATTTCCTTGACATCAAAATAATTAAACAATACATTACAATAACTCTGGCATAGAAGAGTGGACAACGGGGAGGTGGGTGGGTCAGTGAGGAATCCACAGGCAGATATTGTATCTACCAGAAAAAGCGTTACCGAAGGTAAGTAACTTGTTCTTCTGATAGATACATCTGCCGTGTGGATTCCTCACCTTGTGAATAGAGTCCCACAGCAGTCCCCACTCCCGGAGGAGGGAGTCCACTCTTCTAAACCAGAAAATCCTGAAGGACAGAACGAGCAAAGTGACCGTCCCTCCTCACTTCGGAATCCAAGCAGTAATGCTTCGCGAAAGTGTGGAGGGAAGACCAAGTTGCCGCTCTGCAAATATCCTCAACAGGTACACCTCTAGCCAACGCTGAGGTCGAAGACTTAGCTCTTGTAGAATGAACTCTCATACCCTCTGGTGGTTCCTTACCGGTCAAAGAGTAGCAGATCTTAACGCAGAGAACGATCCATCTTGATAGGGTTCTTTTATGGACCGCCTTTCCTTTCTTGCAACCAGCAAACCCAACGAAGAGCTGGTCTGCCAAACGAAAATCCTTGGATCTGTCCAAGTAAAAGGAAACCGCCCTCTTAGGGTCCAGACGGTGCAGCCTCTCTTCCTCCTTAGAAGGGTGAGGGGGAGGATAAAAGGAAGGTAGGGTAATGGACTGACCCAAATGGAAGGGAGTCACCACCTTAGGCAGAAAAGCAGCCCTGGTCCTGAGAACCATTCGATCAGCATGAATGGTCAGGAATGGGGGCTTAGAACTCAGAGCTTGAAGCTCACTTACCCTCCTTGCCGAGGTTATTGCAACGAGGAAGACTGTTTTAAAAGTAAGAAGCCTCATGGGACATTTGTGAAGAGGCTCAAATGGAGCACCCATCAAAAAGGACAAAACAAGATTTAAGTCCCACTGAGGCACAATAAAAGGTGAAGGAGGGAACCTATTTGTGAGGCCCTTTAAAATTCTCAAAACCACGGGAGATTTAAAAAGAGACGGCTGGTCAGGCAAGGAGAGAAATGCCGACAGCGCCGAAAGGTAGCCCTTCACAGTAGCATCAGCAAGCCCCTGTTGCGCCAGAGAAAGGGCAAACTGGAGAACATCAGACAAAAGGGCTCTCACAGGGTCAATAGACTTCTCCCTACACCACTCGACAAATTTCGACCATCTATAAGAATAGACGGACTTAGTGGAGTTACGCCTGGCGGATAAAATGACATCCACCACGTCAGGCGGGAGAGAAAAAGAACTCAGGTTGCCCCGTTCAATCTCCAGGCATGAAGGTGTAATGTCTGGAGGTGGGGGTGTAGAACCTGCCCCTCCATCTGAGAGAGGAGGTCTGCCCTGAGAGGGAGACGGAGCGGCCGGTGAGAGGAGAGGTGGAGAAGATCTGAGTACCACACCCTTCTTGGCCAATCCGGGGCGACCAATATAACTTGGGCCCGGTCTTGGCGAATCTTCCACAGAACCCGAGGAATCAAAGGTATGGGAGGAAACGCGTAAAGGAGTTGATTTCCCCAACTCAACTGAAACGCGTCCCCCAAGGCTCCTTGCATCGGATACTGGAGACTGCAGAATGACGAGCAGTGAGCATTCTCGCAAGTGGCAAACAGGTCCACCCAAGGTGTCCCCCACATCTGAAAGATGTCGTGAACCACCTCCGGGTGAAGCCTCCACTCGTGATCGGCTGAGAACTGCCGACTGAGACTGTCTGCTCGAATGTTCAGAACCCCGGCCAGATGATTTGCCATCAGACAAATCTGATGGTCCTGAACCCAGGACCAGAGACCCAGTGCCTCTCAGACACTGCGATCCCACTCCTCCCTGTTAGTTGATGGACCACATCGCAGTCGTGTTGTCCGTCAGGACTTGAACCGACTGACCGCGAAGGGAAGGGAGGAAGGCCTTGAGCGCTAAACGAATCGCCCGCAATTCTAGAAGGTTGATGTGAAGCAACCTTTCCTCTGGAGACCAAAGACCCTTGACCTCCAGATCCCCCAGATGAGCACCCCACCCAAGAGTGGATGCATCCGTTATCACCGTGGCCACCGGAGGAGGCAGATGAAAGGGCTTCCCCTGAGACAGGTTGCCTTCCACGCCCCAACAAGACAGATCCGCTGCAGTTTCTCTGGAGATCTTCACTGACTCTCTGAGATCTCCATTGTGCTGATACCACTGCCTGCGGAGGCACCACTGGAGTGCCCTCATGTGCCAGCGTGCATGGTTGACCAGGAGAATGCAAGAAGCCATCAGACCGAGCAGGCGAAGGACCTTCAGGACTGGAACAACCGCTCCATCGTAAAATAAAGGGATCATTTCCTGTATGTCGCGAATCCTTTGAGGTGGAGGGAATGCACGACATACAGTTGTGTCCAGTACAGCACCAATGAACAGGTTGCGCTGGGAGGGCACCAGGTGAGATTTGGGTACATTTATCGAAAAACCCAACCTGTACAGCTGGGTTGTCACCTGCAGATGATGAAGAACAATCTCCGACGACTCCGCTTTGATCAGCCAGTCGTCCAGATAGGGGAAAACAGGAATCCCCGATCTTCTGAGATGCGCCGCCACCACTGCCAACACCTTGGTGAAGACTCGAGGCGCAGTAGTAAGTCCAAACGGAAGGACCGCAAACTGATAGTGCTGCGATCCCACCGTAAAACGGAGATACTTCCTGTGTGACTTCAGGATGGGGATGTGGAAATACGCATCCTGCAAGTCGAGCGACACCATCCAGTCTTCTTCCAGCAGAGCCTGAAGAACCTGAGCAAGGGTGAGCATCTTGAATTTCTCCTGCTTCAGATAAAAATTCAAGATCCTGAGATCCAGGATTGGACGAAGCCTGCCATCCTTCTTGGGAATCAGGAAATACCGGGAGTAGCATCCCTGACCCCTTTCCCGCTCTGGGACCACCTCTATCGCACCTTTCCTCAATAGAGTTTGGACTTCCTCCTGAAGGAGAAACAGATGTTCTTCTGAGCAATACCCTTGGCAAGGAGGGTAATTGGGAGGGAATTCCCGAAAGGGAAGGGCATACCCATTTTCTACGAGATTGAGAACCCAAAGTTCTGATGTAACCGATTCCCAATCTCGTAGAAAGTGGGTAAGCCGGCCCCCCACTGGGCCTACATGATCCTGAATGGCGGATCTAGGGCTGCTTTTCTGTGGCTGGGGGGTTGGAGGAGGTGGAGGAGGAATTGGGTTGACGTCCTCGAGGACGTGCTCTCTGCTTTCCCCTGTATGATCTATATAAGGTATTCTGCTGCTGCTGCTGTTGTTGCTGTTGCTGACCTTGTCTATATGAACGAAAGGAAGAGCGGCCAAACACTCTAAATTTCCTGGTCGTAGAACCTCTGATCTGAAGGCCAAGAGATCTAGCCGTTGCCCTGCTGTCCTTGAATCTCTCCAAGGCCGCATCTGCTTTCCTTCCAAAGAGCCCCTCACCATCGAAAGGCAAATCAAATAAAGCAGACTGCACATCAGCTGAAAAATCAGATGATTTCAACCAGGCTGAACGCCTCGTGGCAACCGCTGTGCCCATGATCCTCGCCACAGAATCTGTAGTATCAAGCCCGCTTTGAATGAGTGACGGGCAGCCGCTTGAGAGTCAGACAAGGCTTCCTTAAAGTCTTTTCTGCTATCCTCAGGAACCTTAGGGATTAATGAACGCATAGAGTCCATAAGAGCATGAATATATCTTCCCATAAGGCAAGTGGCATTAGAAGATTTCAGTGCCATACTAGCCGAAGAAAAAGTATTTTTTGCAATTTGGTCCTGTTTCTTGGCCTCTTTGTCGCCAGGCACCTGCGGAAAAGCCACAACCGACTTTTTAGAACATGCGGCCTGAATCACCAAACTCTCAGGAGACGGGTGTGATGACATGAATGCAGGGTCCTCAGGAGCCACCCTATATCTCCTAGCCACACTTTTCGAAACTGCGGGAGCAGAAAAGGGCTTTTTCCATACCTCCATAATGGGATCCTTTAAAGCATCATTAAATGGTAGTAAAGGCTCCACTGCTGAATTTGGAGAATGAAGAACCTCAGTCAGTAAATTTGACTTAAATTCGACAGTAGGCAAAGACAAACCCAAAAGTCCAGCTGCCTTCTTCATGACTACATGATATGGTTGAACATCCCTGGAGGGTGCATCAGATCCCGAAGGCAAAGACCATTCCGGGGAAAATTCGAGACCACTTGCCTCTGCCAGGTCGTCAAAACAACCCCCATCCAGCTCACCTTCCTCCATGTCATAAGAAGACTCATCAATTCTCTGTTCATCAAGCAGACGTTGAGCCTCTCTTCGAGACCTGAATTTAACTCTAAGTGCAGCCGAATCCAACGCCGAATCCGACGGCCCCGGAGCCGACTTCGGAACCGAATCAGAGGGCTTGGAAGGAGGTTCCATAGACTTGCTTGGAGCCGGTGACGTCGGAGCCGGAGTCATCGACTTCGGGCGGGCCGGCGTCGATACCGGCGTCGACCCTGGTGGAGCTTGGTACTGCCACAGCAGAGTCGGGGTTGGCATATACGGCATGAAAGGCGCCGGAGCATATGAGTGAGGAACACCCAAATTAAAGGCCATAGGACCCATGGGACCCGAAGTTGCTCCAGAGGGGAACCATGATCTCGAGAAAACACCATACATCGCGTTTAAAAACGCAGAAGGGTCCTGACCTGGTGTCGGGAAGGGTGGATGCTCAGGATGACCTCGAGGTAGGTTTGAATCTGTTTCCTCAACAGGATTCGAAGACTCTCCCTCAACAGGAACTCCATCGGCGTCAACCGGAGCCGGAGAATGAGCAAGAGACGGAGCCGGAGTCAGATCCGGAACCGGAGTCGGAGAATGGACCACAGACTCCGAAGGCGAAGCCTCAGCTTCTTGATCCGACACTTGTAGAGGAATCACTTTCGACTTCATCCTCTTGGGAGATTTCGATCTTGAACCAGACTTATCCCCTGAATGATGACGGGATTCATGCCTCCTTTTCTTATGCTTCTTTCGAGAACCGGAAGCGTGATCAGATGAAGACTTCGAGGCCGACGCCTCACGAGACCTCGACCTGGATCTCGACTTCGATCTCCTCGAGTGCTTTGAAGATTTTCTAACCTTACTCGCCTTAAGCTTGGCCACAAGAAGCTTTGATTCCCTCTCTCGAAGAGCCTTCGGATTCATCTTCTGGCACGATGAACACCCTTCAACGCCGTGATCCGAACTCAAACACCATATGCAGTCTTGGTGAGGGTCCTTAACGGACATCATCTTCCCACATTCTCTACAAGGCTTAAACCCTGTCTTCTTTGTCGACATGACAACCGAGCAAAAAGGTCAGAGAATGGAGAATCGTAGGAAACAAAGTATTAAAGATACTAGAAGGTACAGAGTAACCCGAAACCGTTAGCGTCGACGACGCGGAAAAAAGGGAACTGATGTCATCACGCCGGCGTGGGCCTATTGTAGGCGTCGGTGACGTCAGCGGAGTCGCGAGCGATGTCGTGTCTCTATGACGTCCGAGTCCACGTCGGCGCGAGGCTACAAAAGAATTTCCGAATGTTGCTGGCGCACGGGGGATATTCACAAGGTGAGGAATCCACACGGCAGATGTATCTATCAGAAAGAGCAGATGAGGACCATATCTTGATGGATTGTCCTATGTATTAGGATCAGCTATCGGCCTGCCAAGGGACAACCTTCAAGACTTGAGGACTCATTCTACTTGGGAAAAAGGTCCTAAAACAGCAGTAGCACGTAGTGTGCCAGTCTTGGATATTTGCCGGGCCTCCTGATGGTCACGAAACATTACAAAACACACAAAAGAGCAGACCAGGTCCAGAAGGGGTGTGCAACTACCACAGTAACTGTGTGACAGATAATGGTGAATGCGTGAAACAAGTTGTTGAAAACAACGACTGTTGATAACAGAAGGCTAGAGCAATTTCCATCAGACCACCCTCATGGTCATCACCCACACAAGGCTGAGTGAGTATCACTGTGAGGAAATGCCTCAGGGTGATCAGGCTATTATGCTTTTCATCATGCAGAATGTAAATTATTCGTGCAGGTGTGGCTATACGGTCTCTGTGTACGTATATAGGTGTATGTGTGTTTCTTGGAGTGTTGTTTAACATATTATCTATCTGTTTATGTTTCCTGATAGGAAGAAGACACATATCTCTCCCTTCAGTGGACACTTAAGTATCCAAGTTTTTGGTACAGATGTAACTTTCCATTAGTACATTCGTGTTACTTGTCACTTATACATATTATATGTAGTTGCAGTAGCTATTTTATATCATAGGTCCTGAAGAAAGCCGGGTCATATGCCCCTTAGGCTGAAACGTGTCGACCGTACTGCACAGCGCCATAGGGTAGTCTTACTACCTGGCGTGTTTTTAATTTTTGACACTTAGACTTCTGTTTAAACGTTCTTTGGAGTCTGGGTAGTCGATTTTACTCACCATTATCATTTGAGCACTGCACTTTTGTATTCACATCACTCTAGGATGTACATCATGATCACACTTTTGACATCCTTTCCCGTACCGGCACTTTATGGTCGGATTTGGGATGGTATGACCAGCAATTCCCACGTGATGCAAACTCCACCATGAGGGTGGTCTGATGGAAATTGCTCTAGCCTTCTGTTATCAACAGTCGTTGTTTTCAACAATTTGTTTCACGCATTCACCATTATCTGTCACACAGTTACTGTGGTAGTTGCACACCCCTTCTGGACCTGGTCTGCTGTTTTGTGTGTTTTGCATCTTGATACAGGGGAGCGAGCAGACAGGTCATTAAATATTCCCCTAGACCCTCCACACACCTGTTTTCTTAGTACACGAAACATTACAACCTCGACAGCCAGGTTCGGCGGAATGGTCATTTTGCTTTTTCAGTCTTGCAGGATTTCCAAGACTGAGCCATTCCACAGACCCACCACCTCGGAAGTACTGCTTTGGTATCAATTCATACTTGGTTGCTGTGACCAAAATCCGTCACTGCTATGTATTAGTATGTTTTAGACTAAATCTCATCCCTTGCATGGGCTTTCCCTTGAGAGTGTATTCAATTAGTGAACTTCCAGTATGCCCCTGTGACTGTATTTCCCCTCAGTCCAATCTTCATTTTATATTTTTCTGTAAATTTTATATTACTGAGCGCAAAAAGTTTATTCGCCCAATATTTCATAAATATGAATTCGCCAAATGTCGTCTAGCTCTGTTTTTTCTTCAAATGTTACCTGATCCATCTGTATGTTTCTCCCTTGCGTCCTCTTTATGTCAGATTCTAGTAAATCGGAGATTGATTAGCCCATAGCTTGCACCTTAACTGATGACGGCACTGTTTAGCATGTATATTTTTATTCTAAATGAATCTTCTTTTTTAATATTTCATTTTTAATCCATCTCTTTTTACCTTGTTTTTATCTGTAATCATTGATTATTATGTGATGAAAATGAGATATATTAACGGACTGTATGTATGACTTTCACACTTTTATTACCTTAATAGTTCAGGTCAAATAAAGTACTTTGAATTTGAATTTAGTATCCATTCAAAGGGTGATCAATCAGCAGTTACAAGTCTGTATCAGAAGAACAAGTTACATACCTTCAGTAACGACTTTTCTGGTAGAGGCTCTATCTAACCAGAGATTCATCACCTACCCTCCCACCTCCTTTTCTGTATAATGGAAAGGTCATAGATAACACCATTTAAATTCTGCACAGTCTATTACTGATTTCTTGACGCACAATGTCTGTTGGTACGGGAAAAGTACAGAAAGAAGCTGACGCAAGCACTTGCAGGTGGCCTATCTGTTCTACTCCTGATGTCAAACCTGCACGATAGAGTGGCACAACACAATATAATGCTGTGCAACACCACCTGTCAGTGCTGGAGGGAATTGCTATGTAAACGTTTCTAGATCCAGTCTGAAACCTGGGGTTATTAAAAAGGTGACGAATCTGCGGTTAGAAGTCTCTATCATAAAGCATAATTCTGCAATTACTCTCTAATACCAACTATTCTCATTGATGGTGGCTTGTGTTCCGAGCAGTGGGACGACTCTGTACAGCGGTATAACCACAAGAGGCTGCAGCCGCCCTGGTATAATCAATGGCACTAGTCATCATCAACCTCTTTACCATGTACTTAGTTCACGATTTTGTGTAAAAGTATTTTTAAAGAATCAATTATAGAACAGCATGGATAGAAGGAATTGCCAGGCGAGTTCAGAGAGTTAAGAAATGTGATTAGCTCTCAAACTTCCAATAGCTTAACATCAACAGCCAGAAGCACATGCTACACCCAAATACATCTGAATATATAACCCACATGATAAATGGAGAAAACCTATTGCGAGTGCAAAAAGTGAAAGCACATTATGAGGCTGATCCTATATAAGAACATGATCTATCATAAAGAGACAGTCAACCTAAATTGTTAAAATGATAGGACAGAAAGAGTGGTCCAGTAAAGCTCTAAAGTCACAAATCATAGGCTTATAGATGCAGTATCCAGTTATATCATTTAATTAGGATTCCTTGCAATACGATGGGAATGTTTAGGTCCAGATGCTAGATTAAGTACTATCAATCACACAATTTACCTGTTTTCCTGTTTGAAGTGATGATCCCGATCCCAATCCCTGTGATCTTTGCCATTGCTGAAGGAGGAATATGGTCTTTTCCTTGACTCACATTTGCTGTAAGCGTCACCTTGATGTCGCTCTTTGTGATTATCATACTGCGATGAATGTCTTTCAGATGAATAACTGTCTCTGCTGCTGTCATCATGGTTTGTATTATCTTTCAGCCTGTCAACATCTGTTTTGAAACAAAACGATCAGCATGTTACAGTAATTATGAAGAAATATTAAGAGGTAGAACTCCCTAAGACTGAAAATGAAATAGTAAATTACCTTTGGAAATCTGTTGCCCAGATGAATACTCAAAACAATTTTCCTGATAGCAAATCTTCAAAGACACTAATCAAACTTGAAACATTCCCAGGCTAAAGTTGACTGTGGAAACCTTGATACTTCCCAGAACAGACCACAAAAGATGTTAGAGCAGAGCACACATACACACAAAAACAAATTGGTCATCACAGGAAGTTAACCCTTCTGCACCCATCTCTCATATAAGTTCCGCCTGTGCAACAAATAAAAGTTTTATTTAAATTACTGTGCCTCAGAGACTAAGGGTTCTTAAGAGGTTAACCAAGTGAAATACTTCTTCAAGCGGATTGCTTATCTTAGAAAGATTCCAAAAACACTTAACGCACAAACATGCATACACACTAGGGCAACCATCCTCATAACACAAATCCCAAGATAAGGGTCTCTAAGTAAAGCCACAAAACCTTAAAATAGCAGTACTTGAAACACTATTTAAACATGTCTGCAGACAGGCACAAGGTTAATGCAGACCACTTTGATCTATGGAGCTAGAAGTGGCATTATAGATCCACACAGATGCCGCCTGTATCCAAGATATCAGTTCTGCCTATTTTCCCTGCACCATAGAAGGAAGGAAAATACATTGTAATGCAGAGTACATAGAAAAAGGAACTTACTAAAAGACAATACATGCTATTATTTCAATGACTATTAATTGCATTAAATTCAAATTCAGACATATAAAAATTGCAGGCTTGTTTTCTCATGTCGCCCCCCCTCCCCCCGAATCCCCTAAAAAGCATATAACAGGAGTGATAGACATCACTATTAACATAGCAGAATTTTGTGCAAGCATTTTTATGGAACTCAACTGTTCCCAATGTCCCATGAGTGCAATGCAGTGTCAGTGTGTTCATTTACACAGGAAGATTTGAGAAAAGGTGATAATAACTACTCTTTCAACTATGATACTTACAATCAAGAATCAGGTTTCTGACTACAAAGTAGCAAAAAGCAAGGCCTTTTCTCCAAGGAGACACTTTGAAAATTTGACTAACAAGAACATTTCATGAGAACAGCAGCAGCTGCCGCACAACCTGTTGTAGGGCAACAGACTTTTTGCAGGTTTCGCCCCCAATATTTTGACCTGTTTAGACTACTAGGCGCTGGTGTGATGGCTTTGCAATGCTCAGAGCCCTGCTAATCAGGGCTTAGTGCAGGTGCTCTAAGCTTTAAAGAGAGACATGGTTGATTGGCTTATACCTAATAGACATAGTCTTATTTTTGAGCCCCAAGTATATGGTACCAGGGTTAGATTAAGAGTAAGTTAGAGTGTCCCTTCAGTGAGCGCAGCACTTGTTGTGCCACCCTGAGTGGGATAAGGTACAATATGGCTCCCAGTCTGCCACTGCAGACTGGAGGGGCAGTTTTAAACTGCTAACTTGACTTTGCCATTTTAAGCTGCAGCAAAGCCCAAATTCCCTTTCTGAAGTGTGTAACTCACCCTTACAGTAGCAATAGCAAGCCCTAATGCAGGGTGCAACATTTTACTAAAGTAGAACATGTGTTTAACATGTTATAACAGTAAAAAACTACAATTATTTTTTTACAGGGAGAGACAAGGTAGTCTCATTGGCAAGTACAGATTTACACACTGACAACTCAGCTGTGTTAACTTGTAAATGGTACTTCCAAAGTTGATACTTCAAGGTAGCAAATTACTTAATACATTAAGCCTCACTTGATCCCCAAGTCGAAATTAATTTAACTTGTTGCCACATGCAACTTTCAGAAAGATGCTACTCTGTTGCCTAAGCCTTCCAGTAGGCATTTGTTGAGGCTATCCACAAGACAGTGTTCTGTCCTCCTGGGGCGACATGTGAACAACTCCCAGGAAAGGTACCAATAGAGGCTGCCTCGAGAGGAGGTGTTCCTGGCAGGAAGCCAAACTTAGGTGCTGGCCTAAAAGGTGAGCTTCAAAGGGGAAGCCACCTCTGAAGGGTAAGTAGTAAGCATGCGTGGGAGGGGCTGCCCTATTATGTAGGCAGACAGGCTGGCAGCAGGGGCGGGGGAAAGGGGAACAGTTGCCAAACTGGTTTCCCTCGTAGGCAGTTAGCCCAGTGAGAGGGGTTCTGCCATCTGAGGGCAATTTCTGTGCATAAAAAGGGCATCTCCTGCACCCAGAAGTCAGATATACAACTAGACAAGCAGACAGAAGGAGGAATGCCCTGCTGTACCAAGGACCCAATGAAGAAGAGGCTGCACTCAAGTTGGACTGTGCCAACTGCACCTTGGGCGAGTGAAAGAAAGGACTGCTGTGTGCAGCTTCTGGAGATGTCATTCCAGAGCCTCAGCCAGAAGAAGAGACTTCAAGGGCCAGCTGGCTGACCTCATGTTCACAGCACAGGGCCACAAAAGCTGAGGTAGCTTGCTTGGCGAGTTGGTAGCTGAGGTCTCCAGACCATCGCTACTCGCCCCAGTGCAGCCTAACAGATCAACTCGGTGCTTCAAAGTTGTACCTGAGTCTGCTAGACCCAGGAAAGTCCTCAGGGTGCAGCTGGGTCACCCAGAAGGCAAGTTACAGACAAAAGAAGTAAACCGCAGTACTGGACGACTGGTAGCCCAGTAGCGAATGGACTTCTGCCTAGGTCAAGAAAACTTCGAGGGACGTCGACCCCTGTGCCCAAGATCGCCTCACCAACCCCGTGAATTGAGTAGTAGCCCCAGGAAGACACCAGTCAACTGCAAAGAATCTTCAACATCCTGTTTCCCTTGCATCAGGACCACTCCCATAGAAGTCAAAGGACTACTGGCAGTGGAAGTGGCTGAAGACTGCTGTTCGTGAGGAAATACAAGTTTCTGTGGACCTTGCTGGTAACCCCGACTGGTACACTGCGGTAACGCTTTTTCTGGTGGATACAGTATCTGCCTGTGGATTCCCCACCTGTTGAATTACCCCTTGCGCAGCTTTCCACAGAAACCTTTTTCATAGCTCTCCCGAGTCAACAAGGACGCCACTATGGACCGACTCTGCTTGCAACTCCGTGTCACGTCATCAGAGCCATAAGAAGACCTCAACGGCGTGCTGACATCAGTTCCACTCTTTTTTTCGTGCCTTCGAGGTGAACGGGTGAACCGGAATTTCACATGTATACACAGTAAAGAAATAATCCCTAAAGTATACACTGTATACTACTTAAAGAAGAAAAGAAACTCGAAATTTTAAGATATAGACATTTATTATTTTGAATAACAACAAAACACATGCATTTCATTCCATACATCTTTTCGGTATAAGCAGGCAGGCAATGGGGATGCGGTGTGTCAGTGGGGAATTCACAGGCAGATCCTGAATCCACCAGAAAAAGTGTTACAGAAGGTAAGTAACTTGTTCTTCTGATGGATACATCTGCTTGTGAATTCCTCACCTTTTGAATTGAAGCACAAGTTACTTACCTTCGGTAACGATATATCTGTAAGAAACCGTAGTTAGTATTAGATTCCTTACCTAAGAATATCCCCAGGCGTCAGACTGGATCCGGAAATTTTTGCGTAGCAGTACCCTTGCGCGTCGGTAGGTGTCGTCTGCGGCTCCGTGTCTGTCGTCGTTGGCGCCGGGATGACGTCGCCGGAGTACTTAGACGCCGCCCTCGCGCGCTGACGTCAGTTCTTATACACAGCTTTTCCGCGCCAGAAACGCAGAGCCATGATAAAAACCAAAACTGGTGCCATGAAACTAGGGCCCTGAAAGGGGATGACCGTAATCCTAGATATCGGTTCGCAGAACGGGGAGGAGGGGTGGGGCGGTAAGGAATCTAATACTAACTACTGTTTCTTACAGATATATCGTTACCGAAGGTAAGTAACTTGTGCATCTGAAAGAAACAGGTTAGTATTAGATTCCTTACCTTAGAATAGATACCCCAGCAATACCAACCCCGGTGGTGGGTCTGCGAACCAATAATCACACCAGAAAGTCCTGGAGGACGGAACAGCCAAAGAAGCCATCCCTCCGCACTTGGCTGTCCAGGCAGTAGTGTCTTGCGAACGTGTGCAGCGAGGCCCACATAGCTGCCTGACAGATGTCCTGCAAGGGGACTCCCCGGCCCAGGGCAGTAGTGGCCTTCGTGGCCCGAGTGGAATGGGCCCTCAGTCCAACAGGAGGCTCCTTCTTAGCCAAAGAGTAGCATGCCTTGATGCACAACACGACCCACCGAGAGATGGTCAGAGTTTGTCATCCACCCGGAACTGGCGTGTGCGATCCAGATAGAATGAGAGAACACGTTTTGGGTATAGACGGTGGAGACGCTCTTCCTCTTTAGAGGGATGCGCAGGCGTAAAGAAGGTGGGCAAGGTGATGGACTGCCTGATGTGGAAGGCTGTGACTACCTTGGGCAGGAAAGAGGGTCTTGTCCGCAACACAACCTTGTCCGGATGGACAGAAAGGAAAGGAGGCTTGGAGGAAAGAACCTGGAGCTCACTCACTCTCCTGGCAGAGGTGATGGCAACCAGGAATGCAGTCTTCAGAGTAAAGAGACGAAGAGGACAGTTATGAAGCGGCTCGAAGGAGCGCACATCAGATATGTCAGAACAAGGTTCAAGTCCCACTGAGGCATCACGAAAGGAACAGGAGGAAACATATGAGTAATGCCTTTCAAAAACCTATTTACAACTGGGGACTTGAACAAAGAGGGCTGATCAGGTAGCCTTAAGAAGGCGGAAATGGCCGAGAGGTAGTCCTTGATAGTGCCCAGAGCAGAGCCCTGCTGGGCAAGAGAGAGAAGAAAGAGGAGAACCTCTGAAAGAGGGGCAGAAAGGGGATCCACAGCCTTTGCTGTGCACCATGCCACAAATCTGTTCCACCTGCAGGCGTATACCGACTTTGTGGAGGGACGCCTGGCTGCCAGAATCACATTACAAACTTCAGGAGGCAAGTCAAATGGCCTCAACTGTCGCCGCTCAATCTCCAAGCATGGAGGTGGAGACTGGACAGGTTCGGGTGGAGGACCGTCCCCTGCTGCTGCGACAGAAGTTCCTCCTGAAGAGGAAGACGAACCGGGGGATCGACTGACATGCTGAGTAGCTCGGGATACCAGTACATTTGTGCCCAGTCCGGAGCCACTAGGATGACTTGAGCCCGGTCGCGCTTGATCTCCTTCGGCACTCTGGGCAGAAGTGGTATAGGCGGAAAGGCGTACAATAGACCGCAACTCCACTCGCGACGAAATGCATCTCCGAGCGAGTGCCGCCTTGGAGATTCCAACGCGCAGAACTGATGACATTGCGCGTTCTCTTCTGTGGCGAATATATCTAACCAAGGCTCTCCCCACTGCTGAAAGAGGCCTTGCGCCACGTCCGAGTTCAGACGCCATTCGTGATCCATCATGCACCGACGGCTGAGTTCGTCCGCCCTGGCGTTTAGAGAACCTGCCAGGTGTTGAACCACAAGGGTCACGCCCTGATGTTCCAGCCACTGCCAGAGGCGCAGAGCCTCCTGGCAGAGGGTCCACGACCCCACCCCGCCTTGTTTGTTGGAGTACCACATGGCGGTGGTGTTGTCTGTTAACACCTGCACTACACTCCCCTGGACAGAGAGGAGGAATGCCTTCAGTGCAAGACGAATTGCCTGCAGCTCCAGAAGGTTGATGTGGAGCCGGGACTCCACCGGAGACCAGAGGTCTCTGATCTCCGCCTCTCCCATGTGGCCCCCAACATTGGAGGGACGCGTCTGTCACAACTACATGCTCTGGTTAGGGTAGGGAGAGGGATCTGCCGCTGACCCAATCACTGTCCGTAAGCCACCACTGCAGCTGTTTCGCCGTGCCCTCCGAGATCAGGACATGGTCGGACAGGTCGCCCTGATGCTGGGCCCACTGAAACTTCAGGTCCCACTGCATAGCCCGCATCTGCCACCGGGCGTGATGCCCCAGAAGGATGCAGGAGGACATCAGCCCCAGAAGCCGCAGCGTCAACCTGACTGAGACCCGGGATAAAGGCTGAAAGATCGGAATCAGAGCCTGAATATCACAAACCTGCTGTTAGGGAGGATAAACCCGAAACTGCGCCGAGTCGAGAACCGCTCTGATGAAGAGGAGCTTCTGAGAGGGACACAGGTGTGACTTCAGCACATTGATGGAAAACCCCAGCTGGTACAGGAGGTCGGCCGTAGTCTTGAGGTTGCTGACGACTGCCTGGGGCGAGCCCGCCTTCAACAACCAGTCGTCGAGGTAGGAGAAGACTGAAACCCCTAACCTGCGCAGATGAGCTGCGACCACCGCCATCACCTTCGTGAACACCCGTGGGGCGCTGGTAAGGCCGAAGGGGAGCACAGTAAACTGAAAGTGCTCGCGGCCTACCGTGAACCGCAGGTAGCGCCGGTGGGCCGGCAGGACGGGGATATGAAAATAAAAGTCCTGCAAGTCTAACGCTACCATCCAGTCTCCCGGGTCCAGGGCAGCTAAGACCTGAGCCAGTGTCAGCATCTTGAACTTCTCCTTCCGGAGGAAGCCGTTGACGTTCCGCAGGTCCAAGATAGGGCGTAGGCCCCCTTTGCCCTTCTTGGGTACCAGAGAGTAGTGGGAGTAACAACCACACCCTACTTCTGGCCCAGGAACGCGCTCAATGGCCCCCTTGGCCAAGAGGGCCGTAACTTCCTCCTGCAGAAGTTGCAAGTGGTCCCCCGACACACGGTGGTTCTGCGGTGGCATGGCTGGAGGAGAGGTCTCGAAGGGGAGGGAGTAGCCCCTTCGGACGATTTGCAACACCCACCTGTCCGATTTGACAGTGCGCCAGTGGAGGTGGTGATGGCGAACCCTGCCCCCCACTGGCGTCACATGGGCCTGAAAGCTCGGACTTGGAGGGTTTTGAGGCGGATGCTGCAGGGTAGGTGTGGACTAACCTCGCCGTTGTCCCCGATCGCCGCCACAGCGGTTTCCACGTCCGCCACCGTGCTGGATGGTAGTCTGCGGCCCGTGGCTGGCAGGACGTGTGGGAGCACCCCTTCCTTGGCCACGAAAGGAGCGGAAGTCAGCCGTTTGCTGGCGCGGGGCCGAGAGGCCCAAGGACTTGGCTGCAGCCCTGTAGTCCGTAAAGCGCTCAAGCGCATGGTCTGCCTTGTCGCCAAAGAGGCGACGGCCATCAAACGGCATGTCCATAAGGTTGTTTTGGACATCAGCCGAAAAGTTGGCGGACCTCAACCAGGCGTGGCGACGAATCGCCACCGTCGTTGCCATCGCTCTGCCCAGTGAGTCCGTGGTATCCAACCCACACCAGATGGAATACCGTGCCGCATCTCGACCCTCCGCAAGGGCTTGGGCGAGTTTAGTCTGGGCCTCCTCCGGACATTGTGGCAACAGGTCCGCGACTGTGTCCCACAGAGAGTGGGTGTAACGGCCCAAGAGGCACGCAGTGTTGAATGACCGCAACCCCAAACTCAGGGAGGAGAATACCTGTTTCCCTTATTGCTCATACCTCTTGGATTTCCGATCAGGGGGAGCCGTCGGGAATGCGGTCTGCAAGTTAGAGGCCTGGATGACCAGGCTCTCGGGGTGGGGTAGGTGGACAGAAAGCAAGGGTCGCCCGGAGCCAGGCGGTGGCGTCTGGCCACCTTCCTATTTACAGGCTGACCTGTAGCGGGCTTGGACCAAGTGCCCAGAAGAACGTCAGACAAGGCCTCATTAAACGTCAGCAGAGGCTCAACCGAGCTTGCCTGCGGTTTAAGGACCTCAGTGAGGAGGTTAGTCCTCACGGCCGCGACGGGGAGCACCAGGCCCAGGGCCTTGGCCACCCACGTCAGCACCACACTATAGGCAGCTCCCTCCTCCGTAGCCACAGTAGGAGGGGAGACAAAACCAGTGTCTGGAGAGGTGTCCAGACCACTGGTCTCCCCTAGCTCACCTGTCCAGTCCTGATAAGACTGGCACTCCTGTGCGAGAGGGTCCTCAGACCCCTCCCAATCCCCCTCGTCACCCATCTCCTGAAACTCAGGGCCAAAGGATGGGGCTGGGTCATAGAAGTAGAAATCTCCTAGCGGCGTCGAATACTGGTCTGACGCCGGACCTGAATCGAGGTTGGGAATCAGGGACGGCGCCGCCCGTAGGCGGCGCCAGATGCGACACCTTGGGGATCGGCGCCGGCAGGGTTGTAAGGTCGACCGGCGACGACCCGGATCCGGAACCGGATCCAACGGGGACCTGCGGCGCCGGGATCGAAGTCGCCGGCGGCATCGGGACCGAAGCACCTGACGCCACCAGGGTCGAAGCACCCGACCCGCTGGGGCCCCCAGTTGGGGCTACTGGGCCCGAAGGCGCCGCGGAACCCGACGGATAAGGAAGGCCTCTATCTCCTCCGGCGTTGCGTTCTGCCCAGGGACCGACAGGTATGAAGCAGGCCGCGACGCCTGCGGCTCAGACAGAGCCGCGTGGGCAATGTCACCTGAACCCTCGGCCGCGTCGCGCGAGCGTCGGGGGGAGCCGGAAGAGTGATGACGCCTCTTCGACCTCTTGTGCCTCTTACCTGAGGACTTCGAGCCCGAAGACTGGTGACGACTCCCCGAGCTATGATGACTCCGACCCCGCGACCGGTCCCTCGACCTCCTTTTGGACCGGGACCTCGAGCGGTGCGGGGCCGACTGCCGTAGCTCGAGTCGCTTGCGGGACCGCTCCTGTCTAGCTTTGGACGTCAGGGCCCGGCAGTCGGAGCAGGACTTGTTGTCGTGGTCGGGGCCCAGACAGTGAAGGCACCGGTGATGGGGGTCGGTAACCGACATCAGTCGGCTGCAGTCGATGCAGGGTTTGAACCCGGGCATCCCTACCGGCATCGTCGGAGTCGATAGACTTCGAAAAATGACCAAAAATGATCTAAAAAGTTTAGTCAAAAATTGACTAAGGGTACCACTTTTTCAGGATCGGCGCTTGCTGTCGCGAAAAAAAAAAAGAAGAACTGACATCAGTGCGCGAGAGTACTCCGGCAACGTCATCCCGGCACCAACTACGCCGACGACGGACGCGGAGCCTCAGATGAAGCCTACCGACACGCAAGGATACTGCTACGCAAAAGTTTCCGGATCCAGTCTGATGCCTGGGGATATTCTAAGGTAAGGAATCTAATACTAACCTGTTTCTTTCAGATTCAACAAGCAGTCCAGCTCTTGGAGGAGGGTGCCCTCCTACCTATACCAAGAAATCCTGAAGCGCAGAACTTCCAAAGTGGCCGTACCTCCTTACCTCTGTGTGTAAGCAGTGATGCTTAGCAAAAGTGTGGAGGGAAGCCCAAGTTGCAGCCTTGCAGATGGTGACAACAGGGACACCTCTAGCCAAAGCCGAAGAATAAGACTTTGCTCTGGTGGAATCAGCTCGAATACCTTCAGGAGGCGGCTCCTTGGCCAAAGCATAACAGACCTTGATGCAGAGGATGATCCACCTGGCAGCGTTTGTTTTGTGGACAGCGTTGCCCTTCATTTTTTCCATGTAACCAATGAAGAGTTGGTCGTCCAGCCTGAAGTCTTTAGACCTGTCCAGGTAGAAGCTGACCGCCCTCTTGGGGTCAAGGTGGTGAACTCTCTCCTCCTCCTTAGAAGGGTGAGGGGGAGGATAGAACGTGGGTAAAGTGATAGATTGTCTTAGTTGTAAGGGAGTGACCGCCTTAGGCAGGAAAGCAACACTGTTCCGAAGAACCATTATATCTGCATGGATCGAGGTGAAAGGAGGCTTGAACTAATCGCCTGCAGATCACTAACCCTCCTGGCAGAGGTAATCACAATCAGAAAAATAGTCTTGAATGACAGAAGCCTCAACGGACAACTATGAAGAGGCTCAAAGGGGCATCCGGAAAGTATCAGGAAAGTAAGAACTAAATTTAAATACACCTGAGGCATGATAAACGGAGTGGGAGGAAACCTGTTAGTGAGACCTTTAATGAATCTCATGACTATCGGAGACTTAAAGAGGGTTGGTCTGGTAACCCGAGAAAGGAAGACAAGTCAGACAAGTAGCCTTTAACAATTGCTACTGCACAACCCTGTTGAGCGAAGGAAAGAGTCAAACTCAGAATATTAGACAAATGGGCCTGCAGAGGGTCAATTGATCTCTCTCCACGCCAATTAACAAACCAAGACCAGCTACCAGTATAAACAAATTTGATGGAGTGTATTCTGGCCAATAATATAACATCCACCAAATCCGGGGGAGAGAGAAAACTCAGGTAGCCCTGTTCAAACTCCTGGCATGAAGGTGCAGGCTGTGGAGGCGGGGGTGTAGAACCTACCCCTGGGCCTACGAGAGGAGGTCTGCCCTGAGCGGGAGACAGAGCATAGGGTCCTGTAAAACTGAGATACTTCCAATGCAACTTTAGGATTGGAATGCTAAAGTACACATCCTGTAAATTGATTAACACCATCCAGTCTTCCTGCTGCAGTGCCATTAGAACCTGAGCTAGGGTCAACATCTTGAATTTCTCCTGTTTGAAGTAAAAATTCAAGATCCTGAGGTCTAGGATCAGTCTCAATTGTCGGTCCTTTTTGGGAATCAGGAAATACCGGGAGTAGTACCCCTGACCCCTTTCCTGCTACAGAACGACCTCTATTGCACCCTAATGTAGCAAAGATAGAACCTCTTGCTGCAGAATCAACAGATGATCCTCTGAACACCAACCCTGTTAAGGGGGACACTCCCAGAAAGGAAGGGCGTATCCATTTTCTATAAGGTTCAAAACTGAAAGATCTGATGTAACATATTTCCCTTTTTCTAGAAAATGGGATACCCGATATCTCACGGGTCCAACATGCTCTAAGATGAGCGATCTAGAGCTGCTTCCCTGTGGAGCCAGTTGGGGCAACTGGAGAGAAGGAGGAAGAGGAGGAGGAGGAGGAGGAGACTTGTTGGCGAGCAGATCACCGCAGACAACCTCTACCCTTCCTTCTGTATGGTCTATACAGCAGCAACCTGTTTTTGCTGCTGCTCCTGTTGGGCCCGAAATGGAGCAGCCTTTCCAGAGTCCCGAAATCTTTGGTATCCAAAACCCCTAGGCTGAGATTGCAAACCTAGAGATCTAGCGGTAGCTCTACTGTCTTTAAAGCAATGTAGCGCTGAGTCCGCCTTGGTCTTGAAAAGTCTAGAGCCATCAAAAGGAAGATCTAAAAGTGTGGCCTGAACATCTGGAGAGAAACATGATCCTCTCAGCCCAGCGTGCCTCCTAGTATATAATGAGGAATCCATCACCCTAGCAACGTAGTCAGCCGTGTCAAGCTCATACTGAATAACCTGCCAGTCCGCCGTTTGGAGTGTCTGAGAGCACCTCTGCAAAGTGGCCCTGGATATCCTGTGTGAGTTTAGGAATCACTTCCTTGGTCGAGTCCATCAACGCATGGATATAGCGTCCCAGCAGGCATGTTACATTAGTCGACTTTAAAGACACACTGGCTGATGAAAATACCTTTTTCACTGACAACTCCAATTCTTTTGAGTCCCAACTCCCAGGAGAGGATGGAAAGGAACCTGAAGATTGCTTTTAAGAACATGAAGCCTGAACCACCAAGCTCTTGGGTGAAGAGTGCCTTGATAAAAAGGCTGGATCCCAGGCGCAACCTTGTATTGCCTTGTCCCCGTTCTTGACACAGCTGGGGCAGACATAGGCTTTTGCCATACTTCCAGAATGAGTTGTCAACGCCTCATTAAATGGAAGCAAGGGTTCTATCACCGATGAAGAAGAGTAAAGAACCTATGTCAGAATGTTCGATTTGACCTCTGCAGTAGGCAACTGTAAATCCAGAAGGTCAGCAGGCTTCATGATGACAGAAGGATAGGAAGAAACCACCCGACAAGGAAGTGCTTTAGGAGAAGAGAGTTTCCACTCTGGTGATGTATCCAGCCCACTAGCTTCCTGAAGCCATTCAAATTCATGTAGGGGATCCAGTATCTCCCCTTCCTCCGCCTCTTCCTGTTGCTCCTGGAATTCTTCCTCTTCCAGGAGCCTCTGTGCCTCCCTTCTCAAACTTATCTTCTGTATTTGCGTTAGTGCTGGATGCGGCGCCGGTGACTTCGGAGTCAGCGTCAATAGAGGCCCTTCAGGGACGGCCAGAGGCGCCCTATGATGCCGAACCGGCACCAGAGAATAATCCACCCTTAAATCCGGGGACAGAATCAGCATCAAGAACCTTGGCGTCGGGAGAGGCCAATTCGGGGTCATTGCATGAAAGGTGCCTGGGCAGAATGAAGGTTGAATTAAAGCGGTCCCATGGGCCCAACGGGGCGCACCGGAAGGGTTAGGTGCACTGGCAAACATGTCGCACATCGCATTTAAAAATGCAAAGGATTAGTACCTGTAGACCGAAAAGGTGGGTATGGATCCAGTAAAGTCTGCTCAGGAACAACTCAAGGCCGTAAGGCTGGATCTGGCTGTGGCGCTGGAGCAGGAGGTGGAGTGGTCGGAGGCAAAGGCGATGCTTCCATGGGTGTCAGAGATCCCCTGGGAGTCGGAGAAGCAGCCAGAGTCACCTGCTGTGAAGGGGAAGGCGAGACCTCATCATTCCTGTGAAGTCATAAATCTGGGGATCCCGACATTGGCGACTTGTCCTTAGAAGAGCGATGTCTGGAGCCATGACGTCGCTTCTTGTGCTTTCTCGACGACTTCGAGGTGTGCGGCGCCGGTGACTTGAACCTCATATTTGTACTTTTCCGACCCCTCTTCTGCTTCTTCACGATGGCTAGGAACCGTTTAGCTTCCCTCTCCTTAAGGGCCTTAGGGTTCATACAGCGACATGAAGAGCATCCCTCGACATCATGGTCAGACGGCAGGCACCAAAGGCAATGGTAGTGGAGGTCCGAGATGGACATATGAACCCTACAGCCCCTAAAAGGTTTAAATTCAGACTTTATCTGCGCAGCCATCGCACTGCTACAATTACAGACAAAAGTAACAATGTTAAACTACAAAGAAATGTAGAGTCCTAGAAAAAAAGGTACGCACCGACAGTGCAGAAAAAGGGAACAGACATCAGCATGCTGACAAGGTCTTCCTATGGCTCTGATGACATCATGCGGAGTTGTGAGCGGAGCAGGTCCATAGTGACGTCATCGTCGACATGGGAGAGCTATGAAAACGTTTCTGTGGATTGCTGCGCAAGGGGTAATTCAAAAGATGAAGAATCCACAGGCAGATGTATCCATCAGAAAATACAATACACCCCATTTCCTCACACCTGGTCCCTGATCTCTAGGCCTACATGAACAAGTTACTGACCTTCTGCAACGCTCTTCTTGCTCATATGCTTATCTAACTATGGATTCCTCATTTTCAAAACATCCAGACGGGATCTGCGCAAAAGTATGAGGTGTTTTGCGGCTCACAGTCGATCCCATTCTGCCCTAGAAGTTAAAGCTGGAGACATATATAGGTGCCACCCAAGTGTGGTGACATCACTTTCTTTCTGGACATCATCCACAAAGCTCAAAAGTACAACTTACCTCTGGTAACACTTTTTCTGGTAGAGGACCTAACCAGATTACTCACCTTAGAATATTCCCCAGGCCTAAGACTGGATCCAGAAAAACTTGAGCAGAACCTTTGCTCGCAGTAGGTGGCGTCAAGAAGCGCTGCGTTGGAGTTGTCCATGTCAGAAGTGACGTGCCTGGTGGCTATACAGG
Source organism: Lissotriton vulgaris (assembly GCF_964263255.1). NCBI lineage: Eukaryota > Metazoa > Chordata > Amphibia > Caudata > Salamandridae > Lissotriton > Lissotriton vulgaris. Next base: position 654,619,135 of record NC_141689.1, read on the forward strand.
GCCAACCATATAAGATACGGCAACCACAAAAAAAACGAGTTGGGAAAACATTAACCTTTAACAGTACCCAAGGAAAGGCCTTGCCGGGCTAATTTATTTATTTTTTTAAATATATTTTTATTGCAGAGTTACAAACCACAGGATACAATTAAACAGCCAGTGCACTTGTGGGCTCCCCCCGTCCAATGATAGTTCACAGTTGTACACAGCCATTCAGCCCGCATCCCGGAGGCCTGGCGGCATATCACATCGCTCAAAAGGAACACATCACAGTGCACGTCCCATTGGGACCCTGGCGGAAGGTCGTTTTGTGTATCTGCTTTTACCCCCCCCCCCCACAACAACAGTCCCATCAGCCATCTCCGTGGTAATCAACGATATCGCCCTTACAGGGCCTGCCCTAAACTATATGGGCCTGCGCACCTGGCCGTTCCACCCAATCAGTCTGCCCTCCACTCAGTGCCACCGTCCCAGTAGGTCCAAGGCCCTAACAAGCAACCCTCCAATGGCTTCCGGCCCTCCCCAAACCCCCTATAGCCAACCCCCCCAACACCCCCCCTCCCCTGGCAACTGCTAAGGTGTGTGCTTCGCCCTATCGAATTGGATGGGTCCACTACAGTGCGTAGTACCATACTTCTGTGTTCGCCCCGCGGCGTCCAGCGGCTTAGTTCTCGCCTTCCTCGTCCTCAACCAAAGAATCACGCAAAGCCTGTACCACTAACTCCCATGCTCGCGCCGCATCCAGTACCTTCTCATTCCCCAACTTTACTGCTTGCTTCATCCGGAGCACACTCTCGCAGTCAGACCACCGCAGCAACTCATTCTTCCATCTACGCAGTGAGGGACCTCCCCTGGACTTCCAGTGCCACGATATTTCCCTCTGTGCCAATATCAGACCCAGGTCTATGAATTTACTTGTCACCTTGGTGTGCTTAGTATGCGGGAACCAGAGCAATAGGCACGCTGCCATGTCAAATTCTACCTCCCTGTCAGTCACTTCATTCAGGAGTTCCCCTACCTCCGCCCAATAGGTCCCCAGTTGCGGGCACCCCCAAAACAAATGGTCCATGTCCGCCCCTAGGGACGAACACCGGGGGCAACAGGCATCCGGCACCCGAAAGTACCGCTGTAGTTTCTCAGGAGTTAAATAGGCCCTATGGAGCACATAGAAGTGGACCTGCTGAAAGCGCGCGTTCCTAGTGCCCTTCCACGTGCGTCGCAGGATATGGCCCCATGCCGTATCCGGTATGGGCCGGCCAACGCTCACCTCCCATTTAGCTTTGAGTCCGTGGAGTGGTTCCAGCCCTTCGTTCAGCATCCTATTATGTAGGCACGTCACAGCTTTGAATGTACCAGCTGCCATTACCACATATTGGCACGCCATAGTCGTCGCGGGTTCCGAGAGCCCCTCTCTCCAGTGCTTTTGTACGGCAGCCAAAACTGCCGCATGTAGGAGAAAGCCCCCCTCAGGCAGTCCGAACTGGTCCCGGAGCACTTCGAACGGCGCCAGAGCCCCATCTATGTACAAGTCGCCCACCACCTGCAACCCCGCCTCCTCCCAATCCAACAACGGGGACCAATCTCCTCCGTGCGGCAATGCCGTCAACATCCCGATCGGTATCTCCGGGGCATAAGGCCGCGATGCCCTCGCTCTCCGAAGGCTCCTCTGCCAGCACAGCCGGAGCGTCCGCTCTTCCATGGTGAGGGCCCGTAGCTCGAGCCGCTGCTGCATTACGATGTATGACAGCACGTGGCGCTGTATCCCCCGATCCCGGTCCTCCTCCGGTCCCCGGAACACCCTGGCTACGTTCTGCGTAAGGACCTGCAACTGCGCCGCCAGATAATACAGCTCCAGGTCGGGCACAGCCATGCCCCCTTCCAGCTTGGGGCGAAGTAGCGTGCTCAGGGCTATTCTGCGGCGGCCATGCCCCCATAGAAAGCCAATTATCATTGACCGCAGTTCCCTAAACACCCCCTGGGGAATCCAGACAGGCAGCGTTCGGAAATAATAGAGGAAGCGGGGGAGCGCCACCATTTTCAACAGTGCTATCCTGCCTAGGACTGTCAGCGGGAGGGTTGACCAGAAAGACAAGCTGCCCCGCAGCGCCCGGACACAGCGGCCAATGTTACCCTCCAAAAGGTCAGCAGCCAAGTGGTAAATGCGGACACCCAAGTAGGTGATGCAAGAGGGTTCCCATACCACACCCAAATCGCTGCTAGGGGCTGGCGATCCCGCTCTCAGCGGGAACACGCAAGTCTTCGCCCAATTGACCTTAAGGCCCGACAGCCGGTCGAACTCGGACAACAGATCCATCGCTCCAACCAATGCCCCCGAGGTGTCAGCTAGGTACAGGAGCAAGTCATCCGCATAGAGCGATATATAATGCCATTGCCCATCACTCACTATCCCCGCGTATCGGTCGCCTGACCTCGCATGGACCGCCAAGGGTTCCATCGCCAGGGCAAACAACAGAGGGGAGAGTCTGGTGGCTAGGATGCGACTCAGGATCTTATAGTCCACCGTCAGCATGGACAGCGGGCGATAAGACCTCACGTCCGCGGCATCCCGGCCAGACTTGAGGAGCGGTACTATCAAGGCCTCCCGCATGGAGCCAGGCAATGCCCCCTTCTCGAAGGCTTCCGTATACACCACCAGCAGCCTGGGCACCAGAATGTCCGTATAGTGTTGATAGAACTCGATTGGCAGTCCGTCCACCCCGGGCGTCTTGTTACGGGCCATATGTTTAATGGCAACCCGAATTTCCGTAAGCGTGATCGGGCTACCCAGTTCCTTCGCGTCCTCCTCGTCCAGGACCGGAAGCGGCCTCTCCCCCAGGTACTCCGCGATGTCCTGAACCCCCACCCCCAGCTGACTCCGGTACAGTTCCTCATAATATCCCCTGAAGCGGTCCAATATAGCTGCCTGGGAGTACACCATCTCTCCCTGCGCATTATTGATGCTGAGGATCGGGCAGCCCCTAAGTTCCGGGTTAGCTAGTCTGGCCAAGAGGGTGCCCACCTTGTCCCTTTCTGCGTGTGCCCTGAGAATGTACTGCCTATAGTCGTAACATCTCAAACGTTCCGTCTCCGCGGCTACCACTTCCTTCGCCTCCAACAACTGGGCCTGTAGACCTGGCCTAGTTGGCCTGCGGCGCTCCAAGTCCCTCAAAGCTTCCTCCGCTTTCATTAGGTCATTCAGCACAGTCGTACGAGCATTCGAGAACCTGCCCAAACACACCCCTCTCACCACCACTTTCATTGCATCCCATTCAGTAGATCTACTCGCAGCCGTGCCTTCATTCACACCGAAATAACTATCAATGCCTTGCCGGACCGCCTCGTCAAACACAGAATCCTCCAGCGTCTCCGGCCGAAGCCGCCATGTTGGTATTACTGAGCGCTCCCTCTGCCACTGAATATGCACCAATAGGGGGTTATGATCGGATATAGTCCTAGCGAGGTACTCCGCATGGGTAATCAACGGGGCTAGGGATCCCCCGCAAAGCACCGAATCGATCCTGACATGTAGATCATGGAGAGCGGAATAAAAGGAATAATCCCTGGTTCCCCTGTGCCTCTCCCGCCAGACATCCAGCAACCCCCATCGTTCTTGCCAGTCCTTCCTGTGCGCGGCCAGCCTGCGCACAGGAGAGTCTACTAGGGGGGGATGGGACCTATCCAGAGCAACATCAGTAATCGAGTTGAAGTCCCCCCCTAGCACTATCGGACCCGCCAGGAAAGAGGCCAAGGACCCCGAGAGGCCATCAAAGTATCGGCCTTGGTCAGTGTTCGGTGCATAAACACAACAGAAAACCACATCCCGTCCATATAACCTCCCCTCCACCGCCACAAACATGCCATCCGGATCTATTGCCTGATTCAGCACCTGGAAGGGTACCCCCGCCCTCACCCAGATCAAGACCCCCCTGGCATACGCTGAGTAAGTGGTGCCAAAGACCTGGCCCCGCCATCTTTTCTGCAAGGCAGCGCACTCTTTTTTGGTGAGATGAGTCTCCTGGAGCATAGCAATCTGAACCCCCCTGCGTACTAGGTATGCATGTACTTTGTGACGTTTCACCATAGTCCGCAGCCCCCGGACATTCCACGTTAGGCATTTCAAGTTAGGTAATGTCCCCATTCCAACTCCGTACAGTCCGAATCAAATAACAACGGTCCATAATAATAATAAAGAGATTTATAAAGCGCCTGGTGACGCCTTCACGGCGTGTCCCCGCTGCCCCCCCCCAAACAGTCCCAAAACTGAAACATTCCCCAAACCCCACTCCCCAGGACAGAGCACACGAACCCAATGGCCGCCCCCATCCAAACCTTGATCCAACTCCTCACACACTTACCCTGTGGTCTCCACCACAGTCGACCTTAAGGGCCTAAGGGGGGTGAGTCGCCGCCGACCCCAGCTAGCGGAGCCCGCGTCCCGCACTTCATCCCCTCCAAAACACACAGCTCCCCCTCCCGGCAACCCGCCCCCCAGCAACAGGATAACACCCTACCATGAAGTCCCGATCTAGTCCCAGTTCTCTCTCAGCCGCAAAAAATAACCTCCGAAGTCTGTGGGGTTACTATCGGCCCTTTCTGGCTCTCCGCCTCCGAAAGTTCCTCTCCTGTTCGGCTGCCTTCCCCTCCCGAGTCCGTTTCGGCCCGTTCACTGTTCTGTTGCGACCCTGTAATGGCCGCCGTCGCTGCGAGTGCATCCCTCTTCTCCGCCGCCATTTGAGCCTCCCGTTTCTCCCGCTGGCGCCTGTTGCGGGATCTGATGCGTTGTGACTGCCGCACCCGGGGCTGCTTGGGTTGGTCTCGCCGACTTTGGTGTGATCTGTCCGTCCCCGCTCTGTACGACTCAAGCCATTGCCAAACTTCGTCCGGAGTCTGGAAAAAGTGCGTGGTGCCATCCATGATAATCCGCAGCTTGGCCGGGTAGAGCAAGGAGTACTGGATGCCTTCCTCCCTGAGCTCTTTCTTCACAGCAAGGAACGATGCCCTGTCCTTCTGGACCGCCTGCGTATAGTCCGGGAAGATCGTTACCTTGCTGTTCTCCACCTCATAAGGGCCCGACATCCTGGCCCGCTGGATGAGGAGATCTCGGTCCTTGTAGTGGAGGAGCCGCACCACCATCGGTCGGGGGGGGCGGCCAAGCCCCGGCGGGCGAGCGGGCACCCGGTGAGCTCGCTCCAGAGTGAAAAATGGAGTAAGCCCCTCCGGCACCACCACAGTGCGAAACCAGTTCTCCATGTAGGCCACCGCATCCTCCCCCTCAATCCGTTCCGGCAGGCCTACGACCCGCACGTTGTTCCGCCTATTGCGGCCTTCGGCATCCTCCGCCCTCCGCTCCAGTGTGCCCAGTCGGGCCAAAATGTCCGTGATCCTGTGCTCTGCTGTCACCACCGATGGCTTCAGGTCCAGCAACAGTTGGTCATGATCCTTGACCCGATCCGCCAGCTTCGCGTGATCCGCGCGTAGCAGCCCCAGGCCCGTGGCCACTTGGGCAATGTCATTGTGCAATGCCTCCTTAGTGGAGGTGATCGCCTCAAGGATGGCATCCAAACGCCGGTTCAGCCGCTGTTCCTGGTCAAGCTCCGTGGAGGGACTCTCACTCAGCCGAGTCGATGTCGCCGAGTCCCCCTCGCGGCTCCCGGGCATCGGCCCTCCGATAGCCGCCATGTCAGGGCGCTGCGTCACAAGTCCGGTCACCCGTTCTGCGAGTACGCCCGTGGGTCCGTGCCGGCCACCGGGCACCGGGCAGTGCTATGTCCCCGACGACGTTCACAGGAACAATGGCCAGGCGGACGAGCTCCGTTCCGTCACCCCCTTGGCCTGCGGGGGGAAGTATGAGTCTTAGGGCGGTGGCCGACGAGGGCCCCCGATCTTCTGGGTGAATCGGGTCAGCGTCCCCTGGTCTCAGGGCATCGCCCCGCCAATCCTAGTGCGTCGGGCAGCCGGGTGCAGGGTCCCTTGCTAGTTGGCGACAACCGGGCTCAGGGCTGAAGTTCGGGACCGTCCGACCTCCTCGCCGCCATTTTCTTCACACCCTGGGCTACACCTCGGCCGCCTCCTCTCTCGATCTCCTCGGGGCCAGCAGTCCCCCAGCGACTCTCCGATTACGCCCAGCTGTCCCCTTACACTTCAGAGGGCAGGAGCGTCGTCTCCGGGTCGCCTAGGGTCCCGAAAAACAGGAGAATTAGCGGGATTCCGCGCGGAGCTGCGAGCTCACGCCGCCATCCCGATCGGCGTCCAAGCCACGCCCCCCCTTGCCGGGCTAATGACAGCACAAACAATAACACCTCCGACAAGGAAGCAGAAAGTAGGTCAACATGACAGGAAGAACATCAAGTCACAAATTGTCCCAATGCATGGCGACGGAGGGCGACTGAGGAAGCTATGAACCCGGCCCAGCACCTCTGAGATGTCTAGAGCGGAGCGTAGAATAAACGCCGCTAGCACCCGGCCATCCACAGCATGATGCCGTAAGTCCACCTGGACCGTCTCTTGGGAGGCTGCGGATCCCAGAGCCGAGTCCCACAAACAAGAGGAGGCCCTAGCCAAAACACACAAGGTGTTAAGGGCCCGCAGGGCAGCGCTGGTCAAGGCGAACATGTTGCGCCCTCAAGAATCCAGCCAGCGGGCATCTCGGGACGGCGGAGTCAATAGTGGCAGCAGGGAGGGAAAGGCAGTCCGCAAAAGCTGATTGGCAGAAGAAGGGTGGAGGGAAAGGCAGGCCGGGTCACGCAGCGCTGTTATATGCCGGTGCAGAAGGTGGTGAGGCACCGGATCCCCTGAGGCAGGACGCCTCCAAAGCCCCTGTTAGGGAAGAAAGGAGCGAACCCTCAAACGGAAGTAAGATCTCCCTCTCATCAAAGCCCTAGTGGAGAACCTCCAAGAGATGGTAGGCCGGAAAGTAAGCAACCGGGTCACCCATGCGCAAGCTGTTAAGGCTTTCCTTTGCTGCGCGCTGCGCTGTAGCATTTAGGCGCTGTGTAATATTTTAAAATACCCCGTTTTTGTCTGTTAATTTAAAATCATTTTGAAACATTTCCCCTGCTTTTAAATTACTGTCACTCACTTGCACCATAATTGTGCCCTTCACCGCGGTTTCAGCGGGTCCTTCTTAGCGCGCTTCGTGCTTTCTGGGAAAATCAGCGCCATCTTGGGGGTAGGTAGGGGACTCTGACAGGACGCCATTTCAGCTAGCGCTCTAGCAGTCAGGCTGACTGACCAGAGGCAGTTAGAACGAAACGTATTTAAGGGGCAGTGGAAGGTGGGTCTGCCCGTTAAGGCTTTCCTTTGCTGCGCGCTGCGCTGTGAAATGAAATGAAATGAAATGAAATTTGGGTTTTCTATAGCGCATGGCTGCCCGTGAGCGTCCCAGCGCTGAGATTGCAGAACCTCCGGGGGTGGAAGCCGGTGGTAGGGAGGATAGTTATTGCGGAAAGAGATGCGTTTTAAGAAGCTTCCGAAATATCAAATGATTGGTTTCGGAACGAAGATGAGATGGTAGAGCATTCCAGGTGGTAGCCGCTGTAACCGAGAAGCGACGTCCTCCAGTTCGGGCTTTTTTGATTCTGTGGACTGTGGCCAGATGATCTTGGGCTGAGCGTAGGGGCCTGTTGGGTCTATATGGGAAGATCATCGCTTTTAGCATTGGAGGCCCTTGATGTTGCATAGCTTTATGAGTGGTACACAGGGCCTTAAATTTGACCCTTTCGCGGATCGGCAGCCAATGTAGTGCCTTAAGGGCAGGTTTGGCTGAGGCTCTACGGGAGGTCCCTGTGAGGATCCTTGCCGCAGCATTCTGTGTTCTTTGAAGAATGTTGATTGTAAATTCTGGGGCCGCCAGAAAGAGAGCATTACAATAGTCTAGTCTTGATAAGACTAGACCTTGAATTAGCAATTTCTGTGAGGGACCCGGAAGTAATGGGAGGATCTTTCTGGTGGAACGCAGTAACCCCACACATGTACCAGCTGTTTTTTTTGCTTGCGTTTTCAGGGATAGGTCTTGTTCAAGCCAAAAACCCAGACTTTTTAATTCAGTCTTGGGTTGTGGGAGTGGCATTTAAACGTATTTAAGGGGCAGTGGAAGGTGGGTCTGCCTGTTAAGGCTTTCCTTTGCTGCGCGTTGCGCTGTGGCATTTAGGCGCTGTGTAATATTTTAAAATACCCCGCTTTTGTCTTTTAATTTAAAATCATTTTGAAACATTTCCCCTGCTTTTAAATTACTGTCACTCACTTGCACCATAATTGTGCCCTTCACCGCGGCTTCAGCGGGTCCTTCTTAGCGCGCTTCGCGCTTTCTGGGAAAATCGGCGCCATCTTGGGGGCAGGTAGGGGACGCTGACAGGACGCCATTTCAGGTAGCGCTCTAGCAGTCAGGCTGACTAGCTAGAGCCCTATATAGGCTCAACATGCAGGCGCGTAGCGTGTGTGCCGCAGTAACGCCGGAGTCACGCCAGAGTCCAGCCCGTCTGCGCCCGTCCGCGCTAAGGACGGGTTGGATGGCTGGGAGACAGGGCATACCGAAGGTGAGCACATAGGGATCAGGTATTCTTGGCAGAATATGATCAGAATTATGCCTTCTAAGCTGCCATGCCACCATAGGAACGCCCCGGAGTCGCTTCAGACTTCCCCCGGCTGCCGCTGTTTTCGAAATACTTCTATGGTGCCGGCTCCGTCCTCGGACGCTACACTGGTAGGTCCGAATGTTAATTCGGGTAGCAGCCTGAGGAGTGATAAGGGGTTTCTCGTAAATGCGAGGTCATTGATTAAGAATAATCTCGCATTTAAGGATTTTGTACAGGCCAGAAAACTCTCTTGGGTCTTCATTACGGAAACGTGGGCTAAGGACTCCTCGGGACCTGATTTGGTGGAGGCTGTACCAGAAGGATATACGCTGGTGAGGGAGGACAGAGTGGGACGCATAGAGGTGGAGGGGGGGTGGGGGGGTGGGGGGGGGGGGGGGGCTGGGTATCCTTTATAGAGACTGCTTTTCCTGCCATATTATCCCACTATCAGAACCTCAAGACACTTTTCAGGCCCTTCAGTTTTCAATTATTGGATCATATGTAGTTCCGTTTACGGGCTTTCTCATCTATAGACCTCCGGGGACCAGAGCAGATTTTGGCCATCATATGCTCAACATTCTAGAGCCACACTTTGGCTGTGAGCACCGCTAACATCATCCAAAGAGGTGTCTGTCCAATTTTCCACCCCTTTCCCTCCAGGAACTTGAAGTCCTTTTGATCAAGACTAGGTCTGTGTCTCCCCTAGACCCTTGCCCCTTGAAACTCCTTAAACAATGTAAGGAGACTCTTCTGCCTCCGTTATTAGAGATCATGAACAGGGCAATGAGGGATGGGACTTTCCCCTTACAATGGAAAAGAGCGGTGGTTAAGCCACTGTTAAAAAAGCCCACATTAGACCCGGGGGTTTTCAAAAACTTCCCTCCCATTTCGCTGCTCCCAGCCCCTGCAAAGATGCTGGAAACCCATCTCAACCAACATCTTGCAGCCTTTCTGGAAATCTCTGGCCTTTTGGATCACTCGCAGCATGGATTTCGGAGAGAGCATAGTACGGAGTCGGCCCTTACCATTGCTAGAGTTGATAAGGGCCAGACTACCCTCCTTATCCTGTTAGATATCACGGCTGCGTTTGATACCCTGCCTCCCTCAGTGTTAACATCTCGACTGAGGGAGATAGGGGTTGAGGGGCCCGCACTTAGTTTGCTGGCCTCTTTCCTGGGCCAGAGGGAACAGAGAGTTAAGCTGGGGGAGTTCCGATCTCCATCCCTTCCTGTGCATTGTGGGGTCCCTCAGGGGTCAGCATTAAGTCCGACCCTTTTCAACATCTATGTGACCCCACTTGCCAGGCTCATTAGATCATATGGGATGGAGGTAGTCTCCTATGCCGACGACACGCAGATACTGATGTCTCTCGCCCAACCTGTCATCTCCGCTGCCTCCAATTTTAGACACTGTATGGAGGCAGTTGCTCAATGGATGATTTGCAATTCATTGAAGCTTAATGGCGAGAAGACAGAAATTCTGGTGTTCGGAGGAAAGGAGGACATTTGGTCGGCGGAATGGTGGCCTATATCCCTGGGCGTCTGTCCGACACCCACTGCCCAGGCCAGGAACTTAGGAGTCATGATTGACCCTACCCTGGGGATGGGTCAGCAAGGTAACAGGACTATTTCCACATGCTGGGGCATAATAAACATCTTGCGGAAGATTAAACACTACCTGTCCCCACAAGCTAGAAAGCAAATTGTAATAGCATTAATAGGCTCAAGACTTCACTATTGTAATGTCGTATATTTAGGCATTAACAAGGGTCTGTTACTGCGACTTCAAATGGTGCAGAACGCCGCTGCCAAGTTTGTACTGGATCTACCTAAGCGGGCTTCTGCCACTGCTGCAAAAAAGACACTGCATTGGCTTCCGATTGAGGCCAGGATCTCCTTTAAGTCCCTGTGTTTGATCTATGGGGCTTTGGCTACAAATAGATCTGGAGGCCTAAAGGACCTATTGGTTCCTTATACCCCTGCCAGAACTCTGTGCTCCGCTAATAAATCCCTGCTATCAGTCCCCCGTGTTCGTAGAGCCAATAGGGGTGGCAGAGCCTTTTCGAGTCTGGCTCCAAAGCTGTGGAACACTTTGCCGGCCTAGATTAAATCCCTACCCTCAATGCAAGCTTTTAGGAGGGCCCTCAAGACATGGCTATTTGCCAAAGCCTACCCTTAGCTCTGGATTTGCCTTTTATGATTCCTTTTTGGTTAGGCGCCTTGATGCCTTCGGGCTTAGTAGCGCATTTATAAATTTCATTTCATTCATTTTATTCATTCATTCATTCAAAATGCCCAAAGTGGACACCGCGTGAGCAAAGGCCGCACTTGCCTCCGTAGGGCCCCGCGGTGGAGAAAGCAGCTCCTCCGTGGGCGACGGCTGCTAACTAAGGCGGCCGACCCCCAAAGCCAAGCAGGATGGGCAAGGACCAGACCTGGAAGTCTGAGGGAGCAGAAGAATGAGGGACCTACCACTCTTGCGACGAACATCCCTGCCTCAGGAAAGGTGGGGAGCCGCCCTTCGACGATGCCGATGAAAAAGATACTACGCAGCGACCAGTCTCCGGGGAGGACGACACCAATATACAGCCTGCCTCCAGAGAAGACAGAGCGTCCGAAGACGAATCCGCAGCACGACTCCTGCGCAGAGCCGTAGAGTCTGCCGCCTGAGGCAGAACGTCGGCACCACTTAGCATCTCCAGACAGGGTTCCTCCCAGTCAAACCGAATCGGGGCCCGTAGTGGAGCTGGAGCCAAACTGGTCTCGGGGCGGCGCCGGAGCGACGCTGACTCGACCCTCGCCGAGGCAGCCGCCTGCGCGGAGGAACGAGAAGGGCCTGGGGAGTGACACAAAGCCTTCCGCCAGCCGCGGCCCAGAATGTGGTGGAGATCGTCCGGCAACCCATGTGGCGGCGCCAGGGAAGATTCAACCTCCGACTCGCCCTCGGACGAGGCAGCCACCCGTGGGGAGGGACGAGAGGGTCCCGAAGAGGGACGAGGGGTCCCCACTCAGCCACGACCCGGAGAGGGACGAGGAGGGTCCACCAACCCCTATGGCTCCGCACAGTCCAGCTATTGGGGGTGTTACCTCGGCCTTAGACAGGACCACCTTGTCAAAGGACCGAGAGGGGCTCGGGATGCGACCCGAGACCCGGCGACCTCCCGCGACTCCACAGGGACTCCCGCTGGAGTTTGCGGCGAGGAAGAGACAACGTGGTCTGAAGGAGGTACCCCAGAGGACCCGCACCCCAACAGCACCACATCCTCCAAGCCTGGATCAGAACCAGTCCGCACCGGGGCCGAAGCCGCCGGCGGTGCCGTGGAGGGCCCTGCGCAAGGCAAGGGATCCGCCGACGCCCCGGGGGGAAGGAGGAGACGCCAGCGAGGCCTGCAAAGCAGCAGCGTATGTCTCCATCTGGACTCTCGACACCCCAGCACCGGGAAACAGTGGATAGGACGATATGCGGGCCACATCACCCGCGGAGAGCCCACGCCCCCGGCAGGCCGGAACCCAGCCCCCGGGGACAAACTGCGACACTTACCCACCGGGGAGCGACGCTCACGTGACATCGGAGAAGGGCGAGGACGACTAACACGGCCGTATCTGAAGCTGTCCGCTGAAGCAGACTGAGGGGAGGACGTCAACCTGGAGAGCCGCGCCGAGAGAAGTTACATCCGGCGCTCCCGCCTAGACTTCGGCTTCAACTGTTGGCATGCCGCACAATCAGTGGTGCCGTGATCCTCCTAAGACGTGCAAGTCTTGAAGCCCGAAGGTATTCGCACACTATTCCACACAAAGAAGGGACAATGGAAGGACAAAAGAGGACCCAAACAGGCCCGTAGCAAGGACCGGATCCGCGTTGCACGTGGAAAAGGAAAAAAAACTGACGTAGGAGCGCTGGGGTGGGTCTTATGTGACCCCGCTAGCATCACGTACGCGGACGACGCCTGGGCGGAGTCGCATGGTGTTGCCCCTCCCCCAGCGCGCAGGGATGTTGTGGCAAAAGTTTTCCTGATCCAGTCTCATGCCTGGGGATAATTCAATGTGAAGGAAGCTGCGGCTAGTAGCCTCTATCAGATATTTCCATCCTTTTTCAGCACCAAAAAGTAGCAGGAATAGTAAGCAAATCTTACTTCTGATCTAGCACTATCTTGATGGCTCATTTGGCCAACAAAGTCTGCACTTCCTAATGGAGCAATAGGAGAGGGTCCTCTGTCAGCAGTTCTGGGGATGGTGTGATACGCGAAAGGGTTTCCAGGGAGGGCAGGGCATAACCCTTCTGTACAATTTGAAGTAGCTATTTGTCAGACGTTACTGCCAATCATTGGAACACTTGGTGCCTGATCCTGCTGCACTGCGACCGATCACTGTGCTGTGTCAAGGCCCATTAAAGAGGTATTGATGCTGCGGCAGTGGGAGAGACTGCATTATATGCTAATTGTGGGTCCCATGAAAAGGCTGTGAAGCATGCTGGCTTGGGTGTAATGTAGAAACATACTCGGTGTATCCTGGCTGTCGAGGTGTGCACCACCAGGCTCTAAGAACAAGGGGGCTGGGGAGAAAGGCTGGGATATCAAGGGCAGGTGATGTCAGTGGGCAATCATTCTGTGCATGGGAGCCTCCATGCAGGGTTTGACCCAAGACCCCAGTAGAACGTTGTTGAGGGCCACCCTAAAGGTTAGCAGAGGGTCTGGAGAGCTTGTCACAGGTTGAAGCATCTCTGTCAAGATGTTGGTCCTGACTTCGATGGAGTAGCTGAAGGTCAAGGACCCCTGCTGCCATGTGCATGAATGCTGCAAAAGATGCGCCTTTCTCAATGGCAGGGCCCGGGTTTGGATGTGTAGGGGCCTTAGCATTCATCCAACCTACAGCAATCAGTTGTTTGGCCACCATAAGCCCCAACATCGCAAAGCGCCTACATTGTTTCCTCTTCAGGTTATTTGGAAGGAGACTCACAATACACTTTTATTGTGCAATGAACCTCACGGCCTGCCAAGTGTTTAATGAGGTGCAACATAGCTTCCCAATAGACCGCTACATCCAGGCAATGCCATACTAAGTGTGTAAAGTCTGTCGCTGGCACTCTGCACCTGGCACATCTCTGGGATCTGTCCAGGTAAATGGTGTGGATGGAGTCTTTTATGGGAGAGATAAACCATGTGCACTATATAATATTGTGTCAATTTGACCCCCACACAAAGTGCTAATGTGCAGACACAGGTGTATTTTTTGCCAGTACCTGGGTGCGAGGAGCTCTTCTCACACCGGTTGCCAAGCGTCCTCTATTTTTAAAAGAGCCTGTCATCTGTCTGCTTGTCGAGCTCGATAATTATGCGTTATAAACCTGTCGCCACCTGCCACTGACAGCATGGTCACTAACATCCGTGTAGGTTCAGGGGCCTCCGGAAAAGAAGGCCATGAGTGTTTTGCTATTGCTGGGATCTTGATTATTGGACTTGGCCCTTTTTGCAGGGTCATCCCTGCACGTTTTGCCTTACTCCTATATTTTTGCTGACCTGTTGTTGGCTATTTTATGACTCTGGTCACTTTACCACTGCTGATCAGTGCAGGTGCAGAGTGTTGAGGCCCAATGTTATCCAATATGGGATAGGGGGCCTCCAGTTGGTGGCTGCTGATAAGCAGGCCACTGGGTTGTGGGAGCAAAGCTCCTAGGGTTAAGGTCAGGGCAAATGGGTATACAAAGTAGCATAAAAGGTGCACCCTCAGGTGCACTGGGGCAGCCGGGTGCAGAGTGCTGTTTCGACATTGGGCGTTCTGTTGTTTTCTATGTGCGACCACCATTTGGAGAAGTAAGTTTCGAAGTTAAGGGTTGGTTAGGCACCGTCAGTTTGGGCACACAAGGCCGAGGGGCGTTGGGTGCAGGGTTGCCTTTTGGGGCAGGATCTTCTTACCAGCTCCTGGTCGCAATTAGGGGGTCTTCTGGATAAAGGCATCAGGCGTCGGCTGGTGGCAGGTCAGCGGTCACCGGATCTTGGGTCAGGATCGTAGGGGTGACCTCCTTGTGGTGTTTTTCCACTCAAGCTCAGGCTGTGTTTGGCGGAGTGGGCTGAATTTGCGGTCTTTGGCTGCTGCCAGAGGTTGCAGTTGAACAAATCCAGTGTTCATGGGAGAAGCAGTCTTTGGAAGGGAAGGCAGGCAGGTCGTCCGAGGTTTCTGAGGTTGCTGGCTGCAGGACACACCGGGATTTCACAGGTGCAGGTTCGAGGGGAGGCAGGTCAGTAGGGCTGGGAAGTTAGCTGGCTGCACGGCTGTTCGCTCCAGGTTCAGGGTGGCCCCTAAATACTAGATTAAGGGGTGTTACAGATAGGTAAAGGGCAGGGACCAATGGGTCTCTTCCCTGGGGTGGGTACACCCCCATTGTGCCACTCTGCAGTGGGAGGGGGCAGGAGCCTGTCCCTGGTTGATTGGGTCCCTCTATCCTCAAGATGGCGGGACTCAGTTGTGCTTCACCTCACGTCCCACACCTGAGGGGTGGAGTTGGCAGAGGTGGGCACACCTCTTTTCCTCACTTGTTTTTCCCACAGGCTCTCCAGCACAAAGTGGGGGGCAGAACCAGTGAAGACCAATTGCAGAAAGCAGCAAATGGTCTGGGGAGGCTCACAAAGGCGGCATTGCCTTTGAAACTTCCCCTTTGTGGACCCTGCCCATCCTGGGGGAGGAGACTTGGAACTTCGTCCAAGGATGTGCATTGTTTCAGGTCCCAGAGAGCAGCAGGTTCTTGACCCAGGGGTCCAGAAACAGGTCTGGTGGAGGCAGCTGAAGCAGCCACTCAGCCTGGACACTAGTGATTAGTTTTTTTTCAGGGGGCATCTCTGAGATGCCCTCTGTGTGCATTTTTCATCAAATCCAACATTGGCATCAGTCTGAGAAGTTTGATACCAAACTTCTCAGTCTTCAGTGTAGCCGTTTTGGTGCTGTGGAGTTTGTAATGTCAAGCTCCCAGCACCATATACTCTTAGTGGAAGCAAATGCACTTACAATGTTTATGAATGGACTTGGACACTGTACGGGTACAGGGCTCATGCACCTGTACCCTCACCACTGGCATAGGGCACCCAGCTAGAGTGGCAACTGATCTATGCCAGGGAAGTGAGCTGGAGACATGGCACACAGGGATGCGTGCAATGTCGACTCTTTACTTTGCTCTGCACCAAAACATGCAGCCTGCAAAGGCAGTGTGTGTGTGTAAAGGTACAGGGCCTCTAAGGGTGGCACAATAAGTGCTGTAGCCCTTAGACTTTTTCCCTGGTCACAGTGCCCTGGGTACCTGGGGTACCATTTACCAGGGGCTGACCTTTGGCCAGAGATGCCAATTGGGTTAGTTTTGGGGAAAGAACACAGGCCCGGGGAACCTGATTGGCAGGGACCCAGGGCACACCAAGAAAAAGTGCATCAGTAGTCTGTCAAAAAGTGGGGGGGGGGGTTACTGCAACAGACCCCACTTTCCTAACCTCTGTAACAGGATTTTCACTGTTACGTATCGTCCAATCCACACCCTCGGGCAGTTATAAAGCAGGTTGACCCACAGGTAAAATCTGGACCCAGACCCATCCTTTCCAAAACCTGCCAGATATAATCCCATTGTATGGAGATGAAAGCTTGTTCTATATCTAAAAAGGCAAGCGCATAGGGATCATTTTATAGGTCAGGTGTATGTAGGACATGTGACAACCCATGAAAGTTCCGTAGTGTATTCCGATGTGGTATAAATCCTGATTGGTACATGTGGACCAGGCAGGGGAGATAAGGTAACAATCCGGCCAGCAGAACATGGCCGAGGTGTTTCTGATCCACATTCAGCGGAGATTAGAATTTACAAGCACGCCACAAGAGGATTCTAGCCAGGGATCTGGTATTAAGCCTATATACGCTTCCCTCATCGAGTTCAGAAGGTGCCCTATATTTAACGCCTCCCCATAGACTTGTAGTAATCTGTCCACCAGAGTCCCTGAGAAGTCCTTAGAAATTTCCACTGGGAACCTATCACCTACTCCCGAGCAGTCAACACTCTCATCAATTCCAGTCAGGCCAATGCACTCCCAGCTGGTCCCAATCTTCTGTGGGGAGGAACTGAAGTGGCAGTCCCACCAGATACTCTGGAAGCAGGGTCCCGGGTTTGATATATTGGTCCCTTAAATGGGCCGCAAAAAGTAGTTTATCATTTGTTGGGTATGCACCATTTGATATCACCTGTCCAGAAGCGCAGACATTGGCTGTGGCACTGTTTCCAATCTAATCAGGAGCCCCAGACACCGTACATATACCACCTCCTTTGGCCGGTATGTTGAATATGTTTTTCCAGGCTGTCCCAAAGTTCACAGACCTCATGGTGTTGCCAATCTCAGTCTCAGAGAGCAGCTGGATCACTGGACAGTGCCAACTTGAGCACCTGCAGTGCAGCCTCTTGACATGTTAAATCGTCCTCTAAAGTGTGGTATATACCGACTGTAGACGTCATGCATACCCCTTGAAGCACCAACTTCACGGCGTCCCATTCTGTTGCCCTGCTATTAGTACTGTCCCAGTTATGTTCAAAGTAGTTGGTGAGAGCCTACCGTAGCATAGCCCAGGAAACCTGATCAGTCCAAGCGTCCGAACCTCTGGAGAAGAGGGGGCCTCCGAAGACAAGTTGACGACCCGACGCGGCCCGGCACCGTGGAATCCACCACTGGCGTCAGCGCGACGTTGACCAGCCCCGAAGGGGATGCCTCGGCGACCTCCACCACCACCTGCGCAGCAGGAGAGCGGGGCGGGGTCGGAGCTGGGGCGGCTAAAGAACGTTGCCGAATAGGCGCCAAGCCGACCTTCGACGAGGCAGCCGCCTGCGTCGAGAGACAAGAGGGACCCTGGGACGCGCCCCGGCCCTCAGCCAGCCCCTGCATGGCGTCAGCTCGGACAAGGCCGCCACCTGCCCAGAGGACTAAGGAGGACTCGGGGATGAGCCCGGAGTCCCAGTACCCTCCCGCAACACCACAGGGACCCCCTCGTGGGTTTGCGGCGAAGCTGAGGCACTGTGCGTTGAAGGGGGGAATCCCGTAGGGCCGAACCCCGATGACACCGCACCTCCAAGACCTGCAGCCGAGCCTGTTGGCGCCAGGGCCGGAGCCGCCGGCGACTCCGTAGAGGGCCCCGCACAAGGCAAGGGATCCACAGGCGTCCCAGGAGAAGCGGGAGCCAAAGAGGCCTGCAGGGCTGCAGCGTAGGCCTGCATTTGGGTTCTGGTCGCCCCCACACCGGTAAAGGGTGGGTAGGGTGGCGACGTGCGAGGCGGCACGTACCGTGGAGAACCCGAGCCCCCCACAGGGCGGGGACTGGGCCTCGGGGACAAGCTGCGACACTTACCACCAGGCGAGCGACGCCCCTGGAGCCTCAAAGGGGGACGATGTCGGAGACGGAAGCAGTGATTTTTGGCCCCTTCCGCGGGTGACGACGCTGACCTGGACATGCGGGCCGAAAGGAGTTTCATCCGACACTCCAGCCGGGACTTTAGCTTCATCTGCTGACAAGCTTTGCAGTCTGTGGAGTCATAATGCTCACCCAAACACCACATACAAATGTGGTAAGGGTCCTTTTCCATGTTTGCTTTGCTGCTAGACCTCGCCGCTAGACCATCCTGGTGTGCTGTCCTCGGCATCGTGCACTTCCGCCCTTTTTGTCCAGCGTTCGGCCTGGTCCTCTGTCTGGTGATCCAGGGGGACTAGCTTTCTTGGTTTTCTGTGTTCTGGCACCACGCAAGATGAGCACGTCTTGAAGCCCGAAGGCATTTGCACACTGTTGTCAAAAAGAAACACAAAGCGTGAAAAAAGACAGCCTGAAAACAGGCCAGGACACGATCCGGATCCGCGTGGCACGCGGAAAAGAAGGAAACGGACGTCAGCGTGCCGGGATGGGCCTTATATGATCTCGCCTACGTCGCGCCCACGGACGTCAGGGTGGAGTCACATGGTACTGCCCCCAACGTGCAGAGATGTTGTGGCAAAGAAGATTTTCGGGATCCAGTCTTGCGCCTGAGGATAATATTACATTAAGGGATCTGCGGCTAGTAGTCTCTATCAGATAAGCCCATTCATTTGAATGTACTATACCTGCAATGTGTTGCAAACAGCTTACTTAAAACTGTAACCAAAACCAGTACAAGTTACTCTGCAATTTTGAACTGTGTTCATACCGAACAAGTTACTTACCTTCGGTAACGATATATCTGTAAGAAACATTAGTTAGTATTAGATTCCTTACCTTAGAATATCCCCAGGCGTCAGTCTGGATCCGGAAACTTTTGCGTAGCAGTACCCCTGCGCGTCGGTAGGCGTCGTCTGCAGGCGTCCCCTGCGGCTCCGCGTCCGTCGTCGGCGTCGTGCGCCGTGATGACGTCGCTGGAGTATATAGACGCTGCCTCCGCGCGCTGACGTCAGTTCATTGTACACAGCTTTTCCGCGCCAGAACACGCAGAGCCATGTGAGAACCAACACTGGTGCCATTTGAAACTAGGGCCCTGAAAGGGATGTCCTTAACCCTAGGTATCAGTTCGCAGAACGGGGAGGATGGGTGGGTCGGTAAGGAATCTAATACTAACTAATGTTTCTTACAGATATATCGTTACCGAAGGTAAGTAACTTGGTCATCTGAAAGAAACACGTTAGTATTAGATTCCTTACCTTAGAATAGATACCCCAGCAATACCAACCCCGGTGGTGGGTCTGCGAACCAATACATTCCTACACCAGAAAGTCCTGGAGGACAGAACGGCCAAAGAAGCCATCCCTCCGGACTTGACTATCCAGGCAGTAGTGCCTCGCAAAGGTGTGCAGCGAGGCCCACGTTGCCGCCTGGGAAATGTCCTGCAAAGGGACTCCCCGGCCCAAGGCAGTAGTAGCCGCCGTGGCCCGAGTGGAATGGGCCCTCAGCCCAACAGGAGGCTCCTTCCGAGCCAAAGAGTAGCATGCTTTGATGCAGAGAACGACCCATCGAGAGATGGTCCGTTTATGGACCGACCGTCCCTTCTTCGCACCCACGTAGCCAACAAACAGTTGGTCATCCACCCGGAACTGGCGTGTGCGATCCATATAAAATGAAAGCGCACGTTTTGGGTCCAGACGATGGAGCCGCTCTTCATCCTTTGAAGGATGCGGAGGCGGGAAGAAGGAAGGGAGGGTGATGGACTGCCCGATGTGAAAAGCCGAGACAACTTTGGGCAGGAAAGAAGGTCTAGTTCTCAGAACCACCTTGTCTGGATGAATGGACAGGAAGGGAGGTTTGACAGAAAGAGCCTGGAGCTCACTCACTCTCCTGGCAGAGGTGATGGCAACCAGGAAAGCCGTCTTTAAAGTCAGGAGACGGAGAGAACAGGAATAAAGTGGCTCAAAGGGAGCACACATCAAGAAGGTCAGAACTAGGTTCAAGTCCCACTGAGGCATCACAAACGGAACAGGCGGATACATGTGTGTGATGCCCTTCAAGAATCTCGTTACAACAGGGGACTTGAACAAAGAAGGCTAATCAGGAAGCCTTAGAAAGGCTGAAAGGGCCGAAAGGTAGCCCTTGATAGTGCCCAGAGCAAAGCCCTGCTGGGCAAGAGAGAGAAGAAAAAGAAGAACCTCGGAAAGAGGGGCAGAAAGAGGGTCCACAGCCTTTGCTGTGCACCATGCCACAAATCTGTTCCACCGACAGGCGTATACCGACTTTGTGGAGGGACGCCTGGCTGCCAGAATCACATCACAGACTTCAGGAGGCAAGTCAAATGGCCTCAACTGTCGCCGCTCAATCTCCAAGCATGGAGGTGGAGACTGGACAGGTTCGGGTGGAGGACCGTCCCCTGCTGCTGCGACAGAAGGTCCTCCTGAAGGGGCAGGCGGATCGGGGGACCAACTGACATGCTGAGTAGCTCGGGATACCAGTACCTTCGAGCCCAGTCCGGAGCCACAAGGATAACTTGGGCCCGGTCGCGCCTGATCTTCAGCACTCTGGGCAGAAGTGGTATAGGCGGAAAGGCGGATAACAGACCGCAACTCCACTCGCGCCGAGAGGCGTCGCCGTGCGAGTGCCGTCTTGGAAACTCCAACGCGCAGAACTGATGACATTGCGCGTTCTCTTCTGTGGCGAATAGATCTAACCAAGGCCATTCGTGATCCATCGAGCACCGACGGCTGAGTTTGTCTGCCCTGGCGTTCAGAGAAGCTGCCAGGTGTTGAACCGTCAGAGTCACGCCCTGACGTTCCAGCCATTGCCAGAGACGCAGAGCCTCCTGGCAAAGGGTCCACGACCCCACCCCGCCCTGCTTGTTGCAGTACCACATGGCGGTGGTGTTGTCCGTGAACACTTGCACTACACTCCCGTTGACAAAGGGGAGGAATGCCTTCAGTGCTAGACGAATCGCCTGTAGCTCCAACAGGTTGATATGGAGCCGGGACTCTGCCGGAGACCAGATGCCTCTGATCTCCGCCTCTCCCAAGTGGCCTCCCCAGCCCTGGAGGGACGCGTCCGTCACGACAACGTGCTCCGGTTGGGGAAGGGAGAGGGATCTGCCTCTGACCCAATCGCGGTCCGTAAGCCACCACTGCAGTTGTCTCGCAGTGCCCTCCGAGATCAAGACGTGGTCGGACAAGTTGCCCTGATGCTGGGCCCACTGAAACTTCAGGTCCCACTGCAGAGCCCGCATCCGCCACCGGCCGTGATGCACCAGAAGGATGCAGGAAGCCATCAGCCCCAGCAGCCGCAGCGTCAACCTGACCGAAACCCGGGATAGCGGCTGAAAGATGGGAATCAAAGCCTGTATATCCCGGACCCGTCGTTCTGGAGGATAAACCCGAAACTGCGCCGAGTCCAGAACCGCTCCGATGAAAAGGAGCTTTTGAGAGGGACACAGGTGTGATTTCGGCACATTGATGGAGAACCCCAGCTCGTGCAAGAGGTCTGCCGTCATCTGAAGGTGGTGGACGACTGTCTGGGGCGAGCCCGCCTTCAACAACCAGTCATCTAGGTAGGGGAAGACTGACACCCCTGACCTGCGCAAATGGGCTGCGACCACCGCCATCACCTTTGTGAACACCCGTGGGGCGCTGGTAAGGCCGAAGGGGAGCACGATAAACTGAAAGTGCTCCTGGCCTACCGTGAACCGCAGGTAACGCCGGTGGGCTGGCAGGACGGGGATGTGAAAATACGCATCCTGCAAGTCCAACGCTACTATCCAGTCTTGCGGGTCTAGAGCAGCCAAGACCTGAGCTAATGTCAACATCTTGAACTTCTCCTTCCGGAGGAAGCCGTTGACGTTCCGTAGATCCAAGATAGGACGTAGGCTCCCTTTGTCCTTCTTGGGTACCAGAAAGTAGTGGGAATAGCAACCACGCCCTACTTCTGGCCCAGGAACGCGCTCGATGGCCCTCTTGGCCAAGAGGGCCGTAACTTCCTCCTGCAGAAGTGTCAAGTGGTCCCCCGACACACGGTGGTTCTGCGGTGGCATGGCTGGAGGATTGGTCTCGAAGGGGAGGGAGTAGCCCCTTCGGACGAGTTGCAGCACCCACCTGTCCGATGTGATTGTGCGCCAGCGGGCGTGGTGATGGCGAACCCTGCCACCCACTGGCGTCACATGGGCCTGAAAGCACAGACTAGGAGGATTTGGAGGCTGATGCTGCGGGGGGAGGTGTGGCCTGACCTCGCCGTTGACCCCGACCGCCTCCACGACGGTTTCCACTGCCGCCACCGCGTTGATAAGATTGTTGCGGCGCGTGGCTGGCAGCACGTGTGGGGACGCCCCTTCCTTGGCCACGAAAGGAGCGAAACGAACCAGTTTGCTGGCGCTGGGTCGAGAGACCCAAGGACTTGGCCGTGACCCTGAAGTCCTTGAAGCGCTCCAGCGCGTGGTCCGCCTTGTCACCAAACAGGCGACAGCCATCAAACGGCATGTCCATCAAGGCATTCTGGACATCTGCCGAAAAGTTGGCGGATCTCAGCCAGGCGTGGCGACGAATCGCCACCGTCGTGGACATCGCTCTGCCCAGCGAGTCGGTCGTATCATGACCACACCGTATGGAATATTTTGCTGCGTCTCGGCCCTCAGCCACAGCTGTGCCGAGCTTCGCCCGCACCTCCATGGGGCATTCTGGCAGCAGTTCTGCGACCGTATCCCACACAGAGTGGGTGTAACGGCCCAAGAGGCAAGCAGTGTTGCAAGGCCGCAGTCCCAAACTCAGGAACGAGAAGACCTTCTTGCCATACTGGTCGTACCTCTTAGATTCCCGGTCGGGCGGGGCCGACGGGAATGCGGTCTGGGAAGTCGAGGCCTGGATCACCAGAATATCAGGGGTGGGATGGGTGGACAGGAACTTGGGGTCGTCCGGACACGGACGGTGGCGTCTGGCCACGTTCCTATCAACAGGCGAACCTGACCACGTGCCCAAAAGAACGTCCGACAAGGCTTCGTTAAACGGCAGCAGTGGCTCCTGTGGGCATGACTGCGGTTTGAAGACCTCAGTGAGGATGTTAGGCCTCACGGCCGCGACGGGGAGCTCAAGGTGTAAGGCCTTGGCAGCCCTCATCAACACCACTGAATAAGCAGCCCCCTCCTCCGATGCCACGGTAGGAGGCGAGACAAAGCCAGGGTTAGGAGAGTCGTCCAGACCACTGGCATCACCCAAGTCACCTGACCAGTCCACGTCGTACTGACACTCACGGGACAGAGGGTCCTCAGACCCCTCCCAACCCTCTCCGTACTCTACATCATCTCCATATTCGGAGTCAACAATGTAGACCGGCTCCTCTGGGTTCACAGGCCCCATCGGCGTCGAGCGACGCCAGTCCGACTCCGCGTCCGGATTCGGGGAGGGCATGGGGACGCCGCCGCCCGGAGCCGGCACCGGAGAACCGGCGCCACGCGGGGACGGCGTCGGGGGTAACCCCGATGGAATCGGCGCCGGAGAGGCCGGTAGACCAGCCGGCGTCGACCCCGAAGGCCCCTGCGGCGCCGGGGTCGGAGCTGTCGGCGGCATCGGGCCGGAGCACCCGATGGCGCCGAGGCAGGGACACCCGAACCGCTAGGGCCTCCGGACGGTAGCACTGGGCCCGAAGGCGCCGTAGGCCCCGTCGGAGGAGTGAGCGCCCTCATGGCCATGAGGAACGCCTCAATCTCCTCAGGCGTCGCGCCTAGCCCAGGGACCGGAGGGTATGGAGCTGGCCGCGCCGGCGACTCTCGCGGAGCCGCGGGGTGGGGTCACCCGAACCCCCGGCCGCGTCGCGCGAGCGTCGGGGGGAGTCGGAGGCACGATGACGACGCCCGACTTCTTGTGCTTCCTACCTGAGGAGCCAGATGAATGGCGACGACTTCCGGAGCGCTCGGCACGGCTCCGCGACCACTCCCTCGAACGCTCCCTGGACCTCCGACCGGACCGGGACAGCTCTCGACGCGGCGCCGACACCCGGAGCTCGAGCAGCTTGCGGGACCGCTCCCGTCTAGCCTTATTTGTCAAGGCACGGCAATCGACGCAGGCGTCTACGTCGTGGTCGGGGCCCAGGCACCGGAGGCAGAGTCGGTGATGATCCGTGACCGACATCGTGCGGTCACAACCGTCACAATTCTTGAAACCGGGCATCCTACCGGCACCAAAAAAGGTATAAAGAGTTTACAAAACTTGGTCAAAGACCGGAGTACTGCTCTTCGGATCTGCGCTTACTGGCGCGGAAAAAAGAAGAACTGACGTCAGTGCGCGGAGGCGGCGTCTATATACTCCAGCGACGTCATCACGGCGCACGACGCAGACGACGGACGCGGAGCCGCAGGGGACGCCTGCAGACGACGCCTACCGACGCGCAGGGGTACTGCTACGCAAAAGTTTCCGGATCCAGACTGACGCCTGGGGATATTCTAAGGTAAGGAATCTAATACTAACGTGTTTCTTTCAGATAGTAATTTACTACTGCGAAGTATTTTTATGCTTACCTGTGCCAGGCTTGCTTGGTTATAGAAATAAAACAACAGCATATTTTTTATACAAAAACAATTGGCCTAGAGTTCAGTTCTTGAGTGTGTGAATCCATTTGTTGACTGAGTGTGTACATCAAATGCTTAACACTGCCTTCTGATACTGCCTTACTGCTCGACCAAGCTACCACTTTAGAGAGTAAGGTTCTATCGAACTTTAACCTCTGCCAAACCTCTGCAGACCCTTGGACTCTATACATACTGTCCCTCACTTTGGTGCAGTATATATAGAGCCAGTTTTTTACAACCAACGCTCAAAGTTGCCCCTGAATCAGCTGGACCCGTGAGAATCATCAGACTGCAGCTTGGTCGCCCTGAAGGAAAGGAAGGAAGGATTTGACCTTGACCGCGATACCGGGTAACTGGAGGTTCAATGGTAACACGACTTCTGCTCAAGGCTCAAGAGGACTCTGAGGAATGTTGACACCCGTGGACAGGACTGCCTCACCAAGTCACAGACCGGGGAGTAGCTGCAGGAAAACCCAGTTGACCGCATCACATCCAAGACACCCTCAAGCATCCTTTATCCCTTACATCAGGACCACTTCGATAGGAGTCTATAGCAAGGCGATAAAATGACTATAACTGCCTGAAGACTGCTTATTTTGGGAAGGTAACGGTTTCTAAGGACCTTGCTGTCCCCCTGACTGTCTCTCTGCCAGAATTGGTTGCCAAAGGTAACCCAAAATAACCACATTGATACTTACCCAAGTTTTTATTTTGAATGTCAAATTTATTTAATTTCCCAATGCTTGTTCGTGGTTAAGAGAAAATATACACATTTACTATACCTTGTAATTGCTGCATCTCCAGAAACCTCCAATGGATCTTTTTCGTTTTAGTGTCTAAAAGTACATAAAAATACAGTTTATTTTTATCAATTGGGGCTACTCCTCGGTCCACAGGCTTGGAGATGGGAACCTGGCCATAGGGGTCAACGTTGCTTCTCTTGAGCGTGGTAGAAGTCCAGTAGGCACCGGCCTACCAGTCATTTAGTACAGCAATTTCAACGTCTTTTCTTTTGAAGGTAATTTGCCTTCTGGGCCAACTAGCTGCACTTCAATGACTCCTGGGTTCAGCAGGCTTGGAAGCAACTTTTAAGTTTTGGGTCTTAGTCTCTTGGGTTGCAATGCAGTGAGGAGCGCGTTACAGGAATCTGGGCTACAACCATGCCCCACCAGATGTCTTCAGCTGTTGTTTCCCTGTACAGAAGGCCAGCCAACTGACCCTTGGAGTCTCTAACTTTCACTGGGCCCAGAGTCAGCTTCTCAAAATGCAGGACACAGCAGACAGTCCACTTTCCTTGCTAGTCATCAGTTACAGCAGATGTAGTCCATGTTGTTGCAGCCTCTCTTCGCTAGGTATTTGGTGCAGCAGGGTAGTCCTCTTCTCCAGTCCAATGAGATTTAAGTTCTGGGTGCCAGGGGTTCCCTTTTATGCCCAGAAATGCCCTTCGGGGAGGTTGCGGCCACCAACCAATGGGCTACCAGGTAATCTCCCTCCTGCAGACTACTTACTGTTTAGTGTGGCATCTAGGTCTCCCAGAAGTCGCCATTCTGGCCACTTCCAACATGACAGAATCCCTCACTTGGCGTACAGAGCTCCCTAGCCCAACACAGAGGAGTGTGTACCAAGGGGGCTAGATGTCCCTGGAAAACCGGTTTGACAACCGGTTTCCCCTCTCTGTTGCTAGTGTCAGCTGGTCTGCCTAAACTATAGAGCATGCCCTCTCCCAAGAGTTTCCCATTTCCCCTTCAGAGTTGGGTGCTCCTTTGAAGTTCACCTTTTGGGTTAACACCCATGTGGCTTCCTGCCAGGAAGAGGTAATACCTCTCCCACATGAAGGCTACTATTGAGTCCTTTCCTAGGAGTCATTAACACGTGTCCCCAGGAGGGCATAAGGTTGTTTGTGAGACAGTGCTTGTGTGCAACAAAAATGGAAACTTCTAAAGTTGCACTTTGCCCACCAGTGACACTAAATTCGATTTACCTAATAAAATGGATTTAATGGACTGATTCTTTTGATACGTTAACACAAAAGTTACTACTTGTGTAACGATATATCTGAAAGAGACATTAGTTAGTGATAGATTCCTTACCTTAGAATATCCTCAGGTGTCAAGACTGGATCCAGAAAGTTTTTCGTCAGCAGTACCCCTGCGCGTCTGTAGGTGGCGGTAAGCGGCTCCGCGTCTGTCGCTGGCATCGTAAGCGCCGAGATAACGTCACGGAGACTACTTAGGCGCCACCCATGCGCGCTGATGTCAGTTCTGTACACGACTTCCCGCGTCAGGAACGTAGAGCCATGCAAGAAACTGACCACTGGTGCCATGAAACTAGGGCCCTGAAAGAGATGACCGTAACCCTAGAAATCCGGTCGCAGGATGGGTGGGGCGGTAAGGGATCTATCACTAACTAATGCCTCTTACATATATATCGTTACACAAGCAGTAACTTGTACATCTGAAAGAGACATGTTAGTGATAGATTCCTTACCTTAGAATAGATGCCCCAGCAATACCAACCCCGGTGGTGGATCTGCAAACAAGATTACACCAGAAAATCATGAGCCGTCTCTCCGGACTGGACTGTCAAGGCAGTAATAGTAATGCTTGGTAAATGTGTACAGCGAAGCCCACGTAGCTGCCTGACAAATGTCCTGCAAGGGAACGCCGCGTCCCAAGACAGTAGTGGCTGACGTTGCCCTGGTGGAATGGGCACGCAGCTCCACAGGAGGCTCCTTCTTAGACAACTAGTAACATGCTTTTATGCACAGAACAACCCACGGAGAGATAGTTCGTCTGTGCAAGGCCCAACCTTTCTTGGCGCCTGTGTAGCTAACAAAGAGTTGGTCATCCACTCGGAACTGTTGTGTGCGCTTCAGATAGAATGAGAGCGCACGTTTTGGGTCCAGCCGGTGAAGCTTTTCCTCCTCTTTTGAAGGATGCGGAGGCGGAAAGAAGGTGGGCAAAGTGATGGTCTGCCCGATGTGGGAGGGCGTGATAACCTTTGGCAAGAAAGAAGGACGGGTCCTTAAAACCACCTTGTCCGGATGAACAGAAGGGAAGGGAGGTTTGGAAGAAAGAGCCTGGAGCTCACTTACTCTTCTGGCAGAGGTTATAGCTACCAGGAAAGCCGTCTTGAGAGTGAGAAGACGCAAAGGACAGTTATGAAGGAGCCTCGAAGGGAGCGCACATCAGATATGTAAAGACAAGGCTTCAGTCAGCGCGCATGGGTGGCAACTAAGTAGTCTCCGTGATGTCATCTTGGCAATTACGATGCCAGTGAAGAACGCAGAGCCGCACAACGTCACCTACCTAAGCACAGGGGTACTGCTGACGAAAAACTTTCCGGATCCAGTCTGACCCCTGGGGATATTCTAAGGTAGAGAATCTATCACTAACGTGTCTCTTTCAGATATACCAACTTTACTAGTCCCAGTCAGAAGTTAGCAGAGGAGAGGTGTCAGTCTGCAACTCTGCACACACCAATGGGGCTACTAGCCTTTTCCACTGTAAAAACTAAAATGTAGGGTTTTTACTGCTGGAACACTTTTTAATGTAAAGCACCCTCCCTAAAGCTTGATAGGCCTACCATAGGGGTGACTTACATATATATGTTAGAAAGGGAAGACTGGGTTTTGCCATTACCTTAAATGGCAAAGTCAAGTTAGCGTTTTAAAACTGGTCTTCCAGTCTACAGTGGCAGTCTAGGAGGCATGTTTCACCTTTTCATACTTGCGGTGGCACAACTAGTGCAGCAGCCCCTGAAAAAGTACTGGCCCAAGGTACCCCAGGTACAATATACTAGTGACTCAAAAATAAGTTGAGCTATGCTAATTGGGTGTAAGCCAATCAAACATACAGCTTTAATGGGTCAGTGCACATGCACCAAGTTCTGATTAGCAGGGCACAGGGCCTCTCAGAGCCATTATGCCAGTGCCTAGTAGTCAAAATAGGGGCAAAAAGTGGGTGAGGGGGTGACCTGTAAAAAGGCTGGTTCCTGGTGATCTGGATTTAATGTCAGTTTTGTCGGCTAATCTAGCAATCTCTTTCTCAAGTCGCTGCAGCGCATTTTGCAAAGTCGGTACATCATCCTCCAGCACAAAGAGCCTGCATTCAGCCTCACCCAAATGATCTTCATGCTTGGAGTGAGGAGATGAAGGCTCTGGGTCATGAGGCAGGCGCCCTTTTTTGTTCAAATGTTAGTTTGCCTTGCTTGGTGTCTGTTTCCCCATGATGGCACTGCATTATGGGGAGCTTACAGTAAGCAGTGAGACCAGCAGCAGTTGTCTAGACAAAAAGTCAATCTATTTAAAGGTTGTGTGAAAGTGCCTTCTTTCTGCATGGTGCCCCCACTTTTTGCTGAACTGCTGATGTGCTTTGACTGAGTGTGCCCTGGGTTCCTGCCAATCTGGCGCCCAGGGCCTATGTGCTTTCCCTAAACCTGCATTAAAAACCAAACCCAATTGGAATCTCTAGCCAGAAGGCAGCCCCTGGTAAATGGTACCACAGGTACCCAGGGCACTGTGACCAGGGGAGACCTTTAAGGGCCGCAGCACTTATTGTGCAACCCTTAGCGGCCCTGTACCATTACACTCACACACTGCCTTTGCGGGCTGCGTGTCTTGGTAAAGAGCAAAGTGAAGAGTCGATATGGCACACATCCCTGTGTGCCATGCCTACAAACCCACTGCCCTGGCATAGATCAGTCACCCCTCTAGCTGGGTGCACTATACCAGTGTTAAGGGTACAGGTGCTGGAGCCCTGTACCCCTATAGTGTCTAATACCTTTCTTAGGTATTGTAAGGGCAATGCTGCCAATAAGAGTATATGGTACTGGTAGTTTGTTAATACAAACTCCACAGCACCATAATGGCTACACTGAAAAGTGAGACGTTTGGTATCAAACTTCTCAGCACATTAAACCCACACTGATGCCAGTGTGGGATTTAATAAAAAATGCACAGTGAGGGCATCTTAGAGATACCCCCTGAAAAACGACCTACCACTAATGTCCAGGCTGAGTGGCTACTTTCAGCTGCCACCACCAGACATGTTTCTGGACCCCTGGGTCGAGAGCCTGCTTCTCTCGGGGGCTTGAAACAATGAACATCCTGGGATGAGGTGCCAAGCCTCCTCCCCCAGGATGGGCAGGGTCCACAAAGGCTTCATAGGCTTGCCGCCTCTCAGGTGGGTGAGTTGAGGTGAAGCACAACTCTCAGTCCCCGCCATCTTGCAGAGGGGGTGGGGGGGGCCCAGCCAACCAAGGAAATGCTTATGCCCCCCACCCACTGTAAAGGGGATGTGCCCACCCCAGGGAAGGGACCCATTTGTCCCAACCTTTTACCTACCTGTAACACCCCTACATCTAGTATTTAGGGGCTCCCCTGAACCTTGCTTCCTCAGACAAGAAACCAGAAGAAGAAAAGAAGAAGGAGGATCGAACAGCAGTGCCAAAGCTAACAAGGAGGACGCCCACTGACTTGGCCCCAGCCCTCCCGGCCTGTCCCCACCTCGAACCTGCTCCAGCGAAATCCTGGTGTATCCTGCAGCCAGTAACCTCAAGATAACCCGGAGGACCTGCCTGGCTTCCATTCCCAAGACTCTGTCTCCGTGAACCCCGGATTTGTTCAACAACTTCTCCAGCTCCACAAGGATCTGCGAGTTTGCACCACTCGGCACCCGGCAGCCCTAGTGCCTCTGAGGGTGCATCTTTTATGCTGGCCTAAACCCCCATTCACCCTGAGCTTAAGTCCAGAAACTTTGCTCCCGCAACCCAGTGGCCTGCTCGTTAGCAGCCACCAACCGGAGGCCCTCTATCCCTCAATGGATAACATTGGGCCTCAGCACTCTGCACCCAGCCTCCCTACTGCAGCTGAATGTGTAACAAGAGTGCATGTTTAAGAAATGCGTTACTTACCTGTAACAGCAGTTATCCAGTATTGGTGTCTTTCATAGATTCACATGCCTGAATCATTCCCCGTCGCCGAGACGGGAGCCTCCGGTACATAAAAAAGTAATGTCCTAAGGACATACATAGAGAATATAGGCCTAAGGGCCTCCCCTTTTGGGGCCTTTCCACGTCCTTATGTAAAAGGACCGAACTCTCATCGTTAGCCAATCAGCTCCGACCTCCTTCTAGAACCTTCCCGGGAGGAGCCTCCGTCCCTCAGATTTTCGTACGCACCCAGCTAGGGTGTCGCAATGTAGACATAGAGGTACGTGAGTCCTTACCGGGGAGGCGGGAGGGTTGCATGTGAATCTATGAAAGACACCAATACTGGATAACTGCTGTTACAGGTAAGTAACGCATTTCTTATCCAGTATTTGGGTGTCTTTCATAGATTCACATGCCTGAATCAGAGTAGCCAGCAGTTATACATGCATAGTGGTAAAGCACATTCTCACATCTAGCAGGCCTGCATAGATTACAGACAACCTGAGAGAAACATGGTAACATACAGTCATGCATATAGCAGAGAAAACCATGAAGAATGTGCATACCTGGATGGCGGGACGAGGTAAGGCTCACCTTATTGGAAGAGATGGCGCAGCACCGCTTGTCCCACTGCAGCGTCCTTCTGCAGTTCGATGTCCAGGCAGTAGTGCTTGGAAAAGGTATGCGGGGACTTCCATGTCGCCGCTCGGCAGATGTCCAGGATCGTCACTCCAGCGAAGAGCGCTGCTGACGTTGACATCGCTCTGGTCGAATGGGCAGCCACTCGGTCTGTCAAAGGCCGTCCGGCCTGATCATGGCAGAAAGCAATTGCTGATGAAATCCAGCGTGAGATGCTCTGTTTTGTCAAGGGCAGCCCCATTCTCGGGTTGCTGTAGGCTACAAAGAGTTGAGAAGACTTCCTGACGTCTTTGGTCCTGTCCAAGTAGAATTTGAGACACCTTTTAATGTCCAGGGAATGCAGCGCCCTTTCCGCTGCCGTGGAAGGGTCCGGAAAGAATGACTTGAGGACAATTGGTTCGTTCAGATGAAAGTCTGACGGCACTTTAGGAATGAATTTAGGGTTGGGCCTGAGTACCACTCGGTCGTGCCTGAATTGGAGATACGGTTCCTGAATGGACAGCGCCTGAAGTTCGCTGACCCTTCTGGCCGACGTCAGGGCTAGCAGGAGAGCCGTTTTCCAGGAAAGATGCTTGAGCGATGCCCGGTGTATGGGCTCGAATGGGAGTTTCATCAATTGGTTTAGCACCAAGTTCAATTGCCAGGTTGGAGGAACTTTCCGAGGCCTCGGAAAGGATCTGTAAAGTCCTTTTAGAAATTGTTTCACCAGTCGACTGGACCAGAGGGAGGGTCCCGATGGGGTCCTGGTGAACCTAGAAATCGCAGCCAGATGAACCTTAATGGAGGCGTGAGCCAGTCCCGAGTGAGCCAGGTGCAGTAGGTATGGTAGCAGCTGTACTGGGGTGACCCGGAGCGGGTGTAAGTCGTGTTCCGAACACCACACGCAGAACCTCTTCCACTTCAGCGAGTAGGTCTTGGTCGTGCTGCTCGCTCTCGCCTTGGCCAGTACTGCCCTGCAGTCCTGCGGTATGTCTAGCTCCCCGAACTCAAGGTGCTCAGGAGCCAAGCCGACAAGTTGAGCGAACGGAGGTTCGGGTGGTGTACCTGGCCTCCGGACATTGTCAAGAGGTTCGGGAGTTGTCGCAGGTGAATCGGGGGCCTGGTGGATAGGCGAAGAAGATCCGAGAACCAATGTTGTCTCGGCCAGTACGGAGCAATCAGTATCAGCGTGCACGGTTCCGTCCTCATCTTCCGGAGGAGCCTCGGTATCATCGGGAACGGCGGAAAAGCGTACGCAAACACGCTGGACCAGCCGATGGAAAAAGCATTTCCCAGCGACCCCCGTTGGGGATGCCAGCTTGCGTAGCTTCGGCATTTGGTGTTCTCTGCCGTCGCGAAGAGATCGATCCTCGGGGTGCCCCATTGTGAGAAGACGTGGGCCACCGTGTCGCCGTTGAGCTCCCATTCGTGGGAGAGAGAGGTCTGCCTGCTGAGGGCGTCCGCGATAGTGTTCTCCTTCCCTGGAACGTACTCCGCCTTGAGGGAGAGGCCGTGCGCCACCAACCAGTTCCAGATTTTTTGCGATTCTCGTGAGAGAGAGAGAGATCGCGTTCCCCCTTGTTTGTTCAGGTAGTGCATCGTCGTGGTGTTGTCTGTTTTGACGAGCACAGGGGAAGAGCCGATGCGTGGCAGGAAGGCCTGTAGAGCCAGGTACACTGCCCTCAGTTCCAGGAGGTTGATGTGTAGTTGTGTTTCCTGGGCGTCCCATTTGCCGCTGACTCGAAGGTCTAACAGTACTGCGCCCCAGCCTTCCAGTGAGGCATCGGTCGTGATGACCAGTGGTGCCGGCGGCAGGAGGAACGGCAATCCGGCCGTCAGGTGAGTCCTGTTTCTCCACCACAGCAGGGCCTTTATGATGGCCGGCGTGATTGTGAGAATGTCGTCGAATGAGCCTGAACACTGTTTCCATTGTCTCGCCAACGCTTCCTGTAGGGGGCGCATGCGGAGCCTGCAGTGCGGTACGAGGAGAATGCATGAAGACATCATCCCTAGCAAGGAGGTGAACGTCCGGACCTTGATGCGAGGCTTCTTGGCCACCGCCGTGGCCAGAGACAGTACTTTGCAGATCCTGTCCTCTGAGGGGAAAGCCTTCGCATGCTCCGTGTCCAGGGTTGCCCCTAGGAAGGTGATCCTCGTTGACGGAGTAGTGCATGATTTTTTGAGGTTGATCGTCAGACCCAGCTGTTGGAAAAGAGCGCTGCAGGCGTTGAAGGAAGCCAGCGCGTCCTCCGGGGAAGGAGCCTTCACCAGCCAGTCGTCCAGGTAGGGGAACACCTGGTGACCCCTTTGTCGCAGGAAGGCAGCCACGGGCGCCAAGCACTTTGTGAAGATACGTGGGGCAGATTTGAGGCCAAACGGCAAGACCTTGAACTGGTAATGTCTGCCCGCTATTTCGAACCTTAGGTATTTCCTGTGCCTGACGAGGATGGGGACATGGTAGTAGGCGTCCTGTAAGTCTAGGGAGACCATCGAGTCGCCTCTTTCCAGTGCACCCAGGATCTCCTGGATTGTGACCATCCGGAAGGATTGACTCCGTAGGAAGGCGTTGAGCGCCCGGAGGTCTAAGATCGGCCTCCACTTGTCCCCTTTCTGTTGGACCAGGAAGAAGTGGGAATAAAAACCCTTCCCTTTCTGGGAGTCCGGGACCTTTTCGATGGCTCCTTTGACTAACATGGCAGCGACTTCCTGGAGAAGGAGGTGCAGGTGTCTGTGAGTACGGTTCAGTGGAGGGGTGTTGGGAGGGGTGTTGACCAGTTCCAGGGAATGTCCAAATTGAATTATTTGTAGTACCCACCGATCCGTAGTGATTTTTCGCCAATTGTGGAGGAAGTGGGTCAGTTTTCCCCCAATTCGAAAGGATTGAGACGGTGGTGGGACTGGCCGGAGTAAGTGGTCACTGGCGGCCGCCAGCGCCCTTCTTGGCGGATTTGCCTCTGAAGGACGATCTCCCATAGGATGACTGTCGGGACTGTTGTTTCTGTTGGGGTTGGTTCCTGTTGCCATAGGAATAGGACGACCGATTTTGGTAGGAACCTCTGTAGGAGTACTGACCTCTGGAGCGGCCTCCCCGAAAGGATTGGTTCCGGGACTGGAGGGAGCCCAGAGCCCTCGCCGTGTCGGTGTCTTTTTTGATGGCCTGGAGTGCCTCGTCTATCTTCTCCCCAAAGAGGAATTGCCCATCGAACGGCATATCCAGTACCTTAGATTGGACCTCCTGCCGAAAAGACGTCGCCTTGAGCCAGCCCTGGCGGCGGAGCACGGCAGCCCCTGCCAACTGGCGGAATCCCGTCATGGCTGCGTCGATGGCGCAGTCGATAATTTCAGCCGCGGAGTTTTGTCCTTCCGCCAGAAGAGCTTTCACCTCGTCCTGGACCGTGGCCGGCAGGCCTTGCAGGTAGGGAGCTATGTCTTCCCATAGCTGGCGGTTGTATCGGCCCAGGAGGGCGATGGAGTTTGCCACCTTGATGGACATGGCGGATGTGGTGGAGAACCTCTTGCCTATGGTGTCCAGCTTCCTTCCTTCCTTGTCCGGGGGCGCGGACAGCGGCGAGGAGGGGTTTCGGGATTGTTTTTGGGCCGCCTGAGTGACAACCGAGTCCGGTTTGGGGTGGCCGGTCAGGCAGGCAGGTGCGGAGTTCGGGGCCTTATATTTTTTGTCTAGGCGCGGAACCACCGCCGGCACCGAGGCAGGCGTGAGCATCAGCTTCTTGCCCTGTTCCCATAGAAAGTCTATCAGAGGAATAGACTTGGTCGATTTCTGTGTGTGCTCCTTGAAATCATGGAGGAAGCATTCCGTTTCCGCGGATTCCACCGCCATGTGAAACCTCCTTGCAGCTCTGTCCACCAGTTTGTGGAAACCTCCCACGTCCGCTGCTTCAGAGTGGCGTGGTCTCGGGGATGCCGGGGCAGACGAATGGTGTGATGACGCAGCATCGGCATCGTCGTCTCTGTGGTCCGAGGCGACGTCTTGCACCTCGCCTTCCTCTAAGTCCGTGTCATCCTCCTCGCTTTCCGATGAATCCTCCGCCTGTGTTTGCGGTCGGAGTTGGCTCCGAGGACGGGCCGGGGGAGCGGAAGGGTGCGAGGCCGACGGTTGCGCTTGGGTGACCGGAACCTGGGCACCGCTGTCTGCGTCCGGGAACCTTCGTTTATAGTCCTGCACCAGGGATTTCAAATCGTTGACCAGAGACAGTGGCAAACAGATCATCGGGGTTTTCACCGTGTCTACGGTCAGGGAGCTGCCTTGATACGTCACTCCGTCCCGGATCTCTTGGACGTCCTGGTGTTCTTCGTGAACCTCCTGTTCTTCGTCCGACTCCTCACTCTGTAGTGTGTCTTGTTCTTCCTCGGGTGGCAACTCCACCGTTGGGAGAACCGAGGGCGTTGGACTCGAGTGAATAGAGACTTCGACCAATCTCGATTCTTTCCAAGATGGCGCCGGGGTCTCTTCCGACGACGTGCGTGAAGATAGCGCTCCCGCCAAGCGTGCCGGTGATTTGGGCACCTCCGTCAGGGTTAATGGTACCAATTTTTGCGGGGGTAAGGGTTTCGCCGCCTTACTGATGTTAGGGTCGTGGACCTGGGATATCTTTGTCGAAGGTGTGGTTCTTGAACTTGACTTCGACTGTTTAGGAGACGAACTTGACTTCGATGGCTTAGGTGACGAGCCTTCGGTATGAGGTGTTTTCGGCGAAGGCGTACCTGAAGATTCAGACCTCTTAGGTGACGAAGAGGCGGCCTTCGTATTGGATGAAGGTTTCAGAGGAATGGTCGAGGAGACCGGTGCGCCTGAGGACGCAGTGGTGGTCGTCGTGGTCGCCGTGGAGGGCGATGAGGCCGTAGTAGTCGACACAGTGGTCGTAATTGAGGTGGTCCGCTTAGTAGATGGAGCGGGCTTCTTGAACCTCTGGCCATCCTTAACAGACACGGAGGAGGTGGTGGAGCGTGCCTCCGAAGGCTTCCTGTGCGCCTTCTTAGGAGGAGTGTCTGTCTCTCCAGGGGATTGCACCCTGGGTCTCTTCTTGGAGACTTTGGAGGTCGCGGAGACACTACCCTCGGAAGATTCCAGAGTGTCTCGGACCTTAAGCCTGTCGAGCCATTCGCGAAGGCGAGTTTCCCTTTCCTTAACCGTCTTCTTTGGGAAGGCTCTACACACCCTACACTTGTCAGTGACGTGGTCAGGGTACAGGCAATATAAGCACAGGTCGTGCTTGTCCTCCGCTTGAATCCGTTGCTTGCCGCAGGAGGAGCAGGCCCTCAGGAGGGCTTTCTTCTGTGAGTCCGCCATGGACGAAGTTTTCTTATTAGATTCCGACATGTAGTCGATGCTAGGATGAAATCCTTTTCGTACAAAGTGAACTTCGGTGAAGTTTGAGACTTCGAATTTTGGAAACCTGAAGAGCTCAGGTTGGAGACTCCCTAGCACAACGTGCGGTAGAAAAATCTGAGGGACGGAGGCTCCTCCCGGGAAGGTTCTAGAAGGAGGTCGGAGCTGATTGGCTAACGATGAGAGTTCGGTCCTTTTACATAAGGACGTGGAAAGGCCCCAAAAGGGGAGGCCCTTAGGCCTATATTCTCTATGTATGTCCTTAGGACATTACTTTTTTATGTACCGGAGGCTCCCGTCTCGGCGACGGGGAATGATTCAGGCATGTGAATCTATGAAAGACACCCAAATACTGGATAACCCTGAAGGACCCCTGAGTCTAACCCCAGAATACCAACTCCCACAACAAAGTACTTACCTGCTAACCAAGAACACTATTTTCCTTCATAGGACAACATAGTCTGTTTTTCTATGAAAAAGTTTCTAAGTATGCAGTTGGAAAATCTATGAAAACATTAAAAAAAAATCTTTTTATTGATTTTCAAGCATAGCTAGTACATAAAGATGCCACGCTGGGCAGTATACCTATGTCAGCTCAATGTGATCGATACTATTCTTGCATTTACAGACAGAAGACGGGTTATCATTCATTATGTGCATGTCACAACACAGGGATTACATATTATATTACAATGCCACTTAAGGAGTGAGCGTAGGGCCCTGCTGAATATTCGTTAGTAAATAGTGTCCTAGTGGCTCCCAAACGTCCTTAGGTCTATAAGATGGCAATTCCTCTGCATACAACTCAAGAGACTCTTTGCAATAAACCATATCTTTTAGCCAATGATCAAAGCGCGGGGTGAAAGAGCTCTCCAAGGTCAACGCTATTCGCCGTCTTGCAAATAATAAAGCAATCCGTAAAAATGTTCCCAATGCACCCTTTACATGAGGCACGTAGCTTAATAAACATACTGCAGGTGTACATTTTAATTGGTGGCTGGACATGGTCTGCAAACATTGTATTACATCCCCCCGGAATTTGGAGACAGACGCACAGTGCCACAGTGCCACGCTAGATGCCAAAAGTCTGTGTCGGGTTGCCTACAGCTTTTACAATCACTGGTATCCCGGAGGTCAATTTTATACAGTTTCAGAGGTGCGTGTGAGACCTGGTGAATATATTTAAAATGGATAATTCTGAGATTGCCGTTCGGGGTCAATTTACCAGTCAATGTAAATATGTGTTACCAGTCAGTTGGGGCCAGCGGAGGATCTAGTTCACTATTCCACCTGTCTAGGCTATCATCCCCACCCTCACCAGCTCAGAGCGCACCGCTTTATACAATTTAGTCACCAATTTACGTTTTGAAGGTGCCACTAATAAAAGCTGTAGTGATTGTAATAGAGGTGGCTCCTCTTGGAATGAGCTATAATGTGCCTTAAGCTCTAGTTTCAATCGATGAATGGTGAACTTGAACAACAGTGATTGATTAGTAATGTATTGGAGGTCTTCAGATGTGAGAAACGGACCCTCTACAAAGACATCCTGCATGTATTGTATACACACCGTTTGCAATGATCGGATCGCTCCCATTTCTTGAGTTACTGAGAGGGAAGTATGGTGTTCAAGCAGCAGCGCCGGGGGCATATAGCAGAAGTTTAGTTGTCATTTTACCAATAGTTTGCCAGGCGGCAATAGGGGTGTCCACCATGATTATTTCAGTTCGTGGAGTGCCTCTGCGTGTATGTGTGAGTATCCCGGCACATGGAGTGGGGTGAGCATCTCCATCTTCCACCGCACATGTGGCGAGAAGGCATGTGGGTTGTGCCAGTAGTAGGCATATTGTGCCTGTGCACATAGGTAGTATAAATATAGATCTGGAGCACAGAAACCACCGTGTGCATAATCCAGAGTGAGTGTTTGCCAAATGACCCTAGCTTGCTTGCCATTCCATATATGCCGAAGTAGTTGGATGGGATAGTGTGAAATAGCTGCTTTGGTAGTTTAATCGGAATATTATTGAAGAGTTAGAGAAACAGTGGTAACACAATCATTTAGAAAATGGCGATGCGATCGGCCAGGGAGAGGGGCAGGGAGGACCACCTATCAACTTGAGATCCTAATGTCGGACATGTAGTGGCGAGAGGAGACAGCCCTGTTGAGTGCCCCTTTTTATGGATAAGGGTTCGGAAGTGAGGCCCCCACTCGGACCCTCGCCAACGGCTCAGTGTATAGAAGCTGCACCTAATGCATAAAAATGGGCGGAAACCCCATTCGCTTTAAAATATAAAACATATAGCGCCATTCAACGGAATCGAACGCTTTAGCTGCATAAAACATTACAGCGGCAGGTCTGGCGTCAGAACACGATACATCGCAAAAAGCGTTCTTAAATTATGGGAAATAGAGCATTCCGGTATAAATCCAGATTGATCCGGAAGCACCAGGCATTAGAGGTTGAAGACGAGTGGCTAGTATTTTTGCTAATATTTTTGCATCTAAATTAATTGGTAACAAAGGACAATAGGAATCACATTGGGATGGGGATTTATCTTTATTTAATAAGGTGATAATTAAGTCCTGCCTCAGAGATAAGGGGAGAATACCTGTTTCATGGGCCTCTGCATATACTTCTAGTAGATAGGGCATTAAAAGATCAGTGTATTCCTTGTAGGACTCAGCTGTGAGTCCGTCTGGACCAGGGGCTTTTTTGTTTGGCAAAGATCGGATCACCGCTCTGACATCTTCTTCGCCGATTGGTTGGCGGAGATATTCCCGGTGGCCATACGCCAACCAGGCGCAAGCAATATCGGAAAGATATTCATCAAGTGCTGCTTCATCAGTGCTCCCACGTGAGGTAAACAGTGTGGAACAACAAGACCTAAATTGTTCAACTATCCCCTGAGGGGTGTAGTGTTCTCCACACTTGTGCATCCACTATTTTCGCAATGGGACAGTGTTCAGTTCTGAATTTGAGTCTGTTGGCCAGTTGACGACCAGGCCGGCCCCCTTCACCCTTATGCCTGCGCGATATGACGACGTGATAGAGAACGGGTTTCTGTGTCCGCCATGGTGTTATGTTCCTTTATCTGTTCCTGAATGCGCACTTGTTTAATGGTGATGGGGTTGGCTGTGTAGTCTCATTCCAGGCTCGCTAACGTAGTTTCTATTTTAGAAAGTTTGCCTCGTATATCTCGCAATATGCCGGTTGTAGTACTTATGCATACTCCACTCACAGTGACCTTAAAGGTCTCCCATAGGGTGGCGGCACTGTCCACTGTGCCCACATTTATTTCAAAGAATTGTGCTATCGCTTGCCTTATAAATAGGGTCTAGTAATGCCTCCGCTCTGAAGGGCCATGTGAACGGGCGGTGTATGGATGTGGGTATACTAACACTTAACTTTACTGGGCTATGTTCTGACAAGGTGCGTGGAAGCGGAACATCAGTAACCCAATTGTAGCAATCTTCATTTACGAGCCACTAATCTAGTCGGGACCACGTATTATAAGCAGGTGTAATGTGTGTGCATGTCCTAATTTCCTTGTTGCATAAGCACCAGGCATCCACCAGCCCCATCTCTAGCATGGCATCACGTATAAATTTAACGATCTTTACAGTGCGTGCACCCTGTGGGTTCGATCTGTCTTTCGTAGGGTCCAAATGTTTATTGAAATCACACCCCCATAAGATGGCTGCATATGGCCAAGTGTGCAGCACTGTAAGCATTCGGAGAAATACCTGTGGTTTGTCCGAAACAGGGCCATAAATGTTAATGACTGTGATCATAGTTTGTCCTAGCTTCCCATGGACCATAGCGCATCATCCTTCATCATCAACGTATGTTTGAGTGCTGTGAATTACAAACCTAGTTTAAACAAGTCAAGAACCCCTCCTGCGTACACGGAGTATGATGACGCTAACTTGTACCCAGCTCCCCTAGTCGCAATTCTGGTTTCTGAGGATTTGGTAAGGTGCGCCTCCTGGAAAGAGAGCTATCTGACCTGTGTGTCTGTCTAGGTAAGCTAGCACTTGGCAGATCTTTTTAGGGGTTGTCCACGTCAGGCAGGTGTAATCATCGTGCATAACCTACAACATCAAATTTATATTGAAGTGGGTGTCGACCAAGACCTGTATGACCATATGGGCAGTTGTACAATGTAATCAGCATATAGGTACAATCTCGTGCAAGAAATCCCCATGATGTGCCTTGACACCCCACGCCCCAGCTCCTTGCAATAGCTTCTGGTCACGAAAAGTACATGCAATAGACAACAGAAACTAAAATATAGATTATCTCTGTGTAAACCTTGAAAGTCGCAACCTCGTCTTGTGCAATTGTGCGATCACATCGTTTAAATTAGGAACATTACAGACCCCCCCCACCCACGTCAGCATCCTAACATTGCCAAAGCCATGCCCAACACCCTTAGCAAACCCTAATACAAAAAACAACACTAATACAGTAATGGAAGAGTTACTTACCTTCGGTATTGATATATCTGGTAGAGACACAGTCTTCCTGAACTTAGAATATCCCCCCAGACGTCAGATTGGACCCGGAAAATCTTTTTTCCCAGCGATACCTCTGCCCGCCAGGAGGTGGAGTCGCCCAGCTCCGTCCAGACGTCGTCCACGGAAGTGATGTCAATGGAGCCATACAAGCCCATCCCGGTGTGCTGACGTCAGTTTACACAACGCGGCGCCGTGCAAAAAACTGCGATAGCACAGGAAATGTATGTGTTAAAAAAGAATAAAATTGTTGAAAAAGCACCCAGCACCCGGAGGGGCTGAAGGGAGCCCACAGTGTACTTGCTGCGAGCAAGGGCCCAAAAAAATTGCCAAGCTGTGCCCCCCCTTGAGAGGGCAATGACAGTGGCACAAAAGATATAACTAGTGAGACACAGCTTGTCACCACAGAAGGAAATTTAAAGAAACAAAATGTTGCAAGACAAGGGACTATAAGTGAACGACCACTAGAAAGTTCACCGCACACACACACTCCAGAGATTGAAGAACTGTAGCACCAAGAGAAGCCAACCAAACCGACTGCCAGAGAAAGGAGGAGGCATAGGTGTGGGCGGTGGGAGGGAATTAAAAACAGAATTACTCCACGCATGAGTGGCACAGGATGAAAACATGAGAAGGTAGTACCTTAAAACGTGAACGGAGTGGAAAGCCAAAGGGCTCGAAAGCAGCCAAAGGAAGGTGCGAGAGCACGCCACCAACCAACCACTAGGACGGTGGGGAGTCCGACGGCCCCCTCGTAGAACAAAACACCCCACCCCAGAGTGAAGTGCAAGAGCACAGCTCCGGAAGACCAAGCCACCAGAAAGAGGGAGG
This sequence comes from Lissotriton vulgaris, assembly GCF_964263255.1. Taxonomy (NCBI): domain Eukaryota; kingdom Metazoa; phylum Chordata; class Amphibia; order Caudata; family Salamandridae; genus Lissotriton; species Lissotriton vulgaris. Next base: position 654,660,947 of record NC_141689.1, read on the forward strand.
TTAGGTGGAAAGACAGCATATGAAAAGGGCTTCGCAGAGTGGGGAGGATGGGTGGACGTTAAGGAATCTGCAGCTAGACTGCGTCTCTACCAGATATATAATTACCGAAGGTAAGAAACTCTTCCATCTGATAGAGACATCTAGCCGCAGGTTCCTTAACTTAGAATAGATACCAAAGCCATACCCCATAGGACGAGGGTCTGCGAAACAACCACCAAGTTCCAGGAGAACATATTCATCAAGAGGCTGACGAAAAAACTGTGGAAACCGCAATGCCAGGACAACAGGCATCAAACCCAGGACCCACCTTAAGGAGCATGAACAAGGGGTCATAAAGACACCAAATCTGACGAGGGACGGTGTGAGACCTCCTCGCCCAGACATAGACAAAAGGAAAACAGAACTAGAAAGTTCTGTGCCAACTTAAGAAACAATGCAGCGAGACCTTCAAAGAAGGATGCAGGCATTTGTCTCTAGGACTGTCCGCCTAAGAACCAGAGCTGCAGCATGAGGCTAGTGGGTGGAATAAAAAACACCTTAAAGTGTACTGCCTAGGACATGTGACAACAGTGGCAGGGCAGAGCCCAGAGCCTAGTGCCAACAGAGACAGAGGAGCCACCATTTGAGCAAAAAGCTCAGGGGGTAGGCATGCAGCCAAACAAATTAAAAGGCACCACTGTGAGTGGATAACCGGCAAGGCTATGAACACAGAGAGGACACAGTCCCAAAGGAAAGAGTAAGCAAGAATGTCTGAAACTAAGGCAAAAAAGACTTTGTATTGGAGAACCCCAGTAGTGTGTAGAATCCACGATGTCCACACACAAGAGACAGGAATGTCGACACATGTACATGGAGTGACTAAATCCTATATAGGGGAGTCAGGCAAGTGGCACCATGGCACCGGTGTGCTGCATAACAGTTAAGAATACAGAAAAAATAACAGGTCCCCGAGGGGAAAGAATCCTGTTCTCCCGTGGGACAGCGGAAACATAGACCACAAGACTGCCCATAAAGGATAGAAAGAAGGCAAAGACAGAAGCCTGGCGCCAAAAGCCTACACCGCCAAAGACCGACACAGTCTACCATAATGGAGAACGTCAAGAAGAATACACACACAGTAATGACACCCAAAGAAGCACATGAGCCATAATGGGAGTAGAACTCACACCCAGAAAAACATCAGGAGTGGAGCACAGATCCATAGGCAGAAAGGCGTAGACTAGAGCCACTCCGTGAAAACTAGGAATATGCACAGGAAGGAAGGGACAAATCGGACCCCGCGTCCTGCACGAAGCAGGGAACCGGAGACTGCACCATGGAAGACCTGCGCCCCCCAACACCCCCTGGGCGCATGTCCACCGAAAGACAGGCAAAACGTGCACAGAGAGGTTGTAGGAACACGCCAGGGTGACAAAACCCCCTACGGAGGCGGGGAAGTATTACGGACCAACCATAGACAACCAATGGTAACCCTTAGCAAGAAACCAATCCTGTGGATCTCACCAGTGGAGACATCCTACAACAGTACGAAGAGTCAGCTTGCGCCAAAAGTTCCTGGGCAAAGAAGAGTTGCAATATGATTGGCAACAAATACTCCACATAGGGTAAGGCACAACCCTACAAAAGAAGGGTCCCTCTTGAGACATGCTTGTAGGCAGAGGCTCAAAAGAAAGGTAAACACAGCTTAACCAGCTGTACCAGAATAAGTAAACAACACGGCAGACCAGCCACACAACCCAGAACATCTGCGGCCCACAATGGGCAACAGAAATGAGATTCATATACAGGAGGTGCCCGACGCCAGAATAAGCATGGGCGTCAAAAAGAGTGACCCCATTAAATGGAATATCTTCTTAAGCCGCTCCTGAACATGCTCTGGGAAAACACCATCACGCAACCACGTGTGGTGGTGTATAGCAACCGACCTGGCAACAGTACGCCCTAAAGTGTCCATGGAGTCCATGGCAGAACGAATTGAGAAGTGCGCCATATCATGGCCATCACTGATTAGGCGGGCCAGATCAGCACAAGAGATCTCCGGCAAGGAGGGGAGGAGTCGGCCAATAGCGTCCCAAAGGGCAAATGTAGCCTGAGCAAATAAACACAACGTATTGAGGGACCGGAGTCCCGAGCTGGCGGATGGAAACACATCGAGACCATATGACTCCAACCACCGAGACTCCTGAGTTGGAGGATGCAACGGAACAGGAGCCACAGAGAGAGCTTCCTGACGCACAAGTCCTCCAGCTCCAGGATGGAGGGTCAAACAGGCGGGGCCAGTGGGAGCCAGCCGATGTGCCACAGCGCGATCCACAGGGTCCCCTGAGGAGGGCCGTGCTCACGTTCCCGAGACGGATGTCAAACAATGACTCCGCAAAAAGGTAACAATGGTTTCATGTTTCCCGCGCCCTGGTGGAGAATATCCAGTAAAGGCTCCGAAGGACTAGAGACCGAGGGCAGCTCGATCCTTAAAATGTCTACAGCTCCGACGAACGTCCACTAGCCTCCGTGGCCCCACGAGGCGGTGAAAGCAAGTCATCAGTAGGTGATGGACGCAAGCTAAACCGGCCACTTAGAGGCTCAGCCTCAGGATGAGTAGGTCAATGCTCCACTGGCACCTGCTCTGGAGAGCAGTGAAACGACTCAGAGGGTTGTGAACCCACTGGGATAACATTCTCCACCACTAAAGATGGAGACGGTACAGGCGTTGATCGGTGTCGAGGCGATCGAGCCGGCGTCGGACACCTTAGAAAAGGCCCCGACTGGCGGAGTGGAGCAAGCGTCGGCGACCTCTGAAAAGGCCTCGACTGCCCGAGTTGAGCCGGCAACCTCCGAAAAGTTCTCAACCCCTCCAGTGCAGCCGGCGTCGGCGACCTCCAAAGAGGCCTCGACCCTTCGAGTAGAGCCGGCAACCTCAGATAAGGCCTTGAGCCGAGCGGGCGACCTCCAAAGGCCTCCATTCCTCGAGTTGAGCCAGCATCGGTGACCTCCAAAAAGGTCCCGACCATCTGTGTTGAGCCGGCGTCGGCAACCCCTGAAAAGGCCTCAACCGCTCTGAGTCGGACTGGCGTAACAATGATGGATTTAACCCAGATCTCTTGACTGGAGGTGAATGTTTTGATTTGTTCTGCATTCCATGCATCAATTGTATGTCTATTGCTTTCTCGCCCTAAGTGCGCCAGGTATGCCCAGACGTGGGTCCTGGGCTCACGGTGCCACTGGAATCAAGCTATGCTGGCTGAAGAGGGGTGAAACCCTGAAACCGGTCCTAGGATGCTTGTTTCCGGTTCAGGGAGGACCTGGCTTGGCAGTTCAGGCTGGACTGTTCCCAAGAGGCACACGGTCAAAACTGATTTGCATATGGCCAGGTCTAAGCTGGGGTGGCATGGTGAGCAAAAGAATGATGGATTTAACCCAGATCTCTTGACTGGGGGTGAATGTTTTAATTTGTTCTGCATTCCATCCATCAATTGTGTGTCTCTTGCCTTCAACATTCCCCGAGGTGCAAACCTTCGGAGAGTACGCTGAAGCGGTATCGTTCACTGCGCCGCAGTCACCTCCAGCGATGCCGCAGGGAGCCTTGGAAGGCCGTGCAGCAGCGCTATGCAAGGGCTAAACGTTGTGGGATGCCCCTCCGGGCCGTGTCCCGACGTTGCGACGACTCTGGTATCAGAGTCAGGGCACTCGGTAGGAGCCGGAGGTAAACCCGATGGCGGTGTCCCAATCTGAGTCTCCCCTCGCCCCCCCATGGGACCCGGAGGCGCATCAGGGAGGAGGGGGGGGGGGATTCTTACCTGCGGCGACTCTAGTGTCAGAGTTGGGACACTCGGGTTGGAGCTGAAGGTAAACCCGCCGGCGGTGTCCCAATGTGAGTCCCTACCCCCACTGGGCCCGGAGGAGCGCCAGGGAGGGGGGACAATGCTTACCTGAGGTAGTCGAATGACTGCGATGGTGCCGGGACCGGCCCCGCCGCGTGGACGACTCCGCTGGAGAAGGAGACCTGCGTCGCGAGGGGTCAGTTCAGGACATCCTGCAGACAGCAACTTCATGCGGCAAACGTTGCACTCCACGGAGTTATGGTGCTCTCCCATGCACCATATACAGAGTTTGTGAGGGTCCATCATTGACATCTATCATGAGCAGGACCGGCAAGGTTTGAAGCCCACAAAGGGCATCAACACAACGTTCCTGGACGTGAAAGGGCGCCGAAACAGCCTGTAATAAACACTAACAGGCCCGAGGTATTACTTTCCAGGATCAGCGTTAGGACGCGGAAAAGAAGAAAACTGATGTTAGCATGCCGGGAGGGGCTTATATAGCTCAATTGACGTCACTTCCGTGGACGGCATAAGGAGAGGTATTGCTGGGAAAAAAGATTTTCCAGATCCAGTGTGGTGCCTGGGGAGGGAGGTGTTTTAAGTTAAGGAATCTGCGGCTCGATATCTCTATCAGATGTGGGGTACACTCATTCAGGGGGCATTGCAAAACAACCAGCCTCCCAGTAGACAAGGGATGTGGCCACCGAGTGCCCAAATATAGCACCCAAGCCATCTCCACAGTCATGAAAATAAGGACATGTATTCAACGAGTTGTTTTCAGGTGCAGAGAAGCGCAAGTGTCTACTGACGCCTGGGGATATTCTAAGGTAAGGAATCTATCACTAACGTGTCTCTTTCAGATATGTATACATAGCGCATAAGGTCAACAATGAAAAAGGATACAAAGACATCAGAGTGTCTCAACACTGCAGCCATAAAGCAAAGGGCATTGATAATGAGTCCAAATGGGCGCTGTCCAGAGTCAATGGCGCTTAACAGAACATTGGGGTCGGACCACCCGCGGAACTTCGACCAGACCATATCGTAGGAATGGACTGGCCTTTTTCTCAGTCATCGACGTCTGAGGTGGTGGAAGATGGCGTCTTTTTGCGACGCAGCGTTTTAGCAAAATCCAGGGCACGTTTGGTATTCGTGAAATTCTTAGCCTTATCCTCAGATCCAATACGGAGACGCGCTGGGTAAAGCATAGCATAAGGGATCTTTTCTGCGAGCAGGATTTTCTTGGCCAATTGGAATTCTTCACGCTCGGCTTGCACTGTTGCCGTAAAGTCAGGGTAGAAGGAGAGGGCATTACCTTGATAGTTGACATTTCCGTTTTGTCTGGAAGCACGGAGTATAGTGTCTCTGTCTCTATAATTGAGCAAGCGGGCAATAATCGGCCTGAGTGGTGCTCCCGGAGGTGGTCGTGCTGCTAATGAGCGATGGGCCCTCTCCACAATGAAACATACTCGATCGCGTGTTTTCTCCGCAAAGCTCTCGGAACAGATTTTTGACATACGTTTCCAGGCGCCCAACATTGGTCGATACGGGAAGCCCTAAAATACGTACATTGGTGCGTTGTGAACGCGCTTCAAGGTCCTCATTCTTATGCATTTCCTGTCCCAAAGCATTGTCACAAACAGTGGGGTTACTTGCTTTGGGACAGGAAATGCATAATGGCGGCATGAATAATGTTGTGCAGCAAGAGGGGACTGTGCCACGACCCACTGGGGTGTTGATGACTTTTTATTTTGTACGATTTAACTCGCAGCAACTCACTGGAGTAATACCTTTAACTACAGATCCCAGGAGGCCACAGTAGTGGCCACGCCCACTCGGGCGAGGATCAAGTTGTAACACCTGCATGCTGTGAGTGCTTCATTTCCAGTCCATGAGCCCAGGATGAAGTGCGCAGAGCACGAAACGCGTTGGCTGGACTTCTGTTAAACATTGGTGGAAAAGTCTCTTTGAACTGCATACCAGCTGCCATTAAATACGGATGCAATACTTACTTTCCTGTGTGGGCCCCTTCTCTTGGAGGTAACTTTGTGGACAGTCCTGTAGTAACGCCACTGTGGGTGTCAATGCTTTGGGAAACCAGAAAATGTGGGATCAGTGGGTCACTGGTCCCATCCTTGGGTGCACACTATAATTCCTCTATGATTCACAGAGGTTCCACACTTAGTTCATTGTTAAATGTTCTTATTTATTTTTTCTCAAAAAGCATATTTTGTTAGATGAATTTATTCCATTCTCAACATGTTAACTTTATCCTTTGCGTCAATCCAATGCATTTCGGGGCTATTAACTGCCCCTTCATCAGGGAAAAGGTAGTGCGCTGAGGATCGTCAAAGTGCACCAGTCTGTTGAAATTGAAGCTTAAGGTTCAAAGTTAATCCGCTCGTGAACGCCAGTCAGGACGAGAACGTCTGCTGCCGCGTTTGGTCAGGTAACTGTTCTATATAGTCACTCATACATATACTCACTCATCATATGTAGTGATACACCTATTCATCCTGTTACACACCGACAGTCATCCAAAAGTTACTGACGTCAGCGCGCATGGGCGCCGTCTATATACTCCGACGACGTCATCCCGGCGCTCACGACGCCGACGACGGACGCGGAGCCGCAGACGACGCCTACCAGCGCGCAGGGGTATTGCTACGCAAAAATTTCCGGATCCAGTCTGACGCCTGGGGATATTCTAAGGTAAGGAATCTATCACTAACGTGTCTCTTTCAGATACATACTTACTCTCTTAAACAATCACTTATAGAAACACATACTTATTTAAACAAGAACTCTTTCAATCTCTCACTATCACATATACTCACTCATATACATCAATACTCACATATACTAGATTAAAACATATGTAGTTACTGATAGACACTAATGAGACAGTCATTCACTCACTAACACACGCATATACACACTCATCCACCCATACAGTCCTGCACATATGCAGTCTTCAAAACACATACAGTGAGTCAGTCATTGATGCATCTATGTGCTAAGTAACACTCCCACCAAACCATACAGACACTCATACTGATACAAAAAAACATCTAATAATCTATATACACACACATGTAGCTACTCACCAACCCATGCAGCCATTTATACACAAAGCGAAACACTGATACATATATTTAAATATTTAAACATTACTCGTTAATATATGTATTCACTAATATACACTTAATAAGCCAGTTAACCAATCATTTTTTTTTTAAATATCCATTTAGACACTTATTTAAACATTTATTCTTCCATCGACCTTTATATATATATATATATATATACATATATATACATATATATATATATGTACCACGTGACTCCGCTGAATCTCTCGGTGTTTCCAGCGCCAGCCCCGGCTCCCGCTTAGCACACCAGCAAACAGAAGGGAGACGGACCACAGAACTTCAGCATAACGGTTTATTCGGTACACAAAAAGCAGCTACGCGTTTCTGGCAAGGTATGCCCTTGATCACGCTGCAACATGTACTAAAGACATAATGCTTATTTTAAATGCAAAGTTCAAAAGGGAACACCCCTTCACAGTGACGTAGTGTGTCATGTGACAAGTAAACAGTGAAGACATACTGCCACAGTTATACATTTTGTCAAAGCAACAAATAAACTTAATTGATAACTGGATAAATCCTAGATCCTAAAATGTACATTTCTAATGGTAAATAAACTTATCCAACTTGAACCATATAGTGTCAAAGTTTAGAAACACAGTCTTCCTGTATAAATACAGACTACTTGTATGGCTTGGAAACACTCATACCAATAATGTACATAAGGTTTGTCTGATCGCATAACCAGGGCAGCTAATAAAGTGCTATGTGAAGGTGAAATAAAGTGCAAAATTTATAGAAAGTGCGAGAGAGAGAGAGCTCTAAGAGATTATGTGCAATACCATTCATTAAGCAAAGGACGGAAAATATCAAAACACATATAAGTTTCACAGATCCCTGGAAACTACATATCACAAAATTCTATGTGCATGATTCGTCACTTCATAATAAATAGTATAAATAGATTAAAATTAGTATTATAAAATCTAATAAATACACCTAGACATGTGCTATACTCATAATACTATATATACAAAATAGATATTCAATTGCATATATATATACATAGTGAGAAATATAAAAACCCCTAATAAATATGCCAATTCATGTGAATACTTATGATATTCCTCATCTTATCAAAGTAGAAAACAATGTAGGAAAAATAGAGATGTATATGGATATAAACATATACAATTATAAATATATGAATATCTATATACAAGTATGTACAACAGGAGAGAGTTACATCAATTTATATACAGCAAGCAGATATAAATATTAACAACAATCCAAATGGTTATACTTCAACCAATATATAGTACGTCACTAATCAATAGAGACGGCCAACAGAGTAAACAGCAATAAGCGCTGACAGACCCGACCTCAACCTCGAAATAGGGAACCTAACTAGGAGGGAGGAAAGATGTTAATACGGGTCTTGGGAGATATAAAGGCATTTAGAGCGGGAGAACAATATATTACATTACAAAAAGTGATGCATCTCATCAATATTGTTCAACCCGTTGGGCCAACGTGTGTCGAGCTCTAGTATCATCCTGGTTTCCAGCTGTCTTAAAAGTGATTACCTGTCACCTCCTCTTTTGAGGGGTGGTATGGCACCGATCACAAAGTATTTTAAACAAGATAAATCATTGTTATGTGCTCTTTTAAAGTGACGGGCCACCGGATAGGCAGGGTCACTGTGCAAAATCGCGCGTAAATGCTGTAAGATCCTGACGTGCACCTGTAGCTTGGTACTACCAACATATCGTAATCCACAGGTACACGTCAGGACATACATGGCAAAGTCTGTTTTACAATTGAAATTGCCTGTGATCATTTTGGCTCTGCATCAAAAGGAGTAGAATAATGCAAGGTATTGATGCCAAACCTGCATGCGCGGCAGCTGGAACATTTGAAAAAACCTCTAGAAGGTTTTAACCAAGAAGTTTTGGACTTCAATTCAGGGGCAGCTTTGTCCAAAGCGGACCCCATACTTTTCGCCCGTCTGAAGGTGATAATAGGATTGGCCGGCAACTTAGTGTTCAAGATGTGATCACTCAGTACTATGGGCCAATTCTTTTTCAGAATTGCCTTTAATTTTCTATCCTCACTGCTGAAGGCAGTGATCATCCTTGGGCCGTCTTCTTGGATATCAGGCATGTTACTCATTTCTGACTGCAACTGGGATGAAGGAAATAGGCTTTCTCTAGATCTAAATTCTGATTTCTCAACTGCTTTCTTAAGAATCTTATCAGAGTAACCCCTATCTTTTAATTGCGCTAGCAACTCGTCTAAGCATTGCTTGTAATCAGAAGGGGAACTGCAGATTCTTTTAAGCCTTAATATCTCTCCATAGGGTATTCCCATGATGGTATGTTTGGGGTGCATACTGGCAGCATGCAAAGTCATGTTGCCAACAGTGGACTTCCTATGGAGTGTGGTGTTGAGCTTGGAATTAGTCGCATAGATCTCTACGTCCAAAAATTGCTTCCTATAATGGTTAATGTTGGCAGTGAACTTTAAATTGATGGAGTTATTGTTCATGTCATCTATAAACAACAAAGCCTCATTTTTAGACCCTTTCCACACCATGAATATGTCGTCTATGTACCTCAAATAACAGACAACATGATTATTCATTGTAGTAGAGTGTAACGCGGTGAGGACCTGCTCTTCCCACCAGCCTACGTGTAAACACGCATAGCTGGGGGAGAAACAGGCCCCCATTGCCACCCCTCTTAGTTGTCTGTAGATGTCTTTGCCAAATGTGAAAAAGTTATTATGTAGGCACCAGTGAATAAGGCCCAATATGACCTTATTGTGCTCATAAAAAGCCATGGGTTTTTTATCCAAAAAATACTTGATAGCATTCAGATCCTGTACATGATTAATACTCGTATATAACGATTCTACGTCTAACGAGATCAACCACATATTCTCTTCCCATTCAATATTGGCGATTTTGAGTAAAAAGTCACTGGTGTCCCGGACGCACAAGTTACTACTTGTGTAACGATATATCTGTAAGAGACATTAGTTAGTGATAGATTCCTTACCTTAGAATATCCCCAGGCGTCAGACTGGATCCGGAAAGTTTTGCGTAGCAGTACCCTTGCGCGTCGGTAGGCGTCGTCTGCGGCTCCGCGTCCGTCGTCGGCGTCGTGATGACGTCGTCGGAGTACTTAGACGCCGCCTCCGCGTGCTGACGTCAGTTCTTAGCCACAGCTTTTCCGCGCCAGAAGCGCAGAGCCATGACAAAAACCGACACTGGTGCCAAGAAACTAGGGCCCTGAAAGGGGATGACCTTAACCCTAGATATCGGTTCGCAGAACGGGGAGGATGGGTGGGTCGGTAAGGAATCTATCACTAACTAATGTCTCTTACAGATATATCGTTACACAAGTAGTAACTTGTGCATCTGAAAGGGACACGTTAGTGATAGATTTCTTACCTTAGAATAGATACCCCAGCAATACCATCCCCGTGGTGGTGGGTCTGCGAACCAATATTCACACCAGAAAGTCCTGGAGAACGGAACGGCCGAAGTAGCCATCCCTCCGGACTTGACTGTCCAGGCAGTAGTGCCTCGCAAACGTGTGCAACAAAGCCCACGTAGCAGCCTGGCAAATGTCCTGCAAGGGCACACCTCGGCTCAAGGCAGTTGTAGTGGCCGTGGCTCGAGTGGAATGAGCCCGCAGCCCAACAGGGGGTTCCTTCTTAGCCAAGGAGTAGCACGCCTGGATGCACATGATAATCCATCGAGAAATGGTCCTCTTGTGCACCGCTTTCCCTTTCTTAGCGCCCGCGTACCCAACAAAGAGTTGATCATCCACCCGGAACTGGCGTGTGCGATCCAGATAGAACGAGAGCGCACGTTTTGGGTCCAGACGGTGGAGCCTCTCCTCCTCTCTCGAGGGGTGCGGAGGCGGAAAGAAGGTGGGCAATGTGATGGACTGCCCCATGTGGAAGGCCGTGACCACCTTAGGCAAGAAGGAGGGCCTAGTCCTCAAAACAACGTTGTCCGGATGGACTGAAAGGAAAGGAGGCTTACAAGAGAGGGCCTGGAGCTCACTCACTCTCCTGGCAGAGGTGATGACTACCAGGAAGGCAGTCTTCAAAGAAAGAAGGCGAAGTGGACAGTTATGAAGTGGCTCAAAGGGAGCGCACATCAGAAATGTTAGAACCAGGTTCAAGTCCCACTGAGGCATCACGAAAGGAACAGGAGTAAAGGTATGAGTGATGCCTTTCAGAAATCTGTTTACTATAGGGGACTTGAACAAAGAAGGCTGGTCAGGCAGCCTCAGAAAGGCTGAAAGAGCCGAAAGATAGCCCTTGATAGTGCCCAGAGCAGAGCCCTGCTGGGCAAGAGAAAGAAGGAAGAGAAGAATCTCAGAGAGAGGGGCATTGAGAGGATCCACAGCCTTTGCTGTGCACCATGCCACAAATCTGTTCCACCTGCAGGCGTATACCGTTTTTGTGGAGGGACGCCTGGCTGCCAGAATGATGTTGCAAACTTCAGGAGGCAAGTCAAATGGCCTCAACTGTCGCCGCTCAATCTCCATGCATGGAGGTGGAGACTGGACAGGTTCGGGTGGAGGACCGTCCCCTGCTGCTGCGACAGAAGGTCCTCCTGAAGAGGCAGACAAACCGGGGGATCGACTGACATACTGAGTAGCTCGGGATACCAGTACCTTCGTGCCCAGTCCGGAGCCACAAGGATGACTTGTGCCCGGTCGCGCTTGATCTTCTTCAGCACTCTGGGCAGAAGAGGTATAGGCGGAAAGGCGTACAACAGACCGCAGCCCCACTCGCGACGAAAAGCGTCTCCGAGCGAGTGCCACCTTGGAAATTCCAACGCGCAGAACTGATGACATTGCGCGTTCTCTTCGGTGGCGAATAGATCTAACCAAGGCTCTCCCCATCGCAGAAAGAGGCCTTGCGCCACGTCCGAGTTCAGACGCCATTCGTGATCCATCGAGCACCGACGGCTGAGTTCGTCCGCCCAGGCGTTCAGAGAACCTGCCAGGTGTTGAACCACCAGAGTCACGCCCTGATGTTCCAGCCATTGCCAGAGGCGCAGAGCCTCCTGGCATAGGGTCCACGACCCCACACCGCCCTGTTTGTTGCAGTACCACATGGCGGTGTCCGTGAACACCTGCACTGCACTCCCTCGGACAGACGGGAGGAATGCTTTCAGTGCCAGACGAATCGCCCGCAGCTCCAACAGATTGATATGGAGCCGGGACTCCGCCGGAGACCAGAGTCCTCTGATCTCCGCCTCTCCCAAGTGGCCACCCCAGCCCTGGAGGGACGGAAAGGTTGCCCCGGTGCTGGGCCCACTGAAACTTCAGGTCCCACTGCAGAGCCCGCATCCGCCACCGTGCGTGATGCACCAGAAGGATGCAGGAGGCCATCAGCCCCAGAAGCCGCAGCGTCAGCCTGACCGAAACCCGGGATAACGGCCTGAAGATCGGAATCAGGGCCTGAATATCCCGGACTCGCTGTTCGGGCAGGTAAACCCGAAACTGCGCCGAGTCGAGAACCGCTCCGATGAAAAGGAGCTTCTGAGAGGGGCACAGGTGTGACTTCGGCACATTGATGGAAAATCCCAGCCTGTGCAGGAGATCCGCCGTAGTCTGGAGGTGGTTGACGACTGCCTGGGGCGAGCCCGCCTTCAACAACCAGTCGTCTAGGTAGGGGAAGACTGAAACCCCTAACCTGCGCAGGTGAGCTGCGACCACCGCCATCACCTTCATGAACACCCGTGGGGAGCTGGTAAGGCCGAAGGGGAGCACGGTAAACTGAAAGTGCTCGAGGCCTACCGTGAACCGCAGGTAACGCCGGTGGGCCGGCAGGACGGGGATGTGGAAATACGCCTCCTGCAAGTCCAACGCTACCATCCAGTCTCCTGGGTCTAGGGCAGCCAAGACCTGAGCCAGTGTCAGCATTTTGAGCTTCTCCTTCCGGAGGAAGCCGTTGACGTTCCTTAGATCCAAGATAGGGCGTAGGCCCCCTTTGCCCTTCTTGGGTACCAGGAAGTAGTGGGAGTAGCAACCACGACCTACTTCTGGCCCAGGAACGCGCTCGATGGCCCCCTTGGCCAAGAGGGCCGAAACTTCCTCTTGCAGGAGCCGCAAATGATCCCCCGATACGCGGTGGTGTTGCGGTGGCATGGCTTGAGGGGTCGTCTCGAAGGGGAGGGAGTAGCCCCTTCGGACGATCTGCAGCACCCACCTGTCCGAAGTGACTGTGCGCCAGTGAGAGTGGTGATGGCGAACCCTGCCCCCCACTGGCGTCACATGGTGCGCAAAGCACGGACTAGGAGGGTTTAGAGGCGGATGCTGCGGGGGCAGGTGTCTGGCTCCGCTTGCCTCCCCGACCGCCTCCACGGCGGTTTCCACGGCCGCTGCCGCGCTGGACGACAGTTTGCGGCGAGTGGCTGGCGGCACACGTGGGGACGCCCCTTCCTTGGCCACGAAAGGAGCGAAAGGCACCCACTTGCTGGCGCGGGACCGAGAGGCCCAAGGACTTGGCCGTAGCCCTGGAGTCCTTAAAGCGCTCAAGCGCGTGGTCTGCCTTGTCGCCAAAGAGGCGACGGCCATCGAACGGCATGTCCATGAGGGTATTCTGGACATCAGCCGAGAAGTTGGCGGATCTGAGCCAGGCGTGGCGTCGAATCGCCACCGTCGTAGCCATCGCTCTGCCCAGCGAGTCAGTTGTATCCAGTCCGCACCTGATCGAATACTTCGCTGCGTCCCGGCCCTCCACTAGGGCTTGGCCGAGTTTGGCCCGTACCTCCAACGGACACTCTGGCAGCAATTCCGCCACCGTTTCCCATATAGAATGGGTGTAACGGCCCAAGAGGCATGCAGTGTTGGAAGACCGCAGTCCTAAGCTAAGGGACGAGAATACCTTTTTGCCAAAGGCCTCGTACCTCTTGGATTCCCGGTCAGGGGGAGCCGACGGGAAGGCGGTCTGGGAGTTAGAGACCTGGATAACCAGACTCTCGGGGGTGGGGTGGGTGGACAGGAAACATGGGTCGCCCGGAGCCGGGCGGTGGCGTCTGGCCACGTTCCTATCTACAGGCGAACCTGTAGCGGGCCTGGACCAAGTGCCCAAAAGAACGTCCGACAAGGCCTCATTAAACGGCAGCATAGGCTCCATGGAGCATGACTGCGGCTTAAGGACCTCAGTGAGGAGGTTAGTCCTCACGGCCGCGACGGGGAGCTCAAGGCCCAACGCCTTAGCAGCCCTCATCAACACCACACTATATGTCGCGCCCTCCTCCGAAGCCACGGAAAGAGGAGAGACGAATCCAGTGTCTGGAGAGGTGTCCAGGCCACTGGCCTCCCCAAGGTCTCCTGTCCAGTCCATGCTCGACTGACATTCCCTTGTCAGAGGGTCCTCAGACCCCTCCCAATCCTCCTCTTCCCCCATCTCCTGAGACTCAGGGTCGTAAGTGAATGAGGATGGTTCATAGGGATGGAAATCCCCGAACGGCGTCGAGATTGGCGCCGACAGGCGCCGTCCCGACGCCGGAACCCATAGAGAGGAGGCATTGGGGACGGCGTCGGCCGAGGCCGACGCCGGAGGGGACACCACACGGACCGACCCCGGGGGGGTCGTAAGGTCCACCGGGGACGTTCCAGCGCCCGACGAGGGCCGAACGGCACCCTGCGGCGTCGGCGCCAAAGACGCCGGCGGCGTCGAGGCCGAAGCACCCGACGGCGTCGGGGTCGCAGCCCCCGACCCACTAGGGCCCCCAGACGGGTTCGCCGGGCCCGAAGGCGCCGCGGAACCCATTGGAGAAGAAAGGGACCTCATGGCCATGAGGAAGCGCTCTATCTCCTCCGGCGTCGCGTTCAGCCCAGGGACCGGGGGGTATGGAGCCGAACGCGGCGCCCGCGACTCCTGAGGAGCCGCGTGGGCGGTGTCACCCGAACCCCCGGCCGCATCGCGCGAGCGTCGGGGGGAGTCGGAAGAGCGATGATGTCTCTTCGACTTCTTATGCTTCTTACCTGACGACTTGGACCCGGAGGAGTGGCGCCGACTCCCGGAGCTGTGACGGCTCCGCCCCCGCGACCTGTCCCTCGACCTCCCGTGGGACCGGGACCGGGACCTCACACAGCGCGGGGCCGACTGGCGGATCTCGAGTCGCCTGCGGGACCGCTCCCACCTGGCCTTCCTCGAGAGGGCCCGACAGTCGGAGCAGGCCTCGTCGTCATGGTCGACGCCCAAACACGTCAGGCACAGGCGGTGCGGATCCGTAATCAACATGAGGCATTCGCACTCGTCGCTGTGCTTGAAGCCGGTCATCCCTAACGGCACCGTCGGAGGCGTGAAGACTTCGAAATAGATCAAAAGATCCAAAAAGTTAGTCAAAAAATTACTAGGGAACTGCTTTTTCCAGATCTGCGCTGGCTGGCGCGGAAAAAAGAAGAACTGACGTCAGAACGCGGAGGCGGCGTCTAAGTACTCCGACGACGTCATCACGGCGCCCACGACGCCGACGACGGACGCGGAGCCGCAGACGACGCCTACCGACGCGCAAGGGTACTGCTACGCAAAACTTTCCGGATCCACTCTGACGCCTGGGGATATTCTAAGGTAAGGAATCTATCACTAACGTGTCTCTTTCAGATGTAACTGGCAAGATTTTTGGCAATGTCCTGGAGAAAGAAGTCAATATACTGGCCAACGTTTTCGCCCATACTTTTGATGGCAGATACAATTGGCCTTCCGGGCACTGGTATGACTTCTTTATGCACCTTCGGAGTCAAATACAGTGATGGCATTATAGGAAACTCCGTGTGCATAAATTTGTATTCCTCTGAAGAAATGAGACCTTCTCTCTTCCATTGGGACAACATACGTTGTAGCTCACCTTTGGCATTGAGGTATTCTTTCTGGCTGGAAATTTTGTAACAAAGGGGATCAGAAAGTTGACGTTTGGCCTCTGAAATATAGTCCTGCTTGGGCCAAATCACTAAGTTGCCCCCCTTGTCAGACTTTTTTATTACTATTTCATGATTTTCTCCAAGTTTTTTTATTAATTTTCCATATTCTTTTCTCATGAATGCAACCTTCCTTTTCGATTTGGTATTGGTCTGCTTGTATAGTTTTTTGATGTCATTTACTACACAGTCATGGAAGACGTCAATGGCGTCTTTGGGCATTAAGGGAACATATTTGGATTTGCTTTTGAATGGACTGAGGCCCGCTCCTTTCTGCAAGACAGATATCTTGCTAAGACATATCTGTGTGGAAGCATCTGGGTCTGCCTCAGTACCATCAGTGGAGGTATTCAGATCATTGACATCTAGGAAGATATGTAAATCAGAAGCTGATAATGCATTGATGTTATCTCTGTTTGAATCCTCAGATGTATCATTTATATTTGATGACTCTTTGATGGTTTTAAGCGCAAAATGTTTCTTTAGTTTCAATTTCCTTATAAAGAAGAACAGATCAACCCTGGTCATGGCGTAATTAAAACTTTGAACTGGACAGAAGTTTAAGCCTAAAGATAGCAGTTGTTCCTCCGCCTTGGTTAATGTCACATTCGAAAGGTTTATTATGGTATTATCATTTAGCGGCGTTTTACCCATGGTTTCTTCTTTCTGTTTTGTGTTTGGGCGCTGTTGTTGCCGCTTACGCCTTTCTTTTCTCCGCTTGTTCCTTCTTTGTCTATTAGCGATAACTGTTGCCTTGGCCTCAAAGTCTGTAATCTTTCCTCCACTATAAAATCCATTTCTTGTTGCAAGCTGAGTTTTGTAAGTCCCTCCAAGTTTAAATCCGAATTAACGGAGGAAAAAGAGGTTAGATTTTCACTAGAATCGCTTGTCATGGAACTTGCATCAGAATCTAGGCTGCTAGTTTCCGCTGTTCCATCGCCTTGTATGTTTTGAAGCATGTTCGTAGATTGCAAATTACTGCTGTGTGAGCTAGCACCTGCACCGGTTCTCACAGTGGCACCAGCTCTAACTGTAGCAGAAGCATCAATGTTGCTTTTCTTTTTGCTGAAAGCTTGTCTTTTAGCTGAATTATACTTCCGAGAAAATGTGAAAATTTTACCATCACGGTAATCATTGGCATCCCGGGTAAACTTGGTTGCCTTACGAATTTTGATTTTTTCTTCGTGCTTTTTTAACCTCTCATTCATTATATCAGATAGCTTTTTCAATTCTTCCCCTTCAGCATATGTCGATAATTCGGTTTCCAATAATTTGATTTCATCAAGCAGCCTGATTCTATCTTTGGCAGCATACTTGATTAAAATACAGACCAAGTTCATAGAAGCCGCCAAGTTACTCTCCCCCCATTCCTGTAACATGGCGGGATCTGGTTTTTCAAAACTTGGGGCCAAAAGGATACGCAGCCCGCGTGGGACACGTCCTACCTCCTCATACTTGCTTAGTGACTTATGTTCCCACCATTTCGTACATTCCAGTTTTTTCAATTTCTCTAGTTCCTTAAATATTATTTTCAAACTTCTTACTTGCTCAGTTTGAATGGTTCCATTAGGCGTTTTGGTAATGTTGCTCTCATTAGTTACGTTGTTAAACATATTAACAGCGGCTTCCTCTCACTGTTTATCAAGCTCGTCAGACATGTTGTTTCACTTTCTGTGTATTGCTATCCGAGTTGGTATTGCACAAATGTTCCTTTAGCCGGTTAGCCTCCCGGTTACGTGATGTGCAATCAATTAAATGTTGTGAAACTTCCCCACCTGGTTTAGGCTACGTTCACTCACCGATTTGACAAGGCAGGATCCACTTGGTATGCCGCGCCCACCGACACGAACCACACCGCAGTTCAACCGCCGAAGCGCCTCGGTTTCTCGTAGTTGCTTGCCAACCAGGGGGTAGCCGCCGGAATTCCCAACAGGACGTGCCCACAAAAGCGATTTGAAGGCGGCTTCCACTGAACGGGGAAGGGGTCCGTTACGGAGACAAATCCACCTCCGTTAAACATGTACCACATGACTCCTCTGAATCTCTCGGTGTTTCCAGCGCCAGCCCCAGCTCCCGCTTAGCACACCAGCAAACAGAAGGGAGACAGACCACAGAACTTCAGCATAACGGTTTATTCGGTACACAAATAGCAGCTACGCGTTTCTTTCTGGCAAGGTATGCCCTTGATCACGCTGCAACATGTACTAAAGACATAATGCTTATTTTAAATGTAAAGTTCAAAAGGGAACACCCCTTCACAGTGACGTAGTGTGTCATGTGACAAGTAAACAGTGAAGACATACTGCCACAGTTATACATTTTGTCAAAGCAACAGACAAACTTAATTGATAACTGGATAAATCCTAGATCCTAAAATGTACATTTCTAATGGTAAATAAACTTATCCAACTTGAACCATATAGTGTCAAAGTTTAGAAACACAGTCTTCCTGTATAAATACAGACTACTTGTATGGCTTGGAAACACTCATACCTATAATGTACATAAGGTTTGTCTGATCGCATAACCAGGGCAGCTAATAAAGTGCTATGTGAAGGTGAAATAAAGTGCAAAATGTATAGAAAGTGCGAGAGAGAGAGAGCTCTAAGAGATTATGTGCAATACCATTCATTAAGCAAAGGACGGAAAATATCAAAACACATAAGTTTCACAGATCCCTGGAAACAACTAAATATCACAAAATTCTATGTGCATGATTCGTCACTTCATAATAAATAGTATAAATAGATTAAAATTAGTATTATAAAATCTGATAAATACACCTAGACATGTGCTATACTCATAATACTATATATACAAAATAGATATTCAATTGCATATATATATACATAGTGAGAAATATAAAAACCCCTAATAAATATGACAATTCATGTGAATACTTATGATATTCCTCATCTTATCAAAGTAGAAAACAATGTAGAAAAAATAGAGATGTATATGGATATAAACATATAAAATTATATATATATGAATATCTATATACAAGTATGTACAACAGGAGAGAGTTACATCAATTTATATATATATATATAAAATTAATCAATCCAAACCACTTCCTCCATGTACACCGGGACACCATGACTGCGGCGCAAGACAGGGATAGAGGGTACCCTGTAAATTCTAAAGCTTTCACCAGGCACAACGAACTGATGTGTCCTTGCATTCCAGGTCCAGTCTTTTCAAATAACCGCTACAAAACAAGGCGTGTATTCAAAGTGAATATTTAATCATTTCCACTCCAGCACGTTGATAAGAGTAAGGAAACAACCCCCAACGCATTTCGGCGACTCGCCTAGGACCCGTGACCAAGGCGAGTTGTCACCGAAACGCGCTGGGGGTGGTCTCCTTACTCTTATCAACATGCTGGAGTGGAAATGAATATATATATATATATCCCCACATACATATATATACATTTCTGATTCTCCAAAGAGCTTCTCTCCCACAAAGGAAAAACAAACATACTACTTATTAAAAAAACTTCAGAGTAATGGGATGTGCTCTAGAAGGACACAGAAGGTATAGGTTAACACCGATTTGTTTGTTCTGTGTTCTTCAATGCTAACACAGACATTTATTGAAGGTAAACAATAATTGATAACTCTCTAATATATATTTGTTTAGCAACACAGTGCCTGCAAAAAGGTGATAAGTGATTTCTTTAACACCTTAGATGCGTGTAAATATCCCTCCCCAATGCTGCGCTGTTTATTGGAACTAGTGCTGAATGGACGTCCAATGGACGTGCGCAGCACTGGGGAGGTAGTGCTGCCGTCGGCCAACGCCCCGACGCAGCACTTAAGAGGTTAATGGCAAAGGTCATTTTGTAAGCTCTGTTTACAGATTATCTGAATGGAATTAAATGACCTCCTCAAGTCACAGTACTGTCTAATGTTTACATACTTTCTAGTTTGCTATTGCATATCCCAACCATTTTAACCAACTACCTTCTACACTCCCACCATACATCTCCGCTCAGCCCAACTGGCCCTAGCCACCATTCCATTGGTCTGCAAGACCATGGCTGGAGGAAAATCATTCTCCTACCTCGGTGCAAAGAACTGGGTCTCTCTGCCTCTCCACCTCAGGCAATCACCACCACTGCATCAATTCAGGAAGGACTTCAAGACCTGGCTCTTCCACTGAACCGCAGCTCCACCCCTTCCCACCTCAGCGCCTTGAGACCCTTACGGGTGAGTAGTTGCGCTTTATAATAAACCAGATTGATTGATTTGCAGTAAATAAGATTAATTATGTCCCTTAGTCTGTCAAGTGATGGTATTCTAGTGAAGAAAAAGGTACTGTTACATAATTTACATTTAAAAAAAGAAAATTTAAACCTTTGGTGGATGCCACAGCCATTCGAAAAACTATAGCTTACTCTTTCCTTAATTTTTGTAATACCCGTCATGTATCCTTGCCTTTGCACATAACTCAGGGGGCATAAGCAGAAAACTGCAGCGTAAAGTTAGGATCACATATTAAATATGGAAAAAGGTAAAAAAAAACTCTCAGTTTTCAAAGAGGGAGGTGGACGTGTGGAATATAATGCATTATAACAGCAGATTAAACTATCAATGCTGGAATACATGAATGATAAAAAAATACAGTCATTTAATCCTGATACATATTTATAGAAATAACTTCTGAATGTTTTACAGGAGATAAAAAATATATGTTTACAATCTGCACTGTCACATTTCAACTGTATAGGTGTAATATAATTCATAATGAGAACTTGCAAACTTAATGTTGTTACCTGGATTTCGGACGACATGACCACTCATATTATTGCCAATGTTCTGATCGCCATGCTGTTAATAATAGAAAAAAATATATTTCTCTATTATACCTTTCTTTAGCAACACAGTGCCTACAAAGAGGTGACAACATTGATTTCCTTAAAACAAGGAACATTTTGTAAGCTCTCTTAACGGTTTATATTAAGTGGTACCCAGTCTTACTGTAGATTACTTATCTGAAGAAATGTCTCTAGCATCAGTGGCATCTGGAGATTTTCCAAGTTATGACATACAAGTTACTTACCTTCGGGAATGCCTTATCTGTTAGAGACTTTATCAAGCCACAGACTCCTCACTTTAGAAAATTTACCAGGCGTCAAACTGGATCTGGGAAATCTTATGCAGTACCTCTGAATGCCAGAAGGTGGCGTCAATTGGCCCACATCAGTGGCGTCTACAACAGATGTGACGTGGGCAGCGCCTACATAGGTACCACCCCAGAGAACTGACATCACTTTCTTTACATGAATCTTTCCGCCCAAGAAGCACAGAGCCATGTCAGAAGGCTGATTGTACAGAACCGAAGAACCTATAGGGACCATTTAGGTAGGAAGACTTGTTCATAGAGACGGAGAGGCTGGGTGGGTCAATCTCTACCATATAAGGCATTACCAAAGGTAAATACCTTATTCATCTGATAGACTTCCAGCTGCAGATTCCTTACCTTAGAACTGACACCAAAGCCCTGGAGGTGAGTCTGTGCACTGATTCAGATACAAAAGTCCTGGCTGACCGAACAGGCAAAGTGCCTGTCGCACAAGTTACTACTTGTGTAACGATATATCTGTAAGAAAAATTAGTTAGTGATAGATTCCTTACCTTAGAATATCCCCAGGCGTCAGACTGGATCCGGAAATTTTTGCGTAGCAATACCCCTGCGCGCTGGTATGCGTCGTCTGCGGCTCCGCGTCCGTCGTCGGCGTCGTGAGCGTCGGGATGACGTCGTCGGAGTACTTAGACGGCGCCCATGCGCGCTGACGTCAGTTCTGATAACACAGCTTTTCCGCGCCAGATACGCAGAGCCATGATAGAACTAACACTGGTGCCATGAAACTAGGGCCCTGAAAGGGGATGACCTTAACCCTAGATATCGGTTCGCAGAACGGGGAGGATGGGTGGGCGGTAAGGAATCTATCACTAACTAATGTCTCTTACAGATATATCGTTACACAAGTAGTAACTTGTGCATCTGAAAGAGACACGTTAGTGATAGATTCCTTACCTTAGAATAGATACCCCAGCAATACCAACCCCGGTGGTGGGTCTGCGAACCAATATCACACCAGAAAGTCCTGGAGGACGGAACGGCCAAAGAAGCCATCCCTCCGGACTTGACTGTCCAGGCAGTAGTGTCTTGCGAACGTGTGCAGCGAGGCCCACGTGGCTGCCTGACAGATGTCCTGCAGGGGGACACCGCGGCCCAGGGCAGTTGTCGTTGCTGTGGCCCGAGTGGAGTGAGCCCGCAATCCAGCCGGGGGCTCCTTCCTCGCCATGGAGTAACATGCTTGGATACACAAGATGATCCACCTAGAGATGGTCCTCTTGTGCACAGCCTTTCCCTTCTTCGCGCCCACGTAACCAACGAAGAGTTGGTCATCCACCCGGAATTGGCGTGTGCGATCTAGGTAGTAGGAGAGCGCACGTTTTGGATCCAGACGGTGGAGCCTCTCCTCCTCTTTCGAGGGATGCGGAGGCGGAAAGAAGGTGGGCAAAGTGATGGACAGCCCGATGTGGAAGGCCGTGACAACCTTGGGCAGAAAGGAAGGTCGTGTACGTAACACCACCTTATCAGGATGAACAGACAGGAAAGGTGGAGAAGAAGAAAGAGCCTGGAGCTCACTCACCCTCCTGGCAGAGGTGATGGCAACCAGGAAGGCCGTCTTTAGAGTAAGGAGACGAAGAGGGCAGTTATGAAGTGGCTCAAAGGGAGCACACATCAGATAGGTGAGAACCAGATTCAAGTCCCACTGGGGCATCACGAAGGGAACAGGAGGGAACATGTGTGTGATGCCCTTCAGAAATCTACTCACAATAGGGGACTTGAATAAAGAAGGTTGATCTGGTAGCCTCAAGAAGGCTGATAGAGCAGAAAGGTACCCTTTAAGAGTGCCCAGAGCAGAGCCCTGCTGGGCAAGGGAAAGAAGAAAGAGCAGCACTTCCGAAAGGGGTGCAGAGAGAGGATCCACAGCCTTTGCTGTGCACCATGCCACAAATCTGTTCCACCGGCAGGCGTATACTGACTTTGTGGAGGGACGCCTGGCTGCCAGAATGATATCACAGACTTCGGGAGGCAAGTCAAATGGCCTCAACTGCCGCCGCTCAATCTCCAAGCTTGTAGGTGGAGACTGGACAGGTTCGGGTGCAGGACCGTCCCCTGCTGCTGCGACAGAAGGTCCTCCCGAAGAGGCAGACGAATCGGGGGATCGACTGACATGCTGAGTAGCTCGGGATACCAGTATCTTCGTGCCCAGTCCGGAGCCACAAGGACGACCTGGGCCCGGTCGCGCCTGATCTTCTTCAGCACTCTGGGCAGAAGTGGTATAGGCGGAAAGGCGTACAACGGACCGCAGCTCCACTCGCGACGAAAAGCGTCTCCGAGCGAGTGCCGCCTTGGAAACTCCAACGCGCAGAACTGCTGACATTGCGCGTTCTCTTCTGTGGCGAATAGATCTAACCAAGGCTCTCCCCACTGTCGAAAGAGACCTTGCGCCACGTCCGAGTTCAGACGCCATTCGTGATCCATCATGCACCGGCGGCTGAGTTTGTACGCCCTGGCATTCAGAGAGCCTGCCAGGTGTTGAACCACCAGGGTCACGCCCTGATGTTCCAGCCACTGCCAGAGGCGCAGAGCCTCCTGGCAGAGGGTCCACGACCCCACACCGCCCTGTTTGTTGCAGTACCACATGGCGGTGGTGTTGTCGGTGAACACTTGCACTACGCTCCCCTTGACAGAGGGGAGGAATGCCTTCAGCGCAAGACGAATCGCCCGCAGCTCCAGAAGGTTGATGTGGAGCCGGGACTCCGCCGGAGACCAGAGGCCTCTGATCTCCGCCTCTCCCATGTGGCCTCCCCAGCCCTGGAGGGACGCGTCCGTCACAACTACGTGCTCCGGCTGGGGTAGGGAGAGGGGTCTGCCACTGACCCAGTCGCGGTCCGTGAGCCACCACTGCAGTTGCTTCGCAGTGCCCTCTGAGATCAGGACATGATCGGACAGGTTGCCCTGATGCTGGGCCCACTGAAACTTCAGGTCCCACTGCAGAGCCCGCATCCGCCACCTGGCGTGACGCACCAGAAGGATGGAGGAGGCCATCAGCCCCAGAAGCCGCAGCGTCAACCTGACCGAGACCCGGGATAACGGCCTGAAGACAGGAATCAGAGCCTGAATATCCCGAACCCGCTGTTCGGGTGGGTAAACCCGAAACTGCGCCGAGTCGAGAACCGCTCCGATGAAGAGGAGCTTTTGAGAGGGACACAGGTGTGACTTCGGCACATTGATGGAGAACCCCAGCAAGTGCAGGAGGTCGGCCGTAGTCTGGAGGTGGCTGACGACTGACTGGGGCGAGCCCGCCTTCAACAACCAGTCGTCGAGGTAGGGGAAGACTGATATCCCCTGCCTGCGCAGATGGGCTGCGACCACCGCCATCACCTTCGTGAACACCCGTGGGGCGCTGGCAAGGCCGAAGGGGAGCACGGTAAACTGAAAGTGCTCTTGGCCTACCATGAACCGTAGGTAACGCCGGTGGGCCGGCAGGACGGGGATGTGGAAATAGGCGTCCTGCAAGTCCAACGCTACCATCCAGTCTCCCGGGTCCAGGGCAGCCAGGACCTGAGCCAAAGTGAGCATCTTGAACTTCTCCGTCCGGAGGAAGCCGTTGACGTTCCGCAGATCCAAGATAGGGCGTAGGCCCCCTTTGCCCTTCTTGGGTACCAGAAAGTAGTGGGAGTAACAACCACGTCCTACTTCTGGCCCAGGAACGCGCTCGATGGCCCTCTTGGCCAAGAGGGCCGAAACCTCCTCTTGCAGAAGTTGCAAGTGATCCCCCGACACACGGTGGTATTGAGGTGGCATGGATGGAGGGGAAGACTCGAAGGGGAGGGAGAAACCCCTTCGGACAATTTGCAGCACCCACCTGTCCGAAGTGACTGTATGCCAGTGGGAGAGGTGATGGCGAACCCTGCCTCCCACAGGCGTCACATGGGCCTGAAAACTCGGACTAGGAAGGTTTTGAGGCAGGGGCTGCTGAGGGAGGTGTGGACTGGCCTCGCCGCTGGCCCCGACCACCGCCACGGCGGTTCCCACGGCCGCCACCGCGTTGCTGAACATTCTGCGGCGCGTGGCTGACGGTCCGTGGTGGGGCGCCCCTTCCGTGGCCACGAAAGGAGCGAAAGGCACCCGATTGCTGGCGTGGGGCCGTAAGGCCCAAGGACTTGGCCGTGGCCCTGGAGTCCTTGAAACGTTCCAGCGCATGGTCTGCCTTGTCGCCGAAGAGGCGACGGCCATCAAACGGCATGTCCAGGAGGGTGGCCTGGACATCGGCCGAGAAGTTGGCGGACCTCAACCAGGCGTGGCGTCGAACCGCCACCGTCGTTGCCATCGCCCTGCCCAGTGAGTCCGTGGGATCCAGCCCACACCGGATAGAGAAGCGTGCCGCATCTCGGCCGTCCGCAAGGGTCTGGCTGAGTTTAGCCCTGACCTCCTCAGGGCATTGTGGCAGCACCTCCGCAACCGTGTCCCACAGAGTGTGGGTGTAGCGGCCCAAGAGACAGTTGGTGTTCACAGACCGTAGCCCTAGGCTCACAGACGAGAAGACCTTCTTCCCGAACTGCTCATATCTCTTGGATTCCCTGTCGGGCGGGGCCGACGGGAATGCGGTTTGGGAGTTAGAGGCCTGGATGACCAGGCTCTCGGGGGTGGGATGGGTGGACAAAAAGCATGGGTCGCCCGGTGCCGGGCGGTAGCGTCTGGCCACGTTCCTGTCCACAGGGGGACCTGTGGCGGGCTTGGACCAAGTGCCCAGCAGAACGTCACACAAGGCCTCATTGAACGGCAGGAGGGGCTCCGCGGAGCCGGACTGCTGTTTGAGGACCTCAGTGAGGAGATTAGTCCTCACGGCCGCGACGGGGAGCTGAAGGTTTAAGGCCTTAGCTGCCTTCGTCAACACTACGCTGTAAGCAGAACCCGCCTCCGAAGCCACAGTCGGGGGCGACGTAAATCCAGTGTCTGGCGAGGTGTCAATACCACTGGCCTCCCCAAGCTCATATGTCCAGTCCTGATGCGACTGGCAATCACGTGCCAGAGGGTCCTCGGACCCCTCCCATTGCTCCTCGTCACCTGGCTCCTGGAGACCAGGATTAACAGCCAGGGCCTCCTCGTGGAGATAGAAGTCTCCAAAGGCCGACGGAATCGGCGCCCAGCGGCGCCCCTCCGACTCCTGAGTAGGACCGTAGGAAACATTGGGGTCGGCAACCACATCGGCTGCCGGGGACGACACCTGAAGGGACGGCGCCGGCGAGGTCGTAAGGTCGACCGGCGGGGTCCCGGATCCGGAGCCGGATCCAGCGAGGTCGCGCGGCGCCGGGACCGAAGTCGCCAGCGGCGCCGGGCCCGAAGCACCCGACGTCGTCGGGGCCGAAGCGCCCGACCCGGAAGGACCTCCAGACGGAGCCGATCGGCCCGAAGGCGCCACGGGAACCGACTGAGGAGGGAGGGCCCTCATGGCCATGAGGTACCTCTCGACCTCCTCCTGCGACGCGCCGTGCCCAGGGACCCGAAGGTGTGGGGCAGGCGGCGACGCTTGCGACTCCCGCGGAGCCGCGTGGACGGTGTCGCCCGAGTCCCCGGCCACATCGAGCGAGCGTCGGGGCGGGTCGGAGGACCGATGGTGTCGCTCCGACCTCTCATGCCTCTTACCTGAGGACTTGGAACCTGACGATCGGTGTCCACTTCCGGAACGTCGATGACTCCGACCTCGCGACCTGTCCCTCGACCTCCCGTGGGACCGGGACCTGGAGCGGCGCGGGGCCGAGTGCCTCAGCTCGAGACGCTTGCGGGACCGCTCCCGCCTAGCCTTCGACGTCAGGGCCCGGCAGTCGACGCAGGTTCGATCGTCGTGGTCGAGGCCTAAGCACTTCAGGCACCGGCGATGGGGGTCCGTGACCGACATGAGTCGGCCGCACTTCGAACAAGGCTTGAACCCGGGCATCCCTGGCACCGATAGTCGAGACAGTCGACTAAAAGAGATCAAAAAGGATCAAAAACTTTTCAGTCAAAAAGTGACTGGGGGTAGAGCTTCTTCCGGATCTGCGCTAGCTGGCGCGGAAAAAAGAAGAACTGACGTCAGCGCGCATGGGCGCCGTCTAAGTACTCCGACGACGTCATCCCGGCGCTCACGACGCCGACGACGGACGCGGAGCCGCAGACGACGCCTACCAGCGCGCAGGGGTATTGCTACGCAAAAATTTCCGGATCCAGTCTGACGCCTGGGGATATTCTAAGGTAAGGAATCTATCACTAACGTGTCTCTTTCAGATATGATAGACTTGACTACCAAGGCAGCAGTGTTCGGTGCAAGTGTGTGCAAGCATGCCCAGGTCGCAGGCTGGCAGATGTCAAGGAGGGGGACTCCAGGGACTATGCAACACACGCAGAGTGAAATAAATGCAGCAAAGCAAAAAGAATAATACACTTCCATTGAAAGTAACAGATAGAAAATATCAACATTGCAGGTATACAAGGGTGGACAACGGGGAGGCGGGTGGGTGAGTGAAGAATCCACAGGCAGATATTGTATCCACCAGAAAAAGCGTTACCGAAGGTAGTAACTTGTTCTTCTGATGGATACATCTAGTGGATTCCTCACCTTGTGTATAGAGTCCCACAGCAGTCCCCTCTCCCGGAAGAGGGTGTCCACCCTGTGAGAAGGTGGCCTGATATGCAGTGCTCACTATTCTAGTGAACACTATGTATCAGTCCAGCAACCCTTATTGATGATTGGTTGTAAGTCAACCTTATAGACCAGCTATCCTAGTAGCGTGGATACGAGCAGTCTAAGGCTAAAGACTCGAGAGGGCGTGTTAAGCCAGCTGTTTACCACACATATACCCCTTGAATACCAAGTGAAAGGACACCACACAAGTGTTATGAAAATAAACAGTTATTTATTTAAAGATCACAACAGCCCTGTACTCTTTATGAGGACAGGGTACTAAGCACAAACCAAAACTCTTACAAAAATACTTAAGTTAGCACAGTATATACAAATGCCCGAGGGGCACGGAAAACCATATACTCTGAAAGTGGAATGCGAAATTCCTAGCAGGTAAGTACAGTACTAATAGCTTTTGGAATCGCTAGGACTTGACTAGGGAATCGTCAGATTACTTCTAGGAGGCCTAGGGGACTCGGGTGCAGTGTGTGCACTCTCACGCGAGATGCGGACAAAAGTCTATGGTAGCTAGGAATTAGAAAGTTAGTGTTCTCGGGCGAACCCGACCTGGTAGGGAGAAAACGAAAGTAGATTCTGACCCTTGGATAGTGAGGCTATGCTGGGGCACCGAAATGCCGAAGTTACCTAGCCCAGGGGCTGCAGCTGCATAGGTCTGAAAAGACGTCGGGAATCCTCGTAGACGGACCAGGAGCCGGAAGAAAAGATGCTGGCCGGTGACCAGTGAAGAAAGTTCAGTTGGATCCAAGCCTGGATCTCGAAGATAGATGACACCTGAAAGCAGAGGGGACCAAGTTCGAGACTACTAGCCAGTAGTCAGTGGGCACCAGGAGGGCACCGGATGGTAGCCACCTCGACTAGGTGAGTGGGTGACGCTTGACTCGAAGATCTCACGGACCAGGAGGCGTTGTCGGCGACCAGGATGGAGGATCGAGCTGTCCCACGAAGATGGAAGCTGTCGGCGTCGCTGGACCCAGGATTGGGCAACAAAGCCTTGGCAAATTCAAGCCCACGCGGTGGACCTAAAATGGCGTCTGGAGTGGACCAGGAGGGTCCGGGGTGCCTCTCTTGAACAAGGAAGCAAGGGCCAGCCTGGAGCAACCAGACCAGCAGTCGTGAAGTCGTTGGGCGTCGTTCAGAAGGCCACAAGCCAGCCGGCTAGTAGCCAAACAACGCGGTGCACAGCAAACAGCAGAAGGGCCCCACGCCGATCGTGGAGATGCAGGGGGGCTGATCTTGGGTGCTGGGGCTGCGCAGGGTCGGGGCTTCTCGGACCCCAAAGCACTCACCAGTGGAGGACACGGTGGGTTTGCAGTAAAGATGTCGTGCAGTCTTGGCGATCGTCGGTCCCTTGAGGTCTCGTCGCACTCACGGTTCTCAGCTTGGCTGTAGAGGTGAGTAGAGGTCAGAGGTGCCAGGGAAGCCGGGTCTCGTCGAGCTGGGTCGTCGGATTCGTGATGAAGGACTTGCAGCAGACCGCAGTGTTCTTTAGGATGGTGCCCGCTTGATGCAGGGTGACTACTCCTTAGCCACAAGGGAGAATCTTGAAGAAGAAATCGTGAAGTCCTTTCGAAGAAAGTGGTATCTTGATTCCAAAGATGATCTAATTTGAACAGGGGGCCCGCTCCTATCTTTATACTAAAAAAGGGGGCTGACCCGGTGACTAGGTCCTGCCTATGGGTGGGACTAGGTGGGGGGTGGTTACACCCCTCAGCCATGCTGGACTTCCCCAGGCCAGGGGCTGGTGTGCCCCTGGAACTGGTTCAGACCGGCCTATGCGTAGTGAGCACCGGGGTGCCACTCAGCAGTCACCTTCCTGTAAAGCCCTGCCTACCCAGGATACACAAAACCATGTCTGGGACGGTGCTAGCACCGCCCCTGACAGGAAACCCTTTGTCCAGGCTCCCCTCGCTGGAAGGACTCCCAGCTGCAGGGGGTCAGACTCGTGTCTGTGGTGGCAGCATCCATTTTGTGGAGCTGAGGCTTCAGTTAACTTTAACCGGGGTTCACAGTTACATACATGTCGTGTCCCTCTAGAAGGGTGGAATGCTAACCCCGTCGCCAGAATTGGCGAGGGGTTAGTATTCCAATTCGTATGACACCTTACTCGACATGTTTTGATAAAGCAATACCAAAGATAGCATTTAACCGCGAGGATTATAATGCACTTAAGAGTATATGGTATGCGATATCATGGAACAGCTATTAGGACTTGATTCCGCAAGCTGCAGACAGGCTCAGCTCGTGCCAGAGCACCATCTCACACGATTCCAAGCACTCTGCCTTCAGGATTGTCAAGGCCTGCCATAGGAGTGACTGATAGGAATCTGTGTGTCCATTTTAGGGTTAGGTATAGGTATACTACACCTACAGCAAAGGGTGATTACACGACTTTGCCCCAGCTGTCATGCAGCCAGTTGTGTCAAATTTAGGAGGCCAGCCAGGGGTGGCATAATACATGCTGCAGCCCCTGGCAGCCCTGGGTACACCCATGCCCTGAGTTACAGGGTCTGATAGGGTGGCCCAGTACCAATTGGAAATGTACCTAGGGTACATGGAATCCATTTTAAAGAGAGAGCAGTAGGCCTGGGGTCCTGATTGGCAGGGTCCCAGGTCGACTATGTCCAAAACCAGCTAAAACACAGGGCAAAAAAGTTGGGGGCAACCATAGTCAGGATGTACCTTCCTACACACCCTTCTATACCAAAAAGTCCTGTAGGATGGAACGTGCAGTGTCCGTCCCTCCTCACTTCGGAATCTAAGCAGTAATGCTTTGCGAAAGTGTGAAGGGAGGCCCAAGTTGCCGCTCAACAAATGTCCACCACAGGAACACCCCTAGATAAGGCAGATGTAGAAGACCTTGCTCTGGTAGAGTGAGCTCTTATACCCTCTGGAGGATCTTTACCGGCCAAAGAGTAACAGATATTGATGCACAAGATAATCCATCTTGGAAGGGTGCGCTTGTGCACTGCTCTGCCTTTCCAGCAGCCAATGAATTCCACAAAGAGCTGGTCATCCACTCGAAAGTCTTTAGTCCTATCAAGGTAAAAACTCACCGCCCTCTTAGGGTCCAGACGGTGAAGCCGCTCCTCCTCCTTGGAAGGGTGAGGGGGAGGATAGAAGGTAGGAAGGGTAATAGACTGTCCTAGATGGAAGGGAGAGTTACCACCTTAGGCAGAAAAGCAGCCCTGGTCCTAAGAACCATTCGTTCAGCATGAATGGTCAAGAATGGGGGCTTTGGACTAAGAGCTTGAAGCTCACTTACCCTCCTTGCCGAGGTAATTGCAACTAGGAAAACCGGCTTAAAAGACAACAACCTCAAGGGACAATTATGTAAAGGTTCGAAAGGTGAACCCATAAGGAAAGTAAGCACCAGATTCAAATCCCATTGAGGCACAATAAAAGGAGCAGGAGGAAATTTATTTGTAAGGCCCTTCAGAAATCTTAAAACAATAGGAGATTTTAACAAGGAAGGCTGATCCGGCAGGCAAAGAAATGTCGACAAACCCGAAAGATAACCTTTCACTGTAGCCACAGCAAAACCTTGCTGCGCTAAAGAAAGAGCAAATAGGAGTATATCTGACAAACGAGCCCTCAAAGGGTCAATGGACTTCTCCCCACACCAAGTCACAAATTTAGACCATCTGTAAGAATAGATTGACTAGATTGGCCGACAGAATGACATCCACCACATCATGTGGGAGAGAAAAGGAATTCAGGTTGCCCCATTCAATCTCCAGGCATGAAGGTGTAACATCTGAAGGTGAGGATGTAGAACCTGCCCCTCCATCTGAGAGAGGAGAGCTGCCCTGAAAGGGAGACGGAGCGGGGGGGCATGAGGAGAGGTGGAGAAGATCTGTGTACCACACCCTTCTTGGCCAATCCGGAGCGACCAATATAACTTGGGCCCGGTCTTGGCGAATCTTCCTCAGAACCCGAGGAATCAAGGGTATGGGAGGAAACGCGTAAAGGAGTTGCGAGTCCCAACTCAACTGAAACGCATCCCCCAAGGCTCCCTGCATCGGAAACTGGAGGCTGCAGAACGACGGGCAGTGAGCATTCTCTCGAGTGCCGAACAGGTCCACCTGAGGAGTCCCCCACGTCCGAAAGACGTGACGTACCACCTCTGGAGGAAGCCTCCACTCGTGGTCGGCTGAGAACTGCCGACTGAGACTGTCTGCACGCAAGTTCAGAACTCCGGCCAGATGATTTGCCATCAGACAAATCTGATGATCCTAAACCCAGGACCAGCGACGCAGTGCCTCTCTGCAGAGACACTGCGACCCTACTCCTTCCTGCTTGTTCACATACCACATCGCGGGGGTGTTGTCCGTCAGGACCTGAACCGACTGCCCGCGAAGGGAAGGGAGAAAGGCCTTGAGCGCCAGACATATGGCCCGCAATTCCAGAAAGTTGATGTGAAGCAACCTTTCCTCTGGAGACCAAAGACCCTTGATCTCCAGATCCTCCAGATGAGCACCCCACCCTAGAGTGAACGCATCCGATATCACTGTGGCCACCGCTGGAGGAAGTTGAAAAGGCTTTCCTTGAGACAGATTGCCTTCCACACTCCACCAAGATAGATCCGCTGCAGTTTCTCTGGAGATCCTGACAGACTCCCTGAGATCTCCGTTGTGTTGATACCACTGCCTGCGGAGGCACCACTGGAGTGCCCTCATATGCCAGCGTGCATGGTTCACCAACAGAATGCATGAAGCCATCAGACCGAGCAGACGAAGGACCTTCAGGACTGTAACGACCGCTCCATTGTGAAATAAAGGAATCATTTCCTGTATGTCGCAAATCTTTTGAGGTGGAGGGAATGCCCGACATACAGTAGTATCCAGTACTGCACCTATGAACAGGTTGCGCTGGGAGAGCACCAGGTGAGATTTGGGTACATTTATTGAAAACCCAACCTGTACAACAACTGAGTTGTGACTTGCAGATGATTGAGCATTTTCTCTGGAGATTCCGCTTTGATCAGCCAATTATCCAGATAAGGGGATACCGGAACCCCTCACCTTCTGAGATGTGCGGCCACCACTGTCATCACCTTGGTGAAGACTCGAGGCGCAGTAGTAAGACCAAACGGAAGGACCGCAAACTGGTAGTGCTGCGACCCCACCGTAAAATGGAGATACTTCCTGTGCGACTCCAGAATGGGGATGTGGAAATACGCATCACACAAGTCGATCGACACCATCCAGTCTTCTTCCAGCAGCGCTTGAAGAACATGCACAAAAGTGAGCATCTTTAACTTCTGCTGCTTCAGGTAAAGGTTCAAGATCCTGAGATCCAGGATTGGACGAAGTCTGCAATCCTTCTTGGGGATCAGGAAATACCGGGAGTAGCACCACTGACCCCTCTCCTGCTCTGGAACCACCTCTATCGCACCCTTTCTGAACAGAGCCAGGACTTCTTCCTGCAAGAGCAGTAGGTGGTCCTCCGCACAAAAACCTTGGCAAGGAGGGTAATTGGGGGGAAATTCCCAAAAGGGAAGAGCATACCTGTGAGAAGGTGGCCTGATATGCAGTGCTCACTATTCTAGTGAACACTATGTATCAGTCCAGCAACCCTTATTGATGATTGGTTGTAAGTCAACCTTATAGACCAGCTATCCTAGTAGCGTGGATACGAGCAGTCTAAGGCTAAAGACTCGAGAGGGCGTGTTAAGCCAGCTGTTTACCACACATATACCCCTTGAATACCAAGTGAAAGGACACCACACAAGTGTTATGAAAATAAACAGTTATTTATTTAAAGATCACAACAGCCCTGTACTCTTTATGAGGACAGGGTACTAAGCACAAACCAAAACTCTTACAAAAATACTTAAGTTAGCACAGTATATACAAATGCCCGAGGGGCACGGAAAACCATATACTCTGAAAGTGGAATGCGAAATTCCTAGCAGGTAAGTACAGTACTAATAGCTTTTGGAATCGCTAGGACTTGACTAGGGAATCGTTAGATTACTTCTAGGAGGCCTAGGGGACTCGGGTGCAGTGTGTGCACTCTCACGCGAGATGCGGACAAAAGTCTATGGTAACTAGGAATTAGAAAGTTAGTGTTCTCGGGCGAACCCGACCTGGTAGGGAGAAAACGAAAGTAGATTCTGACCCTTGGATAGTGAGGCTATGCTGGGGCACCGAAATGCCGAAGTTACCTAGCCCAGGGGCTGCAGCTGCATAGGTCTGAAAAGACGTTGGGAATCCTCGTAGACGGACCAGGAGCCGGAAGAAAAGATGCTGGCCGGTGACCAGTGAAGAAAGTTCAGTTGGATCCAAGCCTGGATCTCGAAGATAGATGACACCTGAAAGCAGAGGGGACCAAGTTCTAGACTACTAGCCAGTAGTCAGTGGGCACCAGGAGGGCACCGGATGGTAGCCACCTCGACAAGGTGAGTGGGTGACGCTGTAGCTCGAAGATCTCGCGGACCAGGAGGCGTTGTCGGCGACCAGGATGGAGGATCGAGCTGTCCCACGAAGTTAGAAGCTGTCGGCGTCGCTGGACCCAGGATTGGGCAACAAAGCCTTGGCAAATTCAAGCCCACTCGGTGGACCTAAAATGGCGTCTGGAGTGGACCAGGAGGGTCCGGAGTGCCTCTCTTCAAGGAGGAAGCAAGGGCCAGTCTGGAGCAACCAGACCAGCAGTCGTGAAGTCGTTGGGCGTCGTTCAGAAGGCCACAAGCCAGCCGGCTAGTAGCCAAACAACGCGGTGCACAGCAAACAGCAGAAGGGCCCCACGCAGATCGTGGAGATGCAGGGAGGCTGACCTTGGGTGCTGGAGCTGCGCAGGGTCGGGGCTTCTCGGACCCCAAAGCACTCACCAGTGGAGGACACGGTGGGCTTGCAGTAAAGATGTCGTGCAGTCTTGGCGATCGTCGGTCCCTCGAGGTCTCGTTGCACTCACGGTTCTCAGCTTGGCTGTAGAGGTGAGTAGAGGTCAGAGGTGCCAGGGAAGCCGGGTCTCGTCGAGCTGGGTCGTCGGATTCGTGATGAAGGACTTGCAGCAGACCGCAGTGTTCTTTAGGATGGTGCCCGCTTGATGCAGGGTGACTACTCCTTAGCCACAAGGGAGAATCTTGAAGAAGAAATCGTGAAGTCCTTTCGAAGAAAGTGGTATCTTGATTCCAAAGATGATCTAATCTGAACAGGGGGCCCGCTCCTGTCTTTATACTAAAAAAGGGGGCTGACCCGGTGACTAGGTCCTGCCTATGGGTGGGACCAGGAGGGGGGTGGTTACACCCCTCTCCCCTGCCGGACTTCCCCAGGCCAGGGGCTGGTGTGCCCCTGGAACTGGTTCTGACTGGCCTATGCGTAGTGAGCACCGGGGTGCCACTCAGCAGTCACCTTCCTGAAAAGCCCTGCCTACCCAGGATACACAAAACCATGTCTGGGACGGTGCTAGCACCGCCCCTGACAGGAAACCCTTTGTCCAGGCTCCCCTCACTGGGAGGACTCCCAGCTGCAGGGGTCAGACTCGTGTCTGTGGTGGCAGCATCCATTTTGTGGAGCTGAGGCTTCAGTTAACTTTAACCGGGGTTCACAGTTACATACATGTCGTGTCCCTCTAGAAGGGTGGAATGCTAACCCCGTCGCCAGAATTGGCGAGGGGTTAGTATTCCAATTCGTATGACACCTTACTCGACATGTTTTGATAAAGCAATACCAAAGTTAGCATTTAACCGCGAGGATTATAATGCACTTAAGAGTATATGGTATGCGTTATCATGGAACAGCTATTAGGACTTGATTCCGCAAGCTGCAGACAGGCTCAGCTCATTCCAGAGCACCATCTCACACGATTCCAAGCACTCTGCCTTCAGGATTGTCAAGGCCTGCCATAGGAGTGACTGATAGGAATCTGTGTGTCCATTTTAGGGTTAGGTATAGGTATACTACACCTACAGCAAAGGGTGATTACACGACTTTGCCCCAGCTGTCATGCAGCCAGTTGTGTCAAATTTAAGAGGCCAGCCAGGGGTGGCATAATACATGCTGCAGCCCCTGGCAGCCCTGGGTACACCCATGCCCTGAGTTACAGGGTCTGATAGGGTGGCCCAGTACCAATTGGAAATGTACCTAGGGTACATGGAATCCATTTTAAAGAGAGAGCAGTAGGCCTGGGGTCCTGATTGGCAGGGTCCCAGGTCGACTATGTCCAAAACCAGCTAAAACACAGGGCAAAAAGTTGGGGGCAACCATAGTCAGGATGTACCTTTCTACAATACCCATTCTCCACGAGATTGAGAACCCAAAGATCCGATGTAATCAATTCCCAATCTCATAAAAAATGGGTAAGCCGGCCCCCCACTGGGCCCACATGATCCGGAATGGTGGATCTAGGGCTGCTTTGCTGTGTTGGCAGGGGGTTGGGAAGAGGTAGAGGAGGAGGAGGAGGAGGCTTGACTATCCCTAGGACGAGCTCTTTGCCTGCCTCTCTATGACTTGTACAGCGTATTTTGCTGCTGCTGTTGTGGCTGCCTGGAGGTCCAAAAGGAAGATCGGCCAAAACCTCTGAACCTCTTCACCGCAGCACCTCTGGACTGTAGGCCCAAAGATCTCGCTGTCGCTCTGCTGTCCTTGAACCTTTCTAAAGCGGCATCAGCCTTCTTTCCAAACAATCCTGACCCATCAAAGGGCAAATCCATGAAGGCAGCTTGGACATCCGCAGAGACTTCAGAGGATTTAAGTCACGCCGCTCTTCTTGTGGCCACTGCAGAACCCATCACTCTTGCCACCGAGTCTGCAGTGTCCAGACCACTCTGAATGACCTGTCTAGTGGCAGCCTTAGTATCAACAATAACCTCCTGAAAATCCTTCCCATCACCCTCAGGAAGCTTTGGAACCAACTGTTTAACTGTATCAAACAATGCATGGATATAGCGTCCCATAAGACAAGTAGCATTAGTCGATTTGAGTGCCATGCTTGCCGAGGAAAAGACTTTTTGGCAGCCTGGTCCTGCTTCTTTGATTCCTTATCCCCTGGAACCGGTGGAAAAGCACCCGCAGATTTTTTCGAGCAGGCCGCCTGCACAACCAAGCTCTCTGGTAAGGGGTGTGTGGATAGAAAGTCCGGATCACCAGGCGCCACCCTGTACCTTCTTGCAACCGCCCTTGAAACAGCAGGGGCTGTTAGCGGTCTTTTCCAAACCTCATATATAGGCTCCGCCAAAGCATCATTAAAAGGGAGCATAGGCTCGACCACAGAGGTAGGCGAATGAAGGACTTCAGTCAGTATATTAGTTTTATACTCCGTAGTAGGAAGTGTTAAATTCAACAAGTCTGCAGCCCTCCTTATAACCACGTGATAAGGTGTCACATCTTTAGAAGGGGCTGTGAGAAGTTGGCCTGATATATGATGCTCACTAATTCTAGTGATCACCTTGTATCAGTCCAAACAACCCTTATGGTGATTGGTTGTAAAGTCAACCTTATAGACCAGCTATCCTAATGGTAGCATGGACAAAGCAGTCTTAGGCTAAACTCTTTTGGCATGTGAAGCCAGCTCTTTTACCACATATAACCCCTTGAAAACCAAATGAAAGGACACCACCCAGGTAGTTATGAAAATAAACAAGATATTTATTAACTAACAAACACCTCTGAACTCTTTATGAGATCAGAGGGCTAAGCACATGACAAGACTCTTAAGAAAAATACCTTAAGTTGCACAAATTACAATGGTGCCCTAGGGGCACGTCAAACCATATACTAAGTAAATGCTATAAGGAAATCGATAGAAGGAATGGAGCTGTCCAGAGGCTGTAGGATCGCAGGGACTACACTATCCCGACCTGAGGTAAGTAATAGGAGGCCCATGGTATGCGTATGCAGAGTGTGAACTCACACACGAGATGCGTAACAAAGTCAAGACAGTACAAATTACGAAAAGGTAAGTATTAGACAGTTCCGACTAGCTCGGACTAAAACGACTGGAAATCTGGGCACTAGGAGAGTCAATGTACCCTTGAGCACCGAAATGCTCTTGTTACCTCACCCACGGGCTGCGGGTGCATAGGTGTCAACGTGTGTCGGGTTTCCGCGTTGAAGTCTATGGAGCCTGGAAGAAAAGATGCTGCAGGCGGCCACATGGAAGATGTCCAAAGTGATCCAAGGGTGGATCAAGGAAGATGAAGACCTGAAAGCAGAGGGAACAATGTTCACAGTCACTAGCCAGTGACTGGAGTGGAACCAGGAAGGAACCAGATGCTGTCGTCGCGATCAGGTGAAGAGTGGACGCTTGACTCTGCAGCCACATGGACCAGGTGGTGTCTTCGACGACCAGGATGGAGGCACGAGCTGTCCCACGCAGGCTCTCGCTGTCGGCGGTGTTGGATCCGGATTCGGCGTCAACAGGCCTTGGCAAAGGCAACCCTTGCGGTGAGCGGAAAAGGGGCCCGGGGCGGACTAGGAGGGTCCGGGGTGCTTCTCCTTTGCAGGGATGCAGGAGCCAGTCTGGAGCAACCAGACCAGCGGTGTGGATTTCAAGGATCGTCGTCTAGGAGGCCACTAGCCAGCCGGCAAGTGACCAGACAACGCGTCGAGCAGAAATCAAGCAAAAGGGCCCCACACAGATCTCGTGGAGGGCTGATCTTCTGTGCAGGAGCTGCTCGGGGGTGGGGCTTCTCAATCCCCAAAGCACTTCGTTGAGGATGCCTCTGAAGTCGAGCTGGAAGCGAAGTGCAGTTTCCCCAAGATGGCCGGTCCCACGTGTCTCGTCGCACCCACGGATCTCAGCTGGGCTACAGATCAGGGTAGAGGTCGGAGAGGTCTGGGAATCCGGGTCTCGTCGGGCTCTGAACTCTGGATCCACTCGGGAAGACGACAAAGTGAACCGCTGGAACGCTTGATAGTGCCTGCTGGTGCAGGGTGGACACTCCTTGCCCACAAGGGAGATTACTTCAGTCTTCTGTGGATCAGAACGTCGAAGTCCAGAGTTTCTTCTTGTAGAGTTTCAAATCAGGATAATCTAATTTGGAATGGGACCAGCTCCTACCTTTATTCTCCTAAAGGGGGCTGTACTATGACTAGGTCCCTCCTATGGGTGGGACCAGGAAGGGGGGTGGTTACACCCCCTATCCTTTGTCCGGGTTCGCGCCAGAGCTGGGGCTGGAGTGCCCCAGCAACTGGGTTGAACCGGTGTATGCACAGGGCACCTTGTGTGCCCCAGGCATGTCTCATTCCTTTCAGGCCTGTCCTACCGAATACACAAAATCCTGTCTGGGGTGGTGCTAGCACCTCCCAAGGCAGGAAACCCTTTGTCCAAGCCTCCTTCGCTGGAAGGACTCCCAGCAGCAGGAGGTCAGATTTGTGTCTGTGGTGGCAGCATCCATTTTTTGATGCTGAGGCTCGAGTTAACTTTAACCGGGGTTCACAGTTACATACATGTTGTGTCCCTCTAGAAGGGTGGAATGCTACCCCCGTCGCCAGAACTGGCGAGGGGGTAGTATTCCAATTTGTATGACACCTTACTCAACATGTTTTGATAATGCTATGCCAAAGTTAGCAATAACCGCGAGGTTATAATGCACTTAAGAGTATATGGTATAGCGTTATCATGGAAACAGCTAAAGGACTTGGTTCCGAAAGCTGCAGACAGGCTCAGCTCATGCCAGAGCACTATCTCACATAATTTCAAGCACTCTGCCTCCAGGATTGTTAAGGCCTGCCATAGGAGTGACTTATAGGAGTATATGTGCCCATTTTAGGTTTAGATATAGGTATAGGTATCTAAAGCAAAGGGTGATTACACCACCTTGCCCCAGCTGATTGATCAGCCAGTTGTGTCAGATTTGGATGGCCAGCCAGGGGTGGCATAATACATGCTGCAGCCCCTGGTAGGCCTTGGGTTCACTTATGCCCTGGGTACCTATGGTACACTGTACAAGGACTTACAAGAGTGATCCAATACCAATTGGTAAATGCACCTAAAGTACATAGATGTAAATCTAGAGAGAGAACAGCTAGGCTGTGGGTCTGATTAGCAGGCCCACAGCCAGGGAAAGTCGTAAACCAGTGAAGCAAAAAGCAAAAATCTGGGGTGACCATAGGATTGCAGACCCTACTCTCCTACATAACCCCCCCCCCCCCCCAAACTTAGGGACATTAAACTAACCTTGACCACGTGAGTCTTCCTGTTCTAAGTGCAAATACCTGGAGAGACCATCTGCATTGCCATGGTCAGTCCCTGGTCTGTGCACCACTGTAAAGTCCATCCCCTGTAGGGAAATGGACCACCTAAGAAGTTTGGGGTTTTCACCCTTCATTTGATTTAGCCACAAGAGGGGATTATGGTCTGTCTGAATCTTGAAGTGAGTTCCAAACAAGTATGGCCTCAACTTCTTCAGGGCCCAACCCACAGCAATGGGTTCCCTCTCAATAGCTGACCAATGTTTCTCTCTAGGGGTCAGCCTTCTACTTATAAAAGCAATGGGCTGGTCATGACCATCAATATTCAGTTGAGATAGAACAGCTCTCACACCCAACTCAGAAGCATCTGTTTGGACAATGAAAGGTTTGGAGTAGTCTGGACTCTTGAGAATAGGCGCAGTGCACATGGCCTGCTTTAGGTCATCGAATGCCTTTTGACAGCTAACTGTCCACTGAACTTTCTTTGGCATTTTCTTACTTGTCAGGTCATTAAGAGGGGCCACAATTGTCCTGTAGTACCCAGACAGGCCATGAAAGCTCTCACCTGTGTCTGGGTGGTTGGAGGAGCCCAGTTCTTTATGGCCTGTATCTTGCTCTCCAATGGTTGAACCTGGCCTCCACCTACAAGGTGGCCCAGGTATACAACTTGACTCTGCCCTATCTGGCACTTGGTAGCCTTGATAGTGAGGCCTGCCTTTTGCAGGGCCTCCAAAACATTCCTCAGGTGGATCAGGTGATCCTCCCAGGTGGAGCTAAAGACAGCAATATCATCTAGATATGCTGCACAAAAGTCATCCAACCCAGTGAGAACTTGGTTCACCAACCTTCGAAAAGTGGCAGGTGCATTTTTCAAACCAAAGGGCATCACCACAAACTGGTAATGACCTCCTGGGGTAGAAAATGCTGTTTTGGCCTTGGCATCCTCAGCTAACCTGATTTGCCAATAACCAGCTGCAAGGTCAAATGTACTCAAGAATTTGGCAGACTGCTGTTGGTATTGGATGGGCATCAGTCTTAGTGACAGCATTGAGACCCCTGTAGTCTACACAAAACCTCATCTCTCTCTTACCATCCTGGGTGTGAGGTTTTGGCACTAGAACTACAGGACTAGACCAAGGGCTCTCTGAGGGTTCAATGACTCCCAATTCCAACATATTTTGTACTTCTTTCTTTATGCAGTACCTGACGTGGTCAGGTTGCCTGTAGATTTTACTCTTTATAGGCAGACTGTCACCAGTGTCCACCTCATGGGTGCACCAGTTTGTCTGACTGGGTGTCAGAAGGAACATTTGTCTAAAGGATTGAAGAACCTGTTTGCAATCCTTTTGCTGATGTTCAGAGAGGCTGTCAGAAAAGACCACACCATCTACTGACCCATCATCAGGGTTCTGAGTGAGCAGGTCTGGGAGAGGGTAACTCTCTTCCTCCTGTCCCTCATCTGTGACCATGAGCAAGCCCATGTCCTCCCTGTCAACAAATGCCTTGAGCCTGTTCACATGAAGTACTCTGTGAGGGCTCCAGGGAGTTCCAAGGTCCACCAGGTAGGTGACCTCTCCCTTCTGTTCAATGATGATATGGGGTCCAGACCATTTGTCTTGGAGATCTGTTGGGGCCACTGGCTCCAACACCCACACCTTCTGTCCAGGCTGGTAAACAGTAAGGACAGCCTTTTGGTCATGCCAAGCTTTTTGAAGTTCTTGGCTGGCCTCAAGGTTTTTAGATGCCTTCTCCATGTACTCTGCCATCCTGGAGCGGAGACCAAGTACATAGTCCACTATGTCAAGCTTAGGCTTTTTGAGAGGTAACTCCCATCCTTCCTTTACAAGACATAGGGGTCCTCTTACAGGATGCCCAAATAGAAGCTCAAAAGGGCTGTAGCCAACCCCCTTCTGTGGGACCTCTCTGTAAGCAAACAGAAGGCAGGGTAAAAGGATGTCCCATCTTCGCCTAAGCTTTTCTGGTAACCCTTTTATTATCCCTTTTAGGGTCTTGTTGAATCTCTCCACAAGCCCATTGCACTGTAAATGATAGGGGGTGGTGAATTTGTAATTGACACCACACTCCTACCACATTGCAGTCAAGTATCCTGACATAAAGTGTGTACCTCTGTCAGAGACAACCTCCTTAGGAAACCCCACTCAAGCTCTTCTAGGTCAGTTCCTTCTGGGGTCTTTGGGTCAGCCTCCTGAGAGGGCTGATCTTCACCTTGAGGCAGGGGGGAAGGCACTGCCTTAACCCTACTGCTCTTTCTCTTGGGTAGTGTCTGGTCCATTGTTCCAGGATCCAACACTTGTTCAGCTGGGCACTTCTTGGCCTGTGACCTGGTCACAGCAAGGACATGTGCTGACAAACCTAACATTTCCACATGAGTCCTATACTCCACATCTGACCATAAGGAGGATTCCAAATCATTGCCCAACAGACAGTCCACTGGGAGGTCTGAACTAACTACAACCCTTTTGAGGCCAGTTACCCCTGCCCAGGAGAAATTAACAACTGCCATACTGTGATTGGTAGTGATATTGCTAGCATTGGTCACTAGGTAGTGTAGGAGAGTAGGGTCTGCAATCCTATGATCACCCCAGATTTTTGCTTTTTGCTTCACTGGTTTACGACTTCTCTGGCTGTGGGCCTGCTAATCAGACCCAGAGCCTTGCTGTTCTCTCACTAAATTGACACGTGTACCTTAGGTGCATTTACCAATTGGTACTGGGCCACCTTATCAGACCCTGTAACTCAGGGCATAGGTGTACCCAGCGCCTACCAGGGGCTGAAGCATGTATTATGCCACCCCTGGCTGGCCATCTAAATCTGACACAACTGGCTGGACGACAGCTGGGGCAAGGTGGTGTAATCCCCCCTTGCTGTAGATATAGTATACCTATATCTAACCCTAAAATGGACACTCGTATTCCTATCAGTCACTCCTATGGCAGGCCTTGACAATCCTGAAGGCAGAGTGCTTGGAATCGTGTGAGATGGTGCTCTGGCATGAGCTGAGCCCATTTGCAGCTTGCGGAACCAAGTCCTAATAGCTGTTCCATGATAACGCATACCATATACTCTTAAGTGCATTATAATCCTCGCGGTTATATGCCAACTCTGGTATCGCTTTATCAAAACATGTCGAGTAAGGTGTCATACGAATTGGAATACTAACCCCTCGCCAATTCTGGCGACGGGGTTAGCATTCCACCCTTCTAGAGGGACACGACATGTATGTAACTGTGAACCCGGGTTAAAGTTAACTCGAGCCTCAGCATCACAAAATGGATGCTGCCACCACAGACACAAGTCTGACCTCCTGCTGCTGGGAGTCCTTCCAGCGAGGAGAGCTTGGACAAAGGGTTTCCTGTCAGG
The DNA here is from genome assembly GCF_964263255.1 of Lissotriton vulgaris. Lineage (NCBI taxonomy): Eukaryota > Metazoa > Chordata > Amphibia > Caudata > Salamandridae > Lissotriton > Lissotriton vulgaris. The sequence continues at coordinate 654,704,099 of NC_141689.1, forward strand.
GGCGGTGCTAGCACCATCCCAGACAGGGTTTTGTGTATCCTGGGTAGGCAGGGCTTTAGAGGAAGGTGACTGCAAGTGGCACCCCGGTGCTCACTATGCATCTGCCGGCTAGAACCAGTTCCAGGGGCACACCAGCCCCTGAGCTGGGGAAAGTCCGGCATGGGAGAGGGGTGTAACCACCCCCCTTCCTGGTCCCACCCATGGGCAGGACCTAGTCGCGTGTTGCCCCTTTTCCTAGTATAAAGATAGGAGCGGGCCCCCTTCCAAATTAGATCATCTTTGAATCCTGAAACTACTTTCTACGAAAGGAACTAAAGACTTCTTCCTAAGATTTCTCCCTTGTGACTAAGGAGTAGTCACCCTGCATCTGTAGGCACCAACTATAAGAACACTGTGGTTTGCTGCACGTCCTTCCTCAGGAATCCGACTGACCAGCATGACGAGACCCGGCTTCCCTGGCACCTCTGACCTCTACCTACATCGTCAGCTCAGCTGAGATCCGTGGGTGTGACGAGACCTCGAGGGACCGGCCATCTTCAGAACTGCACGACGCTTATCCAGCACGACCGCCGAGGGATCCTCGAGTGAGTGCTTTGGGGTTCGAGAAGCCCTGACCCTGAGCAGCTCCAGCACCGAAGTCCAGCCCCCCAGCATCCGCCAGATCTGCGTGGGGCCCTTCTGCTCTTTGCTGCTCACCGCGTTGTCCAGCTACTTGCCTGCTGGCTTGTGGCCCTCCTGACGACGCACCACGACGACAACACCGCTGGTCTGGTTGCTCCAGACTGGCCCTTGCTCCCCTCCAACAGAGGAGCACCCTGGACCCTCCTGGTCCACTCCAGACGCCATTTTTAAGTCCACCGCGTGGGCTTGCATTTGCCAAGACTTGTTGCCCCAATCCTGGGTCCAGCGACGTCGACAGCAGATACCTTCGTGGGACAGCTCGCACCTCCATCCTGGTCGCCGACAACGCCTCCTGGTCCGAGAGACTGCAGAGCCCAGCGTCGCCCACTCACCTGGTCGAGGTGACTCCATCCGGTGCCATCCTGGTGCCCATCTAATCAATGGCTAGTGATTCAGAACTTGGTCCCCTCTGCTTACAGGTATCCTTCATCACCGATCCAGGCTTGGATCCCTCCGAATCTCTTCACTGGTCGCCTGCCAGCAACTTCTTCTTTCAGGCTCCATAGACTGCAACGAGGATTCCCGACGTCTTTCCAGACCTATGCAGCCGCAGCCCCTGGGCTAGGTAACCTCAGCATTTCGGTGCTCCAGCATAGCCTAACTATCCAAGGGTCCAGATCCTTTTTCGTTTCAGCTCTACCTAGTCGGATTCGTCCGATAACACTAAATTTACGAAATCTAGCATCCATAGACTTTGTCCCGCATCCCGCGTGAGAGTGCACACTCTGCACCCAATCTCCCTAGGCCTCCTGCTAGTAATCTGAAGGTTCAGTAGTCCAGTCCTAGCGATCCTAAAGCCTATTAGAGTAGTACTTACCTGCTAGTAATTTCGCATTCCACTTTTAGAGTATATGGTTTTTCGTGCCCCTCGGGCATTGTGTAAATTGTGCGACTTTCAGTATTTTCCTAAGAGCTTTGTATTGTGCTTAGCGCCCTGTCCTCATAAAGAGTCCAGGCCTGTTGTGTTCTAAATAAATATACTTTTATTTTCATAACAACTTGTGTGGTGTCCTTTCACTTGGTGTTCAAGGGGTATATGTGATGGTATAACAGCTGGCTTAACACGCCCTCTAGAGTTTAGCCTAAAGACTGCTCTTGTCCACGCTACTAGGATAGCTGGTCTACGGTTGACTTACAACCAATCATCAATAAGGGTCGTTGGAATGATACACAGTGATCACTAGAATAGTGAGCACTACATATCAGGCCAACTTCTCACAGGTAGTCTGAACCTAGTATTACCTGTTCAGGGTCCACAAAGTTAGGTGTCACCATAGTGACACTGGCACAAGTGTCCATGTAGGCCTGAGCCATTTTTCCATTTATTAAAGGCGTTTGTCTGTATTTGCCCAGAGTACTGGGACTTACAGTAGGGGTCATATCCATGTCCCCAGTACAAACAAGAACAGCCTGGGTAGGTATTCTAACTAAGTCAGAACCCACCTCAGTTCCCAGGGTTAACCCAACTATAGCCTTGGGGGTGCACTACCACTACTAACTGTACTAGGGGATGCGGGTGCCTTAGGGGCAGTAGTGGTAGGAGCTGGCCCTTTCTTGGTGCACTCACTAAACCAGTGAGTCTTTTTTACAGTACTGGCACCATGGTTTTCTTTGGCCTTCAGTCGTCTTCTTTTGGGAGTTCTGGGTCCCACCCTCCTTAGATTGTTGGGGCCCTGTTGAAGACTTCTGGTCATTTTGCTGATTCTGATTACCCTTTTGGTCTGCTTTCTTCTGGCCACCACCCTGGTTCTGGTTCTGCTGCTTGACCCTTGTCCTGACCCATCTGTCTGCCTTCTTTCCCAATTCTTGGGGAGAGGAAAGATCGGAGTCAATCAAGTGCTGATGCAACAACTGGTTCTGACAATTATTTGAGATTTCACTCTCGTAATTAGATTATACAATCCTGTGTAATCAGTAACTTTACTTCCCAGTAACCAGCCTTCCAAAGCCTTAGTGGCACAATCAACAAGGTCAGTCCAATCCTGAGCCTGAGTTTTCTGGGTGTCTCTGAACATCAACCTGTACTGTTCAGTTGTTAAGCCAAACCCATCAATCAGTGCATTTTTCAGGACTTGATAATCATTAGCATCCTCATCTCTAACCGTGAGGAGCTTATCTCTACCTTTACCTTCAAAGGAGAGCCACAATATAGCTGCCCACTGACTCTGGGGTACCTGCTGTACTTTGCAGGCTCTCTCCAAAGCAGTCATCCATTTGTGGATGTCATCCCCTACCTTAAAGGGGGGCACTATTTTACTCAGGTGTCTATTATCAAAACTCCTGTCTATCTCTAGGACTAATGCTGCCACCAGTGGGTTCTAACCCACTCAATTTCTGCTCTCTGGCAAAGGCAAGTTTCTCTTTGGCAAGGTTAAGTTCTTCCCTCTCAATCCTCAGATTCACTTCCCTCATCTTAGCTTCATGCTCTCTTCTCTGAGGGGATGTCATCCATCTCTGAGAAGATGCCTGAGAGACATGGGTGTGAATAGATCTGTTAGAGCCTTTGGAGTGAGACCTAACTCGTCTATTCCCAAGGTTAGGCCTGCTTGTGGATGGGTTTGGGGCTTTCCCAGTTCCATCCTCATGTAGGCTTAGGTTGGCCCTGGTAAGTCTACTGACTGTAACTGGACCATTGTCTACCTCTCCTTCAGATGATTCTCCATCCTCCTCCTCCACATCTTCTGTCTCATGGAGGTTAGAGTCATCTTCTACTGGGGGTATGCTTCCATCTGTAGGATCAGAGGGGCCTGGATTAGAAGCCCTTCTAGCATCATATGTCTCTAAGAGACCGATCAGAAAAGGAAGGGTAGGGTTAGAAACCTGTTTCAATTTCTTGGAAATACACAATTGTCTCATCTCCTGGAAGCTGAGGGCTGCATATCTTGAAATGACCTGTGGAGGGTCAACATTCACAAGGGGAGTCACTGCGTTCTCTCCTGTGATAGACATGCTTTCTAGTGAGGTGTAAGTGGTGCACTTACCTACACTATGGGTTTTCCTATTGATCCCTTGCTAAGAGTTGTAGTCAGGGTGTGCTACCCCCTTTCTACTACAACAGCTGGTTCAGTAGAACAGCTTTGTTATATGTACCTATGGTACCTTATGTGATCTTTCAAATGATATCTCAAGATTATATTTGGTAAAAACAACAGCAAGCTCAAATCCCAACCGCTGCACACCAATGAGAGAAGTTGGCCTGATATATGATGCTCACCAGTTCTAGTGATCGCCTTGTATCAGTCCAAACAACCCTTATGGTGATTGGTTGTAAAGTCAACCTTATAGACCAGCTATCCTAATGGTAGCATGGACAAAGCAGTCTTAGGCTAAACTCTTTTGGCATGTGAAGCCAGCTCTTTTACCACATATAACCCCTTGAATACCAAATGAAAGGACACCACACAGGTAGTTATGAAAATAAACAAGATATTTATTACCTAACAAACACCTCTGAACTCTTTATGAGATCAGAGGGCTAAGCACATGATAAGACTCTTAAGAAAAATACGTTAAGTTGCACAAATTACAATGGTGCCCTAGGGGCACGTCAAACCATATACTAAGTAAATGGTATAAGGAAATCGATAGAAGGAATGGAGCTGTCCAGAGGCTGTAGGATCGCTGGGACTACACTATCCTGACCTGAGGTAAGTAATAGGAGGCCCACGGAACGCGTGTGCAGAATTTGAACTCACACGCGAGATGCGTAACAAAGTCAATGGACAGTACAAATTACGAAAAGGTAAGTATTAGACAGTTCCGACTTGCTAGGACTAAAACGACTGGAGATCTGGACACTAGGAGGGTCAATCTACCCTTGAGCACCGAAATGCTCTTGTTACCTCACCCACGGGCTGCGGGTGCATAGGTGTCAAAGTGTGTCAGGTTTCCGCGTTGAAGTCTACGGAGCCTGGAAGAAAAGATGCTGCAGGCGGCCAGATGGAAGATGTCCGGAGTGATCCAAGGGTGGATCAAGGAAGATGAATACCTGAAAGCAGAGGGGACAATGTTCACAGTCACTAGCCAGTGACTGGAGTGGAACCAGGAAGGAACCAGATGATGTTGTCGCGATAAGGTGAAGAGTGGACGCTTGACTCTGCAGCGACGTGGACCAGGTGGTGTCTTCGATGACCAGGATGGAGGCACGAGCTGTCCCACGCAGGCTCTCGCTGTCGGCGGTGTTGGATCGGATTCGGCGTCAACAGGCCTTGGAAAAGGCAACCCTTGCGGTGAGTGGAAAAGGCGTCTGGGGCGGACCAGGAGGGTCCGGGGTGCTTCTCCTTTGCAGGGAAGCAGGGGCCAGTCTGGAGCAACCACACCAGGGGTGTGGATTTCAAGGATCGTTGTCTAGGATGCCACTAGCCAGCCGGCAAGTGACCAGACAACGCGTCGAGCAACAATCAAGCAAAAGGGCCCCACGCAGATCTCGTGGATGCTGGAGGGCTGATGATCTGTGCAAGAGCTGCTCGGGGCTAGGGCTTCTCAATCCCCAAAGCACTTCGTTGAGGATGCCTCTGAAGTCGTGCTGGAAGCGAAGTGCAGTTTCTTCAAGATGGCCGGTCCCACGTGTCTCATCGCACCCACGGATCTCAGCTGTGCTGCAGATGTAGGTAGAGGTCGGAGAGGTCTGCGAATCCGGGTCTCGTCGGGCTCTGAAGTCTGGATCCACTCGGGAAGATGACAAAGTGAACCGCTGGAACGCTTGATGGTGCCTGCTGGTGCAGGGTGGACACTCCTTGCCCACAAGGGAGATTTCTTCAGTCTTCTGTGGAGCAGAACGTCGAAGTCCAGAATTTCTTCTTGTAGAGTTTCAAATCAGGATAATCTAATTTGGAATGGGACCAGCTCCTACCTTTATTCTCCTAAAGGGGGCTGTACTATGACCAGGTCCCTCCTATGGGTGGGACCAGGAAGGGGGGTGGTTACACCCCCTATCCTTTGTCCGGTTTCGCGCCAGAGCTGGGGCTGGAGTGCCCAAGCAACTGGTTTGAACCGGTGTGTGCCCCAGGCATGTCTCATTCCTTTCAGGCCTGTCCTAACTAATACACAAAATCCTGTCTGGGGTGGTGCTAGCACCTCCCAAGGCAGGAAACCCTTTGTCCAAGCCTCCCTCGCTGGAAGGACTCCCAGCAGCAGGAGGTCAGACTTGTGTCTGTGGTGGTAGCATCCATTTTGTGATGCTGAGGCTCGAGTTAACTTTAACCGGGGTTCACAGTTACATACATGTTGTGTCCCTCTAGAAGGGTGGAATGCTACCCCCGTCGCCAGAACTGGCGAGGGGGTAGTATTCCAATTTGTATGACACCTTACTCGAGATGTTTTGATAATGCTATGCCAAAGTTAGCAATAACCGCGAGGTTATAATGCACTTAACAGTATATGGTATAGCGTTATCATGGAAACAGCTAAAGGACTTGGTTCCGAAAGCTGCAGACAGGCTCAGCTCATGCCAGAGCACTATCTCACATAATTCCATGCACTTTGCCTCCAGGATTGTTAAGGCCTGCCATAAGAGTGACTTATAGGAGTATATGTGCCCATTTTAGGTTTAGATATAGGTATACTATATCTAAAGCAATGGGTGATTACACCACCTTGCCCCAGCTGATTGATCAGCCAGTTGTGTCAGATTTGGATGGCCAGCCAGGGGTGGCATAATACATGCTGAAGCCCCTGGTAGGCCTTGGGTTCACTTATGCCCTGGGTACCTATGGTACACTGTACAAGGACTTACAAGAGTGACCCAATACCAATTGGTAAATGCACCTAAAGTACATGGAGGTCAATTTAGAGAGAGAACAGCTAGGCTTTGGGTCTGATTAGCAGGCCCACAGCCAGGGAAAGTCGTAAACCATTGAAGCAAAAGGCAAAAATCTGGGGTGACCATAGGATTGCAGACCCTACTCTCCTACAGGGGCGTCAGAGAGACAGTTCAAGACCACTAGCCTCTCTCAGATAATCGAAAATATTTTCTGAATCCTGCAGCTCACCCTCTTCCATTTCTGCTTCACGATACCTCTGCTCTTCCAGAAGTCTCTGTGCCTCACGCCTCGACCTCTCTTTCATAAACGAAGTCGACGGATCCGGAATCGACTCCGTCGGAGCCGTCGCCGGCGTCGAGCCCGAAGCCAGAGGACCAGAGCGCTGAACAAGAGGTCGGATCGAATTTGGCATTGGCGTCGAGGGAGTCGGCGTCCATGGTCTTGGCGTTGAAGGCTTCGCCGGCGCCGAGAAAAGCCAAGGCAACGTCAGAGCCAGCATAAATGGCATAAAAGGCACAGGAGCGTAAGTCTGGGGGATACCCAGATTGTATGCTAATGGACCAGTGGGACCAACTGGTGCACCAGAGGGGTACATAGCTCTTGAATATACTCCATACATGGCATTCAGGAACTGAGTAGGGTCCTGACCTGGAGCAGGAAAAGCTAGAAACAAGCCCACAGGCTGCTCTCGAGGGAGCAGAGTCTTCTCGACTTCGACCTCCACCTCAGGCTGACACACCGGGGTCGACGAACCCGCAGGCAACAGAGCCTCCTTTTCTCCTCTATCTTCATCATCTCCCTCACCCTCTTGGCCAGAAGAATGAGTCGGAGCCGGAGAAGGATTCGACATCGGCTTCGGAGAATGAACAGGCGAATTCACAGGCGAAGCCTCGCCATTGGAGACTTGAACCTCCCGAGCAGAGCCTCCACATCCTTGCGAAGCAACTTCACCTGCGACTTCGGTCTCAAGCTCGAGTCCTTCTCAGAGTGATGTCGAGACTCATGAGATCTCTTCTTGTGCCTCTTCCTCGATGACTTCGAAGCATGCACAGAAGACGATCTCGAACGTGACTTCGAGCGAGACCTCGACCTCGAACGACGAGTCCGTGACCTCGACCTCTTCTTGTCCTTTTTGCTCTTCAACTTTGCAACAAGGAGTTTCGCCTCCCTCTCACGGAGAGCCTTACGATTCATTTTTTTACAGGAAGAACAATCCTCGACGTCATGGTCCAAACTCAAGCACCAAACACAGCACTCGGGCGGATCAGTAATAGACATGGTCTTGCCGCACTCTCCGCAGTGCTTAAATCCAGTCTTCTTCGTGGACATCTTGACACAAGAAGCAAAAGGACACCAAAATGTAACAAACTGTAACAAAGTTACCAACAGCTACAAAGGATCCCAAGAAACCGTTAGCGTCGACGACGCGGAAAAAAGGGAACTGACGTCATCACGCCGGCGTGGGTCTATTATGGAGTCGGTGAAGTCAGCGGAGTCGCGCGCGGTGTCGTGCCTCTGTGACGTCGCCCACATCGGCGCGAAGCTACAAAATACATTTTCGAATGTTGCTGACGCAAGGGGATATTCACAAGGTGAGGAATCCACTGGCAGATGTATCCATCAGAAATGGTCCTTATGACGCCGAGAAACTGGTTAAGTCGACTTCCGAGCCACGTTTTTATGTGAACGGCGTAGAGAGCTGTGCCTCTTCTTCTTCTTGTGCTTCTTTGACTTTGAAGCATGACCCGGCGTCGACTTCGACCAGACCTCTATCTTTACCTTCTTCGACCTCTCTTCACCTTTCTCATCTTCGCCATGAATAATTTGGCCTCTCTCTCCTTTAAAGCCTTCGGGTTCATCTTGAGACAGCAAGCACAACCCTCGACGTCGTGATCCGCCGACAGGCACCAGACACAATCCTCGTGGGGTTCCGTGATGGACATGTGGCCCACACACTCCCTACAGGGCTTGAAACCCGGCTTCCTTGTCGACATCTTCAAAAAAGAAACAAGAGAAGAAATGCAGAAACACAAAGTAGCAACAAAACTACGGAGAGTCCCAGAAAACAGTTTGCGTCGACGGCGCAGAAAAAAGGGAACAGTGTCATCACGCCGACGAGGCTCTCTTATGGCTCCGGTGACGTCAGCGGAGCAGCAAGCGAAGCCATGCTTCTGTAATGTCGTCCTCGTTGGCATAGAAAGCTCCGAAAAATTTCCGAATGCTGCTGGCACAGGGGATATTCACAAGGTGAAGAATCCACTGGCAGATGTATCCATCAGAAATACATTGCATAGATATACTTGCAAACATTTTTGGAGGGTAAGTTCTAGCACTTGAGGTGCTTAGGGGCCAAGGTCCAAGAAATCATCAGCAGTGGTTTTTTCCAATACAGAGGTGTGGTCACATTGGTAGCCGCGAGTGGTACACAGTAAAGTCTATGCAGAAGTACTGCAAAAAGAAAGGCTGCAAGTGGGTACTTGGGGACAGGTTCAGCAGAACCCAAGGTGGGCTCTGCACTAGAGGGTCTTTGGAGCACAGGGCCACAGTCGGTTTACATGAACCCGGGCTAGGGTCTCAGGTGCAGAGGTGTTTTGCTCCGCAAGCCGCAGTAGTTAGAGGCTCTCACTTTGTTTTGGGGATTTGGAGAGGGAGAGAAAACAGGACTCCAGGGCCACTCTCGCTGTAGACCTCGTGGATCCTCAAGTCCCTTGAAGGAAGGTTTGTGTCGGCATCGGTGGTGTCCAGACTGGACATGCAATAAGCATTGGTAGTTGCAAGGGCTCCGGTACCCAGGCTATTGGTGCTGAGAGGCTAAGAGGCTTTGGGAGGGGTCAGCAGCTTGACACTTGGTGAGAGGAATGGGGCTGACCTCCTGGACTTATGACAACCTCTTCCTGAAGAGTTGCTCACTAGGTGGGCCTGATGGGCAGCAAGATGAGGCACCAGGTCATTGCAGTTGGTGCCTGCAGCTTCAGGGGGATGGCACCGTCACCCCAAGGGAATGCTGCTTTGTGGTTGAAGGTGGGAACAGTCCTCCAAGGGCATTGTGAGGCTGTTCAGCTTCTGGATGAGTTGGTCTTTGTGATTGACAGACCCAAAAGTCAGAACGATATGAAACACATCCCTATGTTCCATGTCCCCTAACACTGCATGTTACATTTGTAAGTCACCTCTACAGCAGGCCTTACAGCCCTAAAGCAGGGTGCCTTATATTACATGTGAGGACATATCTGCCTACACAGATATGCTCCTGTGCTGTTCAGTTCCATTGCTGCCACAGTACAAGTGATCACTGAAGCCATTATAAAATGCGCTGGCCACTGGTAAAAAAGAGTTCCCCAGCCACACGATGACTTACCAGAAAATAGGGATGTTTGGTATCAAAAATCTCATAGTAATAAACCAACACTGATTCCAATGTTGGATTTATTAACCCCTTCGATGCTCATGACGAGCTCAGCTCGTCATGAGGCACGGTTGAGCTGTGCTCATGACGAGCTGAGCTCGTCATGAACAATGGGAATAACTCGGGACCCAGCACAGGAGAGGAAAACCATCAGCAGCGATGGTGTTAATACATGCACCCAGAGGGCACCTTAGCCGGACCCCCTGAAATGCAAACCTACCAGCCACTGGTGTCCTAACCATTTTCATCAGACTGCCACCAGAGATTAATTTCTGACACCCAAGGGTGAGGGCCTTCACTCTCAGGAGTTGGTGCTACTAGTAGTCACAGAGAAAGTCAAACAAATCCTTGACAAGGGAGGAGAGGCAGCCATCATCCTCCTTGACCTTAGTGCAGCGACCATCAGACACTGGCACTCAGTCTGAGGGAAAATGGCATAGGAGGTAACGCTCTGGCGCGGGGCGTCCATTGGGGCGCTGGGGCGTTGCCCCACAAATTGTTTGAGACGTGCGGTGCAGTGATGAATTGCAATTGTGTTCACTCACTGACATACGCGCCAACGCTGTAACTCAGCTTCAAGCTTGCTTGACTTTAGCAGCTGGAACAAGCCCGAGGCAATCGGCCTATGAAGGAGGTGGGGCCGGGGGCGAGCACTAAGGTCTGAGTGACACAAGACACACTGAAAGCGGCTCGGGCTCACAAATTTGCGCATGCTTGAGTTTGGCTTGTGCCCAGCTCAAACTTGCGCACTGTCAGCCAGCCAGCCAGCCACTAGTGAGTAGGAGAGGGAGGGAGGGGGATCCGAGAGGCCGAGGGTTGCTTCATGCAGCAGCCCCCGGTCTCTCCTATGGACGAGCCCTATCCGTGCTCTAGCCAATAATCCCGGCGCTGCTAATGCAACGTGTCTGGATTGGCTGAGACACCGCACAGTCAGGGCAGCCTGCAAACAAATGCCATCGGGTGTCGCACAACTATGGCCAATCACTGTGTGTTAGTCTGTGAACAGTGATTAGCCATCGTCGTGAGGTGCGCTGCGCACTGTCTTCTGCAGTCTGTCGTGACTTCACTGCCACACACACCTTGTGGCTTCATGTGTACTGTCTCTAGTCTGTACTGAGTGACTCTCAGAGTGAGTGTCTACTACTCTCTGGACTCTGGCTGCGCGGCCTGCTCCGCTCGTCGTGGTGACTGACTGTCTGTGACACAGTCTGTGAGTGTGTACATCATCGACGTCGTTGTTGTTTGCTGCTGCCTGCCTTGATCTCCAGTCCAGGCATCTGATCATCTGACTGATCTCATTCTCAGTGTGACCTCTGTTTTAAAAGTAAGAGAAGAAATAAAAACCTTATTTTGGATGGACTGGGGCCATTGGGGTCGTTTGGAGCGTTGAGCGAGGTTGAATTCAAATTGCCGTGGTTAAATTAGGGATGGGGGTTGGGATGGGTGGGGGAGGGAGGCGGGTTGGTTTGGGAGTTTGGTTTTTACTTTGCTTTTTCTGTATGCCATTATTATTTGCTGTCTAGTGTGGTGTGACAATATATTTGACACCTGCTCAGGTGACACTGTTATTTGCTTTACAAGTGAGATTTACCTCAGGTCCGCAGTTATTTTGCTTTCACTGTACAGGGTTGCTAGCTTGTGCTTCTACAGGTTAATACACTGCCAGTTGTGCCTTATAGGTTTTGATACATATTGCTTGGTGCTGTGTATTGGCCTCAGGTCCCCTAATACCTCTGACTATCGCTTATATAGGAGGAGGTCCGCTGCTTTGAGAAGAAATATATCTCTGGCCAGTCATGATCCCTCAACATATCCTTATGGCACACTCCACAATTAATACACCAATTGGTATCGCAAAGGTGGACAAATTGAAAATACTCTCCCTTAATGTCAAGGGTCTCAACCAGCCAATTAAACGACAGAAGATCCTGGACTATCTCCGTAGACAGAAAGGAGATATTGTCCTATTGCAGGAAACTAAGATTGACGCTAAACAATTCAATACGCTCAGGAATAAATTCTATGTCTAAGTGGTTGGGTCTGAAGCCATAGGCAAGAAAAATGGCGTCTTAACACTGAAAGCAAAAAAGTCAAATGTTTATTTTCTTTCTTTTACAGCTGATACTAATGGGAGATGGGTCACAACTAGGTTGATTAAAGATAACACAGAATTTTTTGTCACGATTGTCTATGCCCCTATTACCAGTGACTTAAGCTTCTGGACAGATCTCTCTAAACAAATTGAAACTATTCCAGGTTCGGCTGTACATATCCTGGCAGTTGATTTTAATTTGCCCCTTGACCCAACTCTTGATAGGGATTCCAGGTGTGCATTCCGTAGTAATAAATCCCACAAAGCCTTTACTAACCTTTGCACTCGCTTTCACCTAGTAGACTCGTGGCGATTGCAGAACCCCACCAGGAGAGAATATACATTCTACTCCTCTCCTCACGACTCGTACTCCCGTATTGATTATCTCCTAATCACACTGAATGGCACCCCCAGAATAGACAAAACAACGATAGAACCTAGGGTCATATCTGATCACTCGTGCATCTCACTATCCATCTCGAATGTGAAACCATCTACTCGTCAATCTGTTTGGCGACTAAACGAGGAGGTATTAGAGAAAGAACAGCACTGGGCAGCCATAGAATCTGCAATCAAAATGTACCTGGAACATAATAAGAGGAGACACTTCTGATCTTACCCGATGGGAAGCTTTGAAAAGCACAATCAGGGGAGTTATTATCAAAATAAGATCAGCCATGAATAAAGACCACAATAAGGCCCTAGAATCCCTGGAAAAGGAGATATCAACTCTATAAAACAAACATTTGTCGGATCGAGATGGTGCTACCCTGAATGAGTTGGTCAATAAGAAATATGAATATAATAAAATTATAAGTAGAAGAGAAGGGGTCTGGCTAGACAGGAGAAAAAAAGTTTAAACTCTCTGTGAATCAAACAAGGCGGGCAAGAGCCTGGCCGCATACTTAAAATTCAAGGTGCAGAAGAACATGATTAACTCCATTAGAGATCAATCTGGGGAGACTCACTCAGACCCTGACAAGATTGCCAACATATTTAAGGATTTCTATGAAACTCTTTATGTGAAAAATAAAGAAGTAGACGAGACCAAAATTCAGGATTCCTTAGAGGAATGTGACCTGCTGTCACTCTCCTCTGATGAACAAACGGACCTTAATAGCCCACCTTCGAGTTTAGAAATAGAGAAAGCAATCAAATCATTAAAATGTGGGAAGACACCCGGTCCTGATGGGTTTACTGCTAGATTCTATAAGTGCTTCTCTTCTCTCTTATCACAACCACTCTTATTTTGTTCCAGGAACTCAATGACACGGGGGAACTGAAGGGCACACTGTCTGAAGCTATCATTGCCGTCTTGCCCAAGGAGGGGAAAGACCCGACACTCCCTAAAAACTACAGGCCTATCTCCCTTATTAACCTTGATTGTAAGCTCTTCGCCATGATCCAGGTCAACCGTCTTCAGCGAGTCCTTCCCAAACTTATCCACCCCACACAAGCGGGCTTTTTGAAACACAGGCTGTCCAGTGACAATACCAGAGTATTAGCACATGTACTTGAGAAGGCGAAACTCCCTAACACACCCACAGCAGCGATAACACTTGATGCCGAAAAGGCTTTCGATAAAGTGGACTGGACTGACCTGGAAGCGGTGTTGAATAAATGTAATCTGGGGAAGTCCTTTACGAGATTGGTAATGTCCCTATATTTCTGCCCTTCGGCCAGAGTGAGAGCGGGAGGTTCGTTCTCTTCCTCTTTTCGACTCCAACAAGGAACCAGGCAAGGGTGCCCCCTCTCCCCCTCATTATTTTTGTTAGCAATTGAACCATTCCTTCACCACATACGGAACAACAATGGCATTTCTGGTATTCCCTTAAATGCTGAGGAGGCTATTCCTGCCCTCATGTCCACTATTGAGGAGTTCTCGCGTGTATCAGGGTATAAACTAAAAGACAAAACCGAAGTTAAATTATTGAACAATATGGGCCACAAAGACATAATTGGTACTTCCGGCCTAACTTGGCAACCGGATTGCTTTAGATACCTAGGGTTAGACTTTGATAAAGACTTAATCTCCACGTTAAAAATCAATGAAAATCTGCTACTAAAAAAGAATTCCACTTCGTTAGATGGGTGGTCACCCAAGTTCCTTTCATGGTGGGGTAGGGCCGAAACCCTGAAAATGATGGTGACTCCGCTGGTAAACTACTTGGCAAGTATGCTACCTTTGACATTACTGCCCGCATCTGTTACACTGATTGGTGCTAGTATCGGAGCGCTTCACTTACGCTATTGTATTTTCATATTGTAGCGCTTACTGGTGCTGGTATCGTAGCGCTTCATAGACGCTACTGTCTTTGCATATTGTAGCGCTTGTGTGCCAGCGTAGCGCTTTTACTGCTCGCATTGTGTTGTAACTGTGTTGTAACTTTGTTGTAACTGTGCCTGATTGTGCCTGCGCCCCTGCCCACCCCAACCTCGTCCGGTCTCCATTCATTATTGCTGCCATCTTGTTGTTGTTGTGCCTTCCAGCCCGCCCTCCGCCCCTCTCCCGCCTCCCAGCTGACCCTCCCTCGCCCCTCCCCCTCCACTATCCATTTATGACAGATGCTTTTGCGCACAGCGATCGCGCCCCATGAGCGCCGAAGGTGCGCCAAAGGTAAGCCCGTCTACGCCCGTCCGCGCCTGGACCGCGCCCAGCGCCAGAACCCCTGGTCCCCGCTTTAGCCAACCCGCCCGCATAACGTATGACGCCGATACCATACTTGCCCTTAACCCCAGACGCTCCCCACAATGCTGCGTAGCTGCCCCAGGTCACACCCACGGACCATTCGCCTGCAACTCCTGCAAGTTCGCCTGCATCAAGACCCACACCAAATCCACTAACTCCAAACACAGCTCCGACTCTAACCACCTGAAGTGCATCCTGCTGAACGCCCGCTCAGTCCACAAACACGCCACTGAACTCTGGGACCTACTCGACACTACATCACCGGACGTCGCCTTCCTTACAGAAACCTGGATGAACGCATCATCTGCACCCAACATCGCCATAGCCATCCCGGACGCTTACAAGATCATCCGAAAAGACCGCTCCAACCAAACAGGAGGGGGCATCTCCATCGTCCATAAGAACACCATCTGCATCACGACCAGCTCCGAACACCTTCACTTCCAGATCCACACCGACCCCAGGACCACACTTAGAGGCACCCTCATCTACAGACCACCAGGAACCCGCATACAATTCATCGAAGATATCACTGACTTCATGAGCCCACACGCCCTCACCTCCGAGAACTACATCCTACTGGGAGACCTCAACTTCCACCTGGAAAAGAATAACGACAGCAACACCACCACCCTTCTGGACAACCTGGCCAATCTCGGACTCAAACAACTTGTTGACACCCCCACCCACTCGGCCGGACACACGCTCGACCCTATCTTCACCTCCAGCAAACACATCTCCTTCGATCACACCACAGCTCTCCATTGGACGGACCACAGCTGCGTTCACTTCAACTACAAAAAGACCACGACCCACATCCCACCACAACCTATTCCCAAAAAAAACTGGAACAAAATCACCACCGACCAACTCTTCACATCGCTTAATCAAAACCCCCCCGCCACATCATCAGACCCAAACCAAGCTGCCACCAAACTCACACAATGGATCATTCACAGCGCTGACGAATTAGCACCCCTGAAAAACCACCAGATCAAACAAGGTAACAAAAAGGCCCCCTGGTTCAACAATGACCTTAAGAAATCCAAGAATGTATGTCGCACCCTCGAGAAAACCTGGAGAAAAAACCCAACCACTAACAACCTGACCACCTTCAAGGACGCCACCCGCAAACACCACCAACTGATCCGATCCACCAAGAAATCAGCATTCAAGGATCGACTCGACAACAACACCCACAACAGCAAGGAATTATTCAACATCGTCAAAGAATTCTCCAACCCCACCGCCGGCACCAACGACATCACTCCCTCCCAAGACCTCTGCGACTCACCATCGTCTTTCTTCCACAACAAAATCGCCGACATTCATAACAGCTTTGAGAACCCGTCCAAAGAAGAACACACTCCACCCACCTCCGAACCAAATCAGCACTCTCACAACCTTGGCACCTGGAACCCAATCACGACTGAAGACACCATCCGTTTGATGAACTCCATCCACTCAGGTTCACCAACCGACCCCTGCCCCCACCACATCTTCAACAAAGCAGACTCCATCATCGCACCCCATCTCCGCGATGTCATCAACTGCTCCTTCAACTCCGCTACCTTCCCAGAAAGCTGGAAACATGCCGAACTCAGCGCACTTCTGAAGAAATCCACAGCAGGCCCCACTGAACTTAAGAACTACCGCCCCATCTCGCTCCTCCCCTTCCCGGCCAAAGTCATCGAGAAACCCGTCAATAGTCAGCTCGCCGCCTTCCTTGAATCCAACAATTCACTTGACCCCTCACAGTCCAGCTTTCGAGCCAAACACAGCACAGAAACCGCCCTCATCCCTGCTACAGACGACATCCGAACGCTACTGGAGAAAGGAGAAACAGTTGCCCTCATCCTACTTGACCTCTCCGCCGCATTCGACACAGTCTGTCATAACACCCTCATACAACGCCTCAACAACATTGGTATACAAGGAAAAGCATTGGACTGAATCATCTCGTTCCTCGCCGGAATAACCCAGAGAGTCCGCCTCCCCCCCTTCAAATCAGAGGCCACCGAAGTCATCTGCGGCGTACCACAAGGATCATCACTCAGTCTCACCCTCTTCAACGTGTACATGAGTCCCCTCGCATCCATCGCACGCCAACACAACCTCAACATCATCTCCTATGCTGATGACACCCAACTAATCCTCTCTCTCACCAAAGACACTAGCACCGCCAAAACCAACCTACACGAAGGAATGAAAGAAGTAGCCGAATGGATGAAGAACAGTCGCTTAAAACTAAACTCGGACAAAACGGAAGTCCTCATCTTAGGATCATCCCCCTCTGCATGGGACGACTCGTGGTGGCCACCAGCTCTGGGCACAGCACCCACACCTACAGACCACGCACATAACCTGGGCTTCATCCTGGACTCCTCCCTCTCAATGACCAGACAAGTCAACACCGTCTCATCATCTTGCTTCAACATCTTACGCATGCTCCAAAAATCTTCCGCTGGATCCCCACCGAAACAAGAAAGACAGTCACCCACGCACTAGTCACTAGCTGACTAGATTATGGAAACACCCTCTACGCCGGAACCACAGCCAAACTACAGAAAAAACTCCAACGCATTCAAAACGCCTCAGCCAGACTCGTACTCGACATACCTCGTCAAGCTCATATCTCCGGTCACCTGAAAGATCTCCATTGGCTTCCCGTCAACAAGAGAATAACGTTCCGTCTCCTCACCCACGCACACAAAGCCCTCTACGACCAAGGACCTGAATGCCTCAACAAACGACTGTCCTTCTACACACCCACCCGCCAACTTCGCTCATCCAATCAAGCCCTCGCCGTAACTCCGCGCATCATAAGATCCACCATGGGAGGAAGATCTTTTTCCTACTTAGCGGCCAAAACCTGGAATTCTCTCCCCACTCACCTCCGCCTCACACAGAACCACCTCTCCTTCAGAAAGCAGCTGAAAACCTGGTTATTCGATAAGTAATGCACCCACCCTCCCTCAAGCGCCTTGAGACCCTCTGGGTGAGTAGTATGCTATACAAATTTATGAACTTGAACTTGACATTCATGGAAGACTTTTTAAATAGGGTCAATAAGCTTTTTGGTACTTTTCTCTGGCAGGGGAAGAAACCCAAGATATCAATGAAAAAGCTACAGCTAGCTAAAGAGAAAGGCGGCCTGGGTCTCCCCAACTTTAGAAATTACAAGACAGCGTTCCTCTGCAAACAAGGAGCACAATGGCTGACTGCGAACCCAGCCTATACCCCGCTATGGTTAGGCATTGAGAAATCAATCATCAACAATGTCATCAACAATGTTCCACTCCCTGCCTTACTTACCATGGACCTCTCCCACCTGACCCATTACAAATACATCATGCTTAACACAAGACGCGCCCTTTTAAGACTGATCAGTCACACAAATCCAACCTAAAAATTAAAAAGTCCACAATGGTGGCCTTGTGGTGGAATCCTTCCCTTAAGATTGAAGGGAAAACTCATCACTGGGAATCTTGGTCTGAGAAAGGCATTAACCTAATGAGTGACCTCTTTGAAGGGGCATGTCCTTTACCGTTCTCCTTGCTCCAGGTTCTACATAATCTAGCACCTATAGACTTTTATGACTTCCTGAAGTTGAAGGTCCTCCTCTCAACGCACCCTTTCAAACTCTATGTTCCATGGCTTCTGACTCAAATACCACGCTTTATGGCTGCTGGTCATTTTGTATCTAATGTGTATAAACTTCTCCTTCCTCTACCAAGGAAATCACATAAACAAAACAAACTTAAATGGGAATCGGAGCCCAAATCTACGGGCCTACTAGAGTTTGACTGGGACATGATTCTTAACACCGCCTCCTCAAATAAAATCTCCCCAATCCTTTCCCAAACCAAGTACATGTTGCTTAACAGAACATTTTGGACGCCTGATAGACTTTTTAAGCTCCGCTTGAGGGATAGTCCAAACTGCTGTAACTGTAACTCAGAAGTCGGGGATCTGGCTCATATGCTTTTTAACTGCCCTTCTCTAAAAATATACTGGGGGCAAATCTTTGATTGCATAGAGCACATATTTAGTTTTAAGGCTACAAGGGAATTCATATATGTCATACTAGGAGTCCTTGATTCGAACCTATCCAATGCTTATGACCGCCAACTGCTTCACCTCATGCTGACTCTGGCCTTTAAGGTAGTTTTATGTAAGTAAAAGAACGCCCCTGAGGTGTCTTTTAAAATTTGGCAAGAGTGGTTATCCTTTTTAAGAGGAGCGGATAACCCAGCGTTGCATTCCTCCCCCTGGCGCACATCCCATAAGAAGCTCTGGAAATCTCTTGATGCTTCATCATTCACATTTGACCCCCCCGTGATGGGCTGTATATCCCCAGGATGCAATCCGATTGTACTTAATACTGTGCGATGTGGTATAATATTTTGTGATGTGATAGAATACTGTATGTTATGTCTCACTTATCACCATGTAAATCTGTTTGCATGATTATACAGAACATTGGACTTATTGAAGACCTAGGGATACAGTGTAAGACAACCTATATGTAACATGCATTCTACAGGTGTCATCTGATTGAACCGTTCTCCTTGGGTCGGACCTACCTGACGGCTGAAAAGTAAATACAACTGCATGGGCTGGAGAGAAAATTCCACGGTTCGGCCATCAGACGGTTTCCGGGCACGTGGCTGGCTGTCTACAGCCTTTTTATCTCTCAATGACGCAAATAGCTGGAGGGTTAGTTTGGGATAATAAACGCAGATCTGTGGGCAGCGAGGATCTGCGTGACGCGTCTAGTGCCCTTTGGGAGTAGGGGGTGGTGGAGAGAACACAGAGCCAAGTTGTTGTTTCACATTTTGTCTAATTATGATAACTGCGAAGAAAAGTTACCAAACAGTGACCAGAGACTTTGGAGCAAATGAAAGAGGCAGAAATGTATTTATTACACGAATAATGAGGCGAGAATTAGCAGAATATAGGGAGGGCATGGAAAAGACGACAGAACACGCCTGAGTCACCTGCAAGATTCATTGCGCGCTGGTGTTTCTGCGGGATAATTGCGTTGAGCAGTGACAACTGAGCCCGAGTGACATACTTGACAGGAATGTCAAGCGCGAACTCAGTCATTTGATGAAGAGGTGCCTCTTGGTGGTCGGATTAGTAACGGCATGCATTTGTCATAGCCCCCCAAACGGTGGTGGCCCTGCAGAAAGCGGAGGTCCAGCTGCAGAACAGACAGACAGACATACCTGCCTTGTTCACACACACCGGATGTAGTGGTACGCTCGCTCGCAACGGTGCAGTATGCCAATCATTTTACGCCTCACCACTTTCAAATGTCTCCGGCCGCCCCTGGTAACGCTGTTGAAAGTCTTTTGTCAATTCTAACGGAAGGATCATTCCAGATATAGGAACCCCCTGGTTACACTAAGACTGTCTCTCTGAAGTGTGGGGTCCCGCAGGTTCCATATTCAGTCCTAAGCTTTTTAATATCCATGTCAGACCACTGGCCTCTATTGTCAAGGAATTTGGAGTGTCATTGCCTCTTATGTGGACAAGACACAGCTCGTCATCTACCTTGTCACAAACAAGGGTTCTCAACTAATTAGGCCCATGCCTGGAGAAAGTCGCCCACATCTTGGCAAGCTGCTCATTAAAACTAAATGGAAACAAGAACGAACTGATGATACTGGGAAATAATCCACCCCGTGTGACACTGTTGCACAAGTTACTTACCTTCGGTAACAATCTATCTGTAAGAAACATTTGTAAGTTATAGATTCCTTACCGAAGAATAACCCACAGGCATCTGACTGGATGCGGAAGGTTTTCTCGTCAGCAGTACCCCTGCGCGTTGCAAGGTGGCGTCGGTCGGCTCCGCGTAGGTTGTCGGCGTGTGGTCACCAAGTTGATGTCGCAGCAGCTACTTAGACACAGCCCACGCATGCTGACGTCAATTCTGTACACGACTTTCCGCGCCAGAAACGCAGAACCATGCAAGACACTGACCATTGGTGCACAAAACTAGGGCCCTGAAAGGATGTCCTTAACCCTAGAAATCAGTTCGCAAAACTGGGAGGATGGTTGGGGCGGTAAGGAATCTATAACTAACTAATGTTTCTTACAGATAGATCGTTAGCGAACGTAAGTAACTTGTGCATCTCGAAGAAACACGTTAGTTATAGATTCCTTACCTTACAATAGATACCCCAGCAATACCAACCCCAGTGGTGGGTCTGCAAACCAAGATTACACCTGAAAATCCTGGAGAACAGAACGGCCAAAGAAGCCATCTCTCCGGACTTGGCTGTCCAGGCAGTACTGTTTGGTGAACGTGTGCAGCGATGCCCATGTGGCTGCCTGACATATCACTTCAGAGGCACTCCCCTTCCCAAGGCAGTAGTGGCTGCAGTCGGCCTGGTGTAATGAGCGCGTAGCCAGACTGGAGGCTTCTTTTTAGCTAGAGAGTAACAAGCCTTAATACATAACACGACCCATCGACAAATGGTGCGTTTGTGTACGGCCTGATTTTGTGTACGGCCCGACCCTTCTTTGCACCGACATAAGCAACAAAAAGTTGATCATCCATCCGGAACTGCTTTGTGCGATCCAGATAGAAGGAGAGAGCACGCTTTGGGTCCAGACTGTGGAGCCTCTCTTCTTTCTTTGAAGGATGTGGAAAGAAAGTAGGCAAAGTAATGGTCTGCCCGATGTGGAAGGCAGTGACCACCTTAGGAAGTAAGGATGGACCGGTCCTGAGAACCACCTTGTCCGGATGAACAGATTAGGAGGTTTTGAGGAAAGAGCTTGGAGCTCACTCATCCTTCTAGCAGAAGTGATGGCCACCAGGAAAGCAGTCTTAAGAGTCAAGAGGCGTAAAGGAGAGTTATGAAGCGTCTCAAAGGGAGCGCACAATAAATAAGGTAGCACAAGATTCAACTCCCATTGAGGCATAACGAAAGAGATTGGAGGAAAAAGATGGGTTAAGCCTTTTAAGAAAAGGTTAACTACCTGGGACTTGAAAAGAGAAGGCTGATCTGGCAGCCGAAGGAAGGCAGAGATGGCTGAAAGGTAGCCAATGATAGTGCCCAGAGCAGAGCCCTGCAGGGCTACAGAGAAAAGGAACTAGAGTACTTCAAAAAGAGGGGCAGAAAGGAGATCCACAGCTTTTGCTGTGCACCATGCCAAAAAAATGTTCCACCTGCAAGCTTATACCGTCTTTGTGGAGGGATGCCTGGCTGCCAAAATTACGTCACAGACTTCAGGAGGCAGGTCGAAAGATGTCAACTGCCGCGCTCAATTTCCACCCAAGGAGGTGGAGACTGGACAGGTTCGGTGGAGGATGTCCCCTGATGCTGCAACAGAAGATCCTCTCGGAGGATCGATGGTCATGTTGCGCAGCTCGGGATATCAGACTCTTCCCGCCCTATCTGGAGCCACAAGAATGACGGGCCGTGTCGCGCATGATCTTTTCGGCACTCTGGGCAGAAGTGGTAAAGGTGGGAAGGCATACAACTGACCGCAACTCCACTCGACACAAAAAGCGTCGCTGAGCGAGTGTCGCCTTGGAAATTCCAACACGCAGAATTGCTGACATTGCACGTTCTCTTCAGTGGCGAATAGATCTAACCAAGGCTCTCCCCACTATTGAAACAGACCTTGCACCTACTCTGAGTGATCCATCATGCACCTGCAGCTGAGTTCGTCCGCCCTGGCATTCAGAGAACGTGCCAGGTGTTGAACCACCAAGGAAATGCCTTGATGTTCCAGCCATGTCCAGAGGCGGAGGTTCTCCTGACATAGGGTCCACGACCCCACCCGGCCCTGTTTGTTGCAATATATCACATGGCGGTGGTGTTGTCCGTGAACACCTGCACTACTTTCCTCCAGACAGAGGGAAGGAATGCCCTCAGTGCGAGACGAATAGCCCGGAGCTCCAGAAGGTTGATGTGAAGCCCGGACTCCGCCAGAGACCAGAGGCCTCTGATCTCCGCCTCTCCCATGTGGCCGCCCCATCCCAGAAGGGAGGCATCCGTCATCACAATGTGGTGTGGTTAGGGAAGGGGAGGGATCTGCCATTGACCCAATCCTGGTTCGTAAGTCACCTCTGCAGTTGTCGAGCAGTGCCCTCCGAGATCTTGACGCAATCGGACAGACTCCCCTGATGCTGTGCGCCCACTGGAACTTCAGGTCCCACTGCAGAGCCCGCATATGCCACCTGGCATGATCAATCAGCAGGATGTAGAATGCCATGAGGCCCAGCAGCCTCAGAGTCAATTTGAACGAAACCCGGGACAGAGGCTAAAAGATCGGAATAATAGCCCGAAAATCCAAGACTCGCCGGTTTTTTCCAAGTCTCCGGCCACGGGCAGGCTTGGCCACTTGCTGCGGCCTGTGTCCCTGGGTGGGTCGTAGCGCGGCACCCCTTGCGTAGCCACGAAAGGGGCGAAAAGCAGACTGTGCCGGATGGGAGGAGAGGCCCAAGGACTTGGCCGTAGCCCGTGAGTACTTGAAATGCTCTAGGGCGGTGTCTGCTTTGTCACTAAAAAGGCGACGGCCATCGAAGGGCATGTCCATTAAGGTGTTCTGGACATCCCCTGAAAAGCCAGAGGACCTCATCCAGGCGTAGTGCTATCGACGTTGAAATTGTCCTGTTCAGAGAGTTGGCGTACCAGACCACAATGGATCATACACTTTGCTGCATCTCTCGCGGCGGCGACAGCCTGGGAGAGCACTGCCCGGGCCTCCTCTGGACACTGAGGCAGCACTTATGCCACTGTATCCCACACTGAGTGCGAATAACAGCCCAAGAGGCATGTAGTGTTTACGGACCACAGTACCAAGTTGGCAGAAGAGAACATTTTCTTGCCAATATGGTCCAGCTTCTTGGATTCCCTTTCCAGTGGAGCAGTAGGGAAGGCGATTTTTGGATGTGGTGGCTTGGACCACCAAACCGGGTTGGGGTGTTGGGAGAGGACAGTGGTGTCGCCCGGAGCCGGGTCGCATCGGTCGACCGACGAGGAGAAGTTGAAGAGCGACGATGCTTCTTCTTATACTTTGACTTACCCGACCCGAGTGAGACGATTTCTATGATTTGGAACCGGAGTGGCGATGGCTCGACGACCAGTCCCTTGACCTCCCTCTTGACCGGGACCTCGAACAGCGTGGAGCCGAATGTCGGCATTCAAGCAGCTTTTGGGACCGCTCCCACAAAGCCTTCGGCCCCATCAACCGACAGTCGGAGCACGACTTGGGGTCGTGGTTGCGCTCCAGGCAAAAGAGGCACACGCGGTGCGGATCCGTCACTGACATCAGCCGGTGACAGGAACCGCAGGCCTTGAATCCAGGCATCCCTCATGCACCTGTTCAGAGTCGAAGACTCGAAACAAGAAGTTGACAAAAGTCGAGAAACACTTAGCCAAAAAATGACTTCGGTGCCGCTCTTCCCAGATCTGCCCTGGGTGGCGCAGAAAAAGAAAGAACTGACATCAGCGCACGAGGGCTGCGTCTAAGTAACTGCCACAACGTCATCCCGGCGACCACGACGCCGAGCCGACCGACGCGCTGAGGTACTGCTGATGAAAAAACTTTCCGGATCCAGTCTGATGCCTGGGGGGTAATTCTAAGGTAAGAAATCTATAACTAAAGTGTTTCTTTCAGAAGGGCTTGCCAAACAGCTTAAGAATGCTACCCATTCCATCTTACCCTATAAACAGTTTAGGAATGTGGCTGGACAGTTCTTTGTCGATGGAAGTCCAAGCCAAAAAAGGACCAGTTCTTGCTTCACCATATTGAAGACCCTGAGGAAAATTCTGGATCTACTGCCCATCCCTTGCAGAAGGGTGGTAGTCCAGGCATGGATTTCTTCACGCCTGGACATTGGCAACTCTCTATACCTTGGATCTTCAAAAACAGTCCAAAAAAGGCTACAGGTGCTGGAGAACGCTGCACCCAGAACCAATAATAAGACACCTAAAGGTTCCTCAGCCAAGACAGCCCTGACCTCATTACACCGGTCCCGGTGGAACATCAAATCAAATTCACAGCTCTATGTCTGACCCACAGGGAAATAAATTAGAAAGGTCCCCATACAAACAGAGTCCTACTAACTTACTACATTCCAAGCAGGACTTTAAGATCCACCAACGCGGGCGTTCTAACAGTTCCACGCATTCACAAGGCCAAATGGGGCAGAAGATCTTTCTTCTACCTCTACCCCAAACTATGGAATATATTGCCAATCAGTTTAATAACTGATTTGAATGAGACCAAGTTTAGAAAATGTCTTAAAACTTGGCTATAATTAATTAGGGCCCAATGGCAGTTCAGTAATTGTACTGTTTTGACTCCCACGCTGGGGAGCCTTAGGGTAGCTATGCATTTTATAAGTCAAGAAAAGATAAGCTAAGGAGGTCAGAACCAAGTCTCCCCAAACAGGAGGATATGCAAATTAGCAGTTCAGGGCAGGGGAGCTTTAAAGAGCCCATCAAGTTTGGTATGCAAATTTAGCTTCTCTCAAAGGAGAGGATGCTGACCCCCTTTGTTCAGAGCCCTTTGGCACCTGGACAGGAGGGAGAATTAGATAGTCAGGTAGGTTTGCCCACCCTCAAGCTTGTGCCACCCCTAGGTGGACTACCAGAAGTGGATGCAACTTTTCAGGGTTTGCCATCTTGGTGATGGCAAACATTGGAACTCTGGGACAAAGTTAAGCCTGCTTCCCACAGGAAGTGGTCCTATAGGGGGGCACAGTGACCCCAAGGATAGGTAGCCCATTGGCTGCTACCCTACACTCCCCCAACTTCCCTACAGTCAGTATTTAGGTGAACTCTGGCAGCAGAAAATCAGATCCTGCCAACCTGAAAGATGAAAACGGATGTGAAAAGTCGCAAAGAGCTATAACAGAAGACCCATCAACTGACTTGGCACCAGCCCTGCCGGCCTGCTGACCAAAAGACAATGTGGCCTGTAGCTGCTGTCTCTCTAAAGCCTAGAAGACCTGCCAGCTCTTCACCAAGGAACAAAGAACTCGCGTTCCCTGCATCCAGCAGGCATCCAAAGAAATCTGAGAGGACTCCAAGACCGTGAAAACCCAACGCCTAAGGACACCACTGCACCCATCGCTCTAAGCTCAAGTTGAAGTGGTGCCAGCATGGTAGCCCAGCCCGCCAGAGACTGAGTCCCCTGTCGTTTCACCCCTCATGAACTCCCCAACGTTGCCTGCAGCTTCTGTTTGCAGGCCCCTCTAACACGACTGCTCCCGGTAAGGAAAACGCGAAGCCTAAAGCCACTTCCCAATGACCCTGGCCTTTGGGGAAGAGGACCAAAGTTATCCCCACATACCCGAGCACCATGATGCCCGAGCCTCCCTGCTGGTTTAATCCTTCCAGTGCAAGCCTACAGCCTCTTTAAGCGAAGATTGATCCCCATAGACTAACACTGGGCACCCGAAGCTTCACTGCACCCGTCTGCCTCAGTGTGAATTCTTCATGCTGCCTTGGAGCTTGCCCACACTAACCTTTAGTCTAGGAGATTGGTCATGTAAATTGCTGTACTCTATCTGAATGCTGTTCTTGCTTTTCTCCCATAGGATAACATTACAAGTTCTTAAAAATGCAGTGTCGACTTTTTAAAAGTAAAAATATTTCTCTTGCAAAACATACTAACCTGATCATATTGCTTCGGTGCATACATATATGTAAAGATACATGTCACTTTTATACATTGGTGTGGATCTCCTTATCGAGTTTAGTGCATCATTTCTGGACTATAGCGTGCATTTGCAGATGTCTAACTATCTGATAAGCATAAGGCTGCTTGACAACACTACTCTCTAGAAGAGCACTTTGCAACTGCTAAAGCAAACCCTTGTCCACTAGTAACGGGAATACCTGGACTCTATGCAAGATGTACCTCTTTTTGGTATATCATATAAAGATCCAGCTTCCTACAATAGTTTCACTAAATTCAAAATGGTGAAACCCTTCCTTGGCTTTTCACTTCAGGTGGCCTTTCTAAGGGATGTTTCTAGCCTGAAAGAGTGACACACTTTCTGGCTAACTGATTTCCCGGGGAGGCGGGTGGGCACATTTGAATCTACAGCTCTACATGCCAAGAACAGATGCTTACTGGATAAGTAACATCCGTTTGAGGCATGCAAGCTGTAGATCACATGCTTTGCATAGATTATATAGCAGTATTCTCCCAAAGTGGTGGCTAACCTGTAGTTGTTGGAGTTGTCTAAAAAAGTGTTTTAAGTACTTGCTGGCCTTAATTAGCTTGTTGTCTCGCTAACACATCTACACAACAATGTTTGGTGAATGTGTGTGGCGTAGACCATGTTGAAGCTTTACAAATGTCAACTATGGGGATGTTTCCTAAGAAAGCCATAGTAACCACCATTTTGCGAGTGGGATGTGCTCTATGGGGATTGGTAACGTTCTCTTTGCTTTTGCATGTTAAGTTTGTATACATTTTACAATCCATCTAGCAATACCTGACTTCGATATGGGATTGCCTTTGTGTGGTGGAGCAAAAGCAACAAAAAGTTGTTTACTTTTACAAAATGATTTTGTTCTTACAATGTAGTATAAAAGGGCTCTTCTAATATCTAAGATGTGTATATCCCGTTCTGCCACTGAATCAAGTTGAGGAAAGAATACAAGTAACTCAACCGATTGATTTGAAAGATAGAAACTACCTTAGGTAGAAACTTAGGGTTTGTACGAAGAACCACTTTGTCAGAAAAAAAGTTCTTCTATGGTTAGTGCCTGTAGTTCACTCACTCTCCTCAGTGAAGTGATTGTAATGAGAAAAGCCGTTTCGCAATAGAGAACCTGTAGGTCACATTTGTGCATGGGTTCAAAGGGTGGGCCATTAACCTTGTGAGGACTATGTTAAGATATAACACTGCGGCAGGTTGAAGTCTTGGTGGGATAACTCTTAAGTCCTTCCATAAAAGCTTTGATTACTGGCACTCTAAAAAGAGATACATGTTGGCTATTTTGTAGAAACGCAGCTATTGCAGCGAGATGTAGTCAGATAGAAGTGTAAGCTAAACCCAACTGCTGCAAGTGTAGCAGATAAATGATATTTTGTATTGAAGCATCAAGAGGGTTGATGTTGCTATTATTGCAATAGATAACAAAACGTTTCCATTTAGGGCAGACTTTTGTAGTAGGCCTTCTGGCCTCTCTAATGATGTTCATACAGTCTGGAGGGAGATTTTGATAACCAAACTCTATGATTTCACGAGCCAGATCGCGATGTTCAGTTGTTTGGGATATGGCTGTCTGATTCCTCTATGGCTCTGTGTGAGGAGACTGGATGAGAGGTGTAGTTTTTGATGTGGATCTAGCAACAGCTCCAACAGGGTTGTGAAGCAAGCTTGAAGGGCCCATGTGGGAGCTACTAGGATCAGTGTGAGGGATGTTTGCCTGAGTTTGAGAACTACTAATGAGGAGGAAAGCGTAGGTAAATATCCCTAATCAGTTCATCCATAGTGCATTGCCTTTGGAAAGCGGGTATGGGTACCAGGAGGTGAAGTTTGGGCATTTAGTGCTTTGGTCGTGGCAAAAAGATCTATTTGAGGAACTCCCCAACTTTGAAAGTATGGGAGGAGAACTTGAGTTGGAGAGAGTGTGTTCCCCACTGTTTTGTATATAATGCATAGCTGTCATGTTGGTACGAACTAGGACAGCTTTGCTGACCAGGTGAGTCTGAAATGCTTTGAGCGCTAGAAACACTGCTAGCAGCTTTAGATGGTTAATGTCGAGAGTTTTTTGCTGCTGACTCCACAGACCTTGTATTGTGTGATGATGAAGATGAGCCCCCAAACCAGGGAGGGACGCGTCCACTGTTAGCATTGTCTGTGGAACTGGGTCTATGAAGGGCCGTCTTTTTGAAAAATTTCGTGGGTTCCACCACTGCAGAGAGCAATGAGTGCAGCTGCTTACCAACACTAGATCGGTTAAAAGACCCTGTGATTGGTTCAACTGACTTGCTGACCATTCCTGTAGGAGATGCATGTGAAGCCTGGCATGGGAAACAATGATGATGCAGGAGGCAATCATCCTCAGCAGTTGCATATACAGTGGAGATGGTAGTGAGTGAGTGGGCTAAAAGCAAAAGTTACTTACCTTCGGTAACGATATATCTGTAAGAAACAGTAGTTAGTATTAGATTCCTTACCTTAGAATATCCCCAGGCGTCAGACTGGATCCGGATACTTTTGCGTAGCAGTACCCTTGCGCGTCGGTAGGAGTCGTCTGCGGCTCCGCGTCCGTTGTTGGCGTCGGGATGACGTCGCCGGAGTACTTAGAAGCCGCCCTCGTGTGCTGACATCAGTTCTTATACACAGCTTTTCTGCACCAGAAACGCAGAGCCATGATAAAAACCAACACTGGTGCCATGAAACTAGGGCCCTGAAAGGAGATGACCTTAACCCTAGATATTGGTTCGCAGAACGGGGAGGATGGGTGGGGCGGTAAGGAATCTAATAATAACTACTGTTTCTTACAGATATATCGTTACCGAAGGTAAGTAACTTGTGCATCTGAAAGAAACAGGTTAGTATTAGATTCCTTACCTTAGAATCGATACCCCAGCAATACCAACCCCGGTGGTGGGTTTGCGAACCAATAATCACACCAGAAAGTCCTGGAGGACAAAATGGCCAAAGAAGCCATCCCTCCGTACTTGGCTGTCCAGGGAGTAGTGTCTTGCGAACGTGTGCAGCGAGGCCCACGTAGCTGCCTGGCAGATGTCCTGCAAGGGGACTCCCCGGCCCAGGGCAGTAGTAGCCGCCGTGGCCCGAGTGGAATGGGCCCTCAGCCCAACAGGAGCCTCATTCTTAGCCAAAGAGTAGCATACCTTGATGTCCAACACGACCCACCGAGAGATGGTCCGTTTGTGCACCGCCTGTCCCTTCTTAGCGCCCACGTAACCAACAAAGAGTTGGACGTCCACCCGGAACTGACGTGTGCGATCCAGATAGTATGAGAGTGCACGTTTTGGGTCCAGACGGTGGATCCGCGCTTCCTCTTTAGAGGGATGCGGAGGCGGAAAGAAGGTGGGCAAGGTGATGGGACTGCCTGATGTGGAAGGCTGTGACTACCTTGGGCAGGAAAGAGGGTCGTGTCCGCAACACAACCTTGTCCGGATGGACAGAAAGGCAAGGAGGCTTGGAGGAAAGAGCCTGTAGATCACTCACTCTCCTGGCAGAGGTGATGGCAACCAGGAAAGCAGTCTTCAGAGTAAGAAGACGGAGAGGACAGTTATGAAGCGGCTCAAAAGGAGCGCACATCAGGTAAGTCAGAACCAGGTTCAAGTCCCACTGGGGCATCACAAAAGGAACAGGGGGAAACATATGAGTGAAGCCCTTCAAGAACCTATTTACAATCGGGGACTTGAACAAAGAAGGCTGATCAGGTAGCCTTCAGAAGGCGGAAAGGGCAGAAAGGTAGCCCTTGATAGTGCCCAGAGCAGAGCCCTGCTGGGCAAGAGAAAGAAGGAAGAGGAGAACCTCAGAAAGGGGGGCAGAGAGTGGATCTACAGCCTTTGCTGTGCACCATGCCACAAATCTATTCCACCTGCAGGCGTATACCGACTTTGTGGCAGGACGCCTGGCTGCCAGAATCACATTACAAACTTCAGGAGGCAAGTGAAATGGCCTCAACTGTCGCCGCTCAATCTCCAAGCATTGAGGTGGAGACTGGACAGGTTCGGGTGGAGGACCGTCCCCTGCTGCTACGACAGAAGGTCCTCCTGAAGAGGCAGACGAATCTGCGGATCGACAGACATGCTGAGTAGCTCGGGATACCAGTATCTTCGTGCCCAGTCCGGAGCCACAAGGATAACTTGGGCCCAGTCGCGTCAGATCTTCTTCAGCACTCTGGGCAGAAGTGGTATAGGCGGAAAGGCGCACAAAAGACCGCAACTCCACTCGCGACGAAAGCGTCTCCGAGCGAGTGCCGCCTTGGAAATTCCAACGCGCAGAACTGATGACATTGCGCGTTCTCTTCTGTGGCGAATAGATCTAACCAAGGCTCTCCCTACAGCTGAAAGAGGCCTTGCGCCATGTCCGAGTTCAGACGCCATTCGTGATCCATCATGCACCGACGGCTGAGTTCGTCCGCCCTGGCGTTCAGGGAACCTGCCAGGTGTTGAACCACCAGGGTCACGCCCTGATGTTCCAGCCACTGCCAGAGGCTCAGAGCCTCCTGGAATAGGGTCCACGACCCCACCCAGCCCTGTTTGTTGGAGTACCACATGGCGGTGGTGTTGTCCGTGAACACCTGCACTACACTCCCCCGGACAGAGGGGAGGAATGCCTTCAGTGCAAGCTGGATCGCCCGCAGCTCCAGAAGACCTCTGATCTCCGCCTCTCCCATGTGGCCCCCCCAAGCCCTGGAGGGATGCGTCCGTCACAACTACGTGCTCCAGTTGGGGTATGGAGAGGGATCTGCCGCTGACCCAATTGCGGTCCGTGAGCCACCACTGCAACTGTCTTGCAGTGCCCTCCGGGATCAAGACATGGTCGGACAAGTTGCCCTGATGCTGGGCCCACAGAAACTTCAGGTCCCTCTGCAGAGCCCGCATCCGCCACCTGGCGTGATGTACCAGAAGGATGCAGGAGGCCATCAGCCCCAGAAGCCGCAGCGTCAACCTGACGAGACTCGGGATAACGGCTGAAAGATCGCAATCAGAGCCTGAATATCCCGAACTCGCTGTTCGGGAGGATAAACCCGAAACTGCGCGAGTCTAGAACCGCTCCGATGAAGAGGAGCTTCTGAGAGGGACACAGGTGTGACTCTGGCACATTGATAGAGAACCCCAGCAGGAGCAGGAGGTCGGCCGTAGTCTAGAGGTGGCTAACGACTGTCTGGGGCGAGCCCGCCTTCAACAACCAGTCGTCGAGGTAGGGGAAGACTGAAACCCCTAACCTGCGCAGATGAGCTGTGACCACCGCCATCACTTTCGTGAACACCTGTGGGGCACTGGTAATGCCGAAGGGGAGCACAGTAAAATGAAAGTGCTTGTGGCCTACTGTGAACCGTAGGTAACGCCGGTGGGCCGGCAGGACGGGGATATGAAAATAAGCGTCTTGCAAGTCCAATGCTACCATCCAGTCTCCCAGGTCCAGGGCAGCTAAGACCTGAGCCAATGTCAGCATCTTGAACTTCTCCTTCCTGAGGAAGCCGTTGACGTTCCGCAGGTCCAAGATAGGGCCTAGGCCCCCTTTGCCCTTCTTGGGAACCAGAAAGTAGTTGGAGTAACAACCACACCCTACTTCTGGCCCAGGAACGCGCTCGATGGCCCCCTTGGCCAAGAGGGCCATAACTTCCTCCTGCAGAAGATTCAAGTGATCCGCCGACACGCAGTGGTACTGCGGTGGCATGGCTGGAGGGGGTCGCCTCGAAGGGGAGGGAGTAGCCCCTTCGGACGATTTGCAGCACCCACCTGTCCGAAGTGACAGTGAGCCAGTGGAGGAGGTGATGGTGAACCCTGCCCCCCACTGGCGTCACATGGGCCTGAAATCTCTGAATATGAGGGTTTTGAGGCGGATGCTGCAGGGGTAGGTGTGGACTGACCTCGCCGTTGTCCCCGACCGCCGCCACGGCGGTTACCACGTCCGCCACCGTGCTGGATATTAGTCTGCGGGCTGTGGCTGGCAGGACGTGTGCGGGCACCCCTTCCTTGGCCACGAAAGGAGCGAAAGGCAACAGTCTGCTAGCGCGGGGCCAAGAGGCCCAATGACTTGGCCGTAGCCCTGGAGTCCTTAAACCGCTCAAGCGCACTGTCTGCTTTGCCGCCAAAGAGGCGTCGGCCATCAAATGGCATGCCCATAAGGGTGTTTTGGACATCAGCCGAAAAGTTGGCGGACCTCAGCCAGGCGTGGCGACGAATCGCCACCGTCGTTGCCATCGCTCTGCCCAGCGAGTCCGTGGTATCCAGCCCACACCGGATGGAATACCGTGACGCATCTCGACCCTCCACAAGGGCTTGGGTGAGTTTAGTCCGGACCCCTACGGACATTGTGGCAGCACGTCTGTGACAGTGTCCCACAGAGAGTGGGTGTAACGGCCCAAGAGGCACGCAGTGTTGACTGACCGCAACCACAAACTAATTGAAGAGAACATCTTTTTACCATACTGTTCGTACCTCTTGGATTCCAGATCGGGGGAGCCGTCGGGAATGCGGTCTGGGAGTTAGAGTCCTGGATGACAAGGCTCTCGAGGTGGGGTGGGTGAATAGGAAACAAGGGTCACCCGTGCCGAGCAGTGGGGCCTGGCCACGTTCCTATCTACAGGCGAACCTGTAGCGGGCTTGGACTAAGTGCCCAGAAGACTCTAGTTCTATCTTTCAGAGCCACACATGGTCAAGGACCTCACTACCTGAGGAGGCGTTTCTCCATGTATGTCCCCAACCTCCCCCATAGGTCGGCCAACCAGTGCCGGCTGGCTCTCCCGCGATTCCAGCGGGCACGTTAGGTGGACAATCTATCTCTGTAAAAGCAGCAAGGGATTGGAATGCACTTCCTTTCCAACTTCGCGCCACTCAGGATCTCCACCTCTTTAAAAAAGCACTAAAAACGCATCTTTTTACCATGGCACTATAACTTTCATTTCCATTCCTTCTGTCTCTCTGCTGTCTCTCTGCATGAGTTCGCGCCAGGACACTCCAGAGTATTTAAGCGCGCTACAAAACCTTTTATAACATAACATAACATAACATAACGTCTGATAAGGCCTCATTAAACGGCAGCAGAGGCTCAGCCGAGCTTGCCTGCGGTTTAACGACCTCAGTGGGGAGGTTAGTCCTCACAGCCGCGACGGGGAGCACAAGGCCCAAGGCCTTGGCAGCCCGCGTCAGCACGACACTATAGGCAGCCCCCTCTTCCGTAGCCACGGTAGGAGGGGAGACAAAACCAGTGTCTGGCGAAGTGTCCAGACCACTGGCCTCCCCTAGCTCTCCTGCCCAGTCTTGAGAAGACTGGCACTCACGTGCCAGAAGGTCCTCGGACCCCTCCCAATCCTCCTAGCCACCTATCTCCTGATATCCAGGGTCAAAGGATGGGGACGGCTCGTAGAAATAAAAATCTCCTAGCGGCGTTGAATACGACGCCGGACCTAAATCAACGGTAGGACCGGGGTCGACGTCGTCCTGGGACGGCGCCGGAGGCGACACCATGGGGGCCGGCGTCGGAAAGGTCGTAAGGTCAACCGGCGACGACCCGGATCCAACGGGACCCTGCGGCGTCGGGACCGGGGCCTCTTCAACTTCTTGTGCCTCTTACCTGAGGACTTCGAGCCCGAAGACTAATGACAACTCCCGGAACTGTGGTGACTACGGCCCGTGACCGGTCCTTTGACCTCCTTCCGGACCGGGACCGCGGCGCTGGGCTGACTGCCAGAGCTCGAGTCGCTTGTGGGACCGCTCCCGTCTAGCTTTGGACGTCAGGGCCCGGCAGTCCGAGCAGGACTTGTCGTTGTGGACGGGGCCGGACAATGAAGGCACCGGCAATGGGGGTCGGTAACCGACATCATTCGGCAACAATCGACGCTGGGTTTGAATCCGGGCATCCCTACCGGCACCGTCGGAGTCGATAGACTTCGAAAGATGATCAAAAAGGATCGAAAAAGTTAGTCAAAAATTGACTATGGGTACTACTTTTTACGGATCGGCGCTTGCTGGCGCGGAAAATAGCAGAACTGACGTCAGCGTGCGAGGGCGGCGTCTAAGTACTCCGGCGACGTCATCCCGGCGCCAACGACGGACCCGCAGACGACGCCTACTGACGCGCAAGGGTACTTCTACGCAAAAGTTTTCGGATCCAGTCTGACGCCTGGGGATATCCTAAGGTAAGGAATCTAATAGTAACCTGTTTCTTTCAGATCTGGAGAACTAGAGCCTGGATATTTCTAATTCTGGCTGCATTGAGGAAGGATAGAGCCCTTTGAGTATCTAAAGTGGCTCCTAGGTAGTTTTGAGTGTTGGAAGGTAGAAGATGTGATTTCAACACACTGACTGTGAATCCCAGTTGGTGCAGTAACTGCAGTGTCCTACGAGTGTGTTGGAGACACTTTGGATATGGACTGGCTTTGAGGAGCCAGTCATCGAAGTAGGGAAAGACATGAATGTGTTGTCTTCTTAGGTGAGCAGCGACCACTGCCAAACACTTTGTAAAGACTCTGGGAGCTGTGGTGACTCCGAACTGGAGTACTTTGAACTGGCAATGATGCCCCACTACCACAAAACTGAGAACATTTCGATGAGCGGGATGTATTGGAATATGGAAGTAGGCGTCCTTTAAGTCTAGAGTAGACAGAAAGTCGCCCTGTTGTAGTAGTGGATGCACATGTTGAAGTGTTACCTTTAGAAAATGATCTGATTGTATGTAAAGATTTAATTCTCTGAGAACCAAGATAGGTGTGAGAGAACCGTCCTTCTTGGGTATGAGAAAGAAGAACGAGTATTTGCCAGACCCTTGGTATTGTAGTTGTAGGGGCTCTATAGCTCCTTTCAAAAGGAGAGACTGAACCTCTTGAGGAGGTGTAAGTGGTCTGGTGACAGTTTGTGTGAACGTGAAGGAATGTTTGAAGGATTGTTAGTACTCATTTGTCTGTAGTTATTGACTGCCAGATGGGTAGGAATTGGGAAAGATGCCACCCGACATGTGATCCAAGAGACTTGCGAATGGCTGAACTATATGTTTTCATTGACGTTTCGACCCTGCAGCGAGACGTGTGCGCCGTACCAGGAATGTTCACCGTCAACCCTTGGGATTGGATTCTGTACCTCCCACATTGGCGGACGATTGCTTTTACAATGGCCTGCTTACGACTTTCGTGTAGATCATCAACAGACTACTAGACATAGGAACGCCTGTTATCTAAGATTTTCATGACTTTTACTGACTGTCATCTACCACCCTTGTCCTGAAGAAGACCCACTTTGACATTTAAATAGCGCCTTGTCTGGGTCGAAAAACGTTGACAAAAACATATGGTTCAGCCAATCGCAAGTCTCTTGGCTCAAATTAACAAGCAAAAGCGCAGTGCGTCAGAGACATTGTCCTCCTTTTTCCTGACCACCTTTCAGTTTATTCCTGTTAAATTGTAAATAATCTCACCCTGTATATATGATATGCACTGCACCACCACTGAGCACTCAATGTCACTATATTTCATGTCACTTGTAAATTTGCTCACCTTGACAGCCGTTTCATTCTTTGTAAATGCTTTTTTGAAATCCTGAAATCTTATAAAATAATAACCTATCAAACACCTACTAATCAGTGTATTTGTAGGTTGTTGAGGCAGTGTCTAAGGAGGTGTTTTTGGACCCTCAGCGATTTAAGGAGCGCCGAAAGTAACCACAGGGTGAGGGTGACTGAAGGGCCCCCCCAATAGATTTAGCCACCTCCGTGTCCTCCTTCATCTTTTCTAATGAGGAGTCTACTACAGGGTCAAAGAGGAGTTGTCTGTCAAATGGTGTGTTCAAAATGGAAGCCTGGACCTCTGGTTTGGACCCAGAAATGCGTAGCCAGGCATGCCTTCTTAAGAGAACTCTGGCGTTAACAGCTCTAGCCGCAGTGTCAGCAGCATCTAGGGTGCACCTGATGTAATTGTTCGAGATGAACTGTCCCTCACGCACTAGGTCTTGAGCTTTGGACTTGTGCTCATCAGGCAGAAACTGGAGCAACTGCTCCATTTCATCCCAATGTGTCCTATCATACCTAGCTAAAAGTGCTTAGGTATTGGATATGTGCCAAACGTTTGCAGGTTGGGAGGCTATTCTTTTTTTAAACGTGTCTATCAATTTAGACTCCTTGTCTGGGGGTGGAGCATCCCCGGACATTTGGGAATAGGCCCTTTTACGTGCCTTAGACACGACTAGAGAATCTAATGGTAAGTTCCCCCTGATGTAAGGTGGGTCCGATGGTGCAGATTTGTATTTATTGTCTACCCTGGGGTTGAGGATATGTGCCGCACAGGATCATTAAAAGTGGTATCTACATGTCTAAGCATACCCTTGAGCATTAGAGTGTGTGCAAGGATTTTTGTGAAGAGCTAAGAGTTTTGAAAAGGAAATCTTCTTCTAGAGATTCCTTATGTAACTGGACCCCATGGTAATTAGCAGCTCTGTTTATTAATACTATGTATCCTACACTGTCATCTGGTAGAGAGGGCTTAGTAGGGTACAGATCAGGATCGTTTCCTGTGGGAGAGTTAGTGTCTCTCCAAGGGTTTGTAGGTGCTGGACCATTGTCCCCAGTCCCATCCCCATCCCCTTGATCATCATGTGTATATGGTGGTGGTGAGTCCGCAGGTGAAATTAGTAATGGTTGAGACTCAGGAGAAGGAGGAGATGGAGGAGGAGGAGAAGGGTTAGTACCTACATTCTTTCGTTTTAAAGGGATGTGGTACACTTCTTCTGTCTCTAGTTTACATTTTAGTGTCACTTTGGTGGTAATATTTCCAGTTGTCTCTTTGTTTCGGATCCGGTTTTGCGGGTGGTACATCCAAAAGGAGCTCCTTTGCTGTAATCGTTGATTCCGTCTGTTTCGGCACCAGTGTTTTGGATTCCGAGGTTTTTTGGATCCGAAGACGTTTTCGGCAACGAAGGGGGTTGGGCTGAGCCTGACTTTGACTTTGATCCCGAAGGTTTCGGCTCAGTGCCCAATTTTGAGCGACTGAGTTCGGAGCCGGAAGGCTTTGGGGTGTGTTTCATTGTCGAGCTGGTGGGCGGGGCATTAGAAACATGTTCTCTGTGCTGACCGTGGCCCTCAGGCGGAGGTTGGACTTGAGCCTTCTGCTTAGACTTAGGTGGAATTTGGGGCAGCGAAGGATCAGTACTCAGGGTATGCTGCTCTTGCGGGATTGTCTTCATCCCCATTGGGGCCTGATTCTGAGACGGGGATCAGATCTTGTTCTGCTTTGGCTCCTATGGCTTCTCCGGTCTCCTGTTCCGAATCTTCTCCGAAGAATTGAGGAACGGAACCGATGTGTTGGCGTTGCATATCGTTACGTCGAGCCCGACGATCGCAAAGCATCTTCTTCGAACAGAAAGCCTTACACTAGTCGCAGTGCTGTTCTTTGTGCTTCGGTGATCAGCACAAGTTGCACACTTTGTGTGAGTTGGTACGCGGAAATTTCGTGTGACACTGAGGGCAGAATTTAAATGGAGTCTGTCCATCTACTGCGAGGCGGACAGATGCGGGAAGGCCGGACGGCCTTCCACGAGCCACACGATCGAAAGATTTTGAGTAAATACGATATGCGGAGAATGGAGATACGAGATCGAAAACAATACTGTCGAGGGTGAGTGTATTTTACACCGAGGGGAACCCGAGAAACGGTGTTGAACTGGAGCGCAGCAATTCACGTCCGAACCCGATGGTGGAAAAAAACCAATCTAACAATGGAGTCAATGTCCATGCACACTATTACCGAAAGGAGGAGTCACCTACCTCGTGACTGTGAAGACTTCTTCGAAGAAAAACAACTAGCTCCAGAACAAACACAGCATGTGATCTCCAGCTCACATGCCTCGAACACACGGTTTCTGATCTCTGAGAGTGCGGGTTCCCTCCAACAGGGGGTCAGAAATTCGTCTGTGGTGACAGGATGGGAGATTCCAGTCAGCCATCACACTAGAGGACAAGTAGGTTTTCAGGGGGACCTCCAAGGTACACTTTGGGTGTTTATCAAATAAATCTAGTACTGGCATCAGTACAGATTTATTAAGACAAGGGGATTTGATACCAAACCCATCTGCTTTCAGTGTAGTCATTATGTAGCTGGGTAACTCAGAATGACTAGTGCCCAGTACATGTCCTTAAGGTGGCTGCATGATCACTTGTAAAATCTAGCAATGGAACTAAACATCACAGGGGCCTTATCTGTTCATGCAGAACTGCCCTCACATATAATATAACGCACCTTGCCTTAGGGCTTTAAGACTTATAGTATATGCAGGGTACCTTTGCGTGGCACGCAGGGAGAGTGCCATGTTGTGTTTTCAAAACGGTTTGCACCATTTCACTCATTTTGCAATGGCAGTCTGCATACCATTTCTGTGTGGGTCCCTTTAGGTGGCATAATAGATGCTGCAGCCCTAAGGGACCATCTTTAGTACCCATGCCCTGAGTACCAGGAGTATCATTTACTATGGTTTACAGGAGTGTTAAAGCCCTTGCCAATTGGGTAACAATTAGTCATCTACCTTGTTTTATGAGAACGAGCACTGGTGGCCTGGTTAGCACACACAGCGCACTCTCAGGAAAAAAGCATCAGTATTAGGGCAAAAAGTGCGGGTGACCATGTCAAAAAGGGCACTTTCCTGCACCACTGCATAGCAGATCTTAATGCAGAGTACAATCCATTTAGAGGTGGTCCATTTTCGCACTGCTTTTCCCTTCTTGACTCAGTGAACCCTACAAATGTCTAATCGTCTACCTGAATGTTCTTTGGTGCGATCGATGTAGAACGACAATGCTTTTTAGGGGCTCCAAGTGGTGGAGTTTGTCCATTTGGAAGGGTGAGGCAGAGCAAAACAGATGATGCTTTGTCCGATGCGGAAATGTGCCACTGCCTTCGACAGAAAAGAAGCACTGGTGAGAAGAACCAATTTATCTGTGTAAAGATGTGTAAGATGGTGTAAAAGAGGGTTAACAGAAAGCTGACCCTCCTGGCCAACAGGAAGACTGTCTTGATCGTCAAGAGCCCTAGGGATGCAACTACGCATGGGTTCAAAAGGTTAAAAAGTTAAGAAAATTAGAAGCAAATTAAGGTCCTATTGAGGCATAACAAAAGGTATGGGTCGAAACACATATTGGAGGCCCTTTAGAAAATTTATCACAACAGGTGACTTGAACAGGGAGGGTTGATCCAGCAACCGCAAGAAAGCAGAGCTAGCCGAAATTTACCCCTTGACTGTGCCCAGAGCAAGGCCTTGCTAAAGACAAAACTAACAGTAGCTCTTAGGACAGAGGCTCAACATGTTTGTCAGTGCACCAAGCCACAAACTTGTCCCAATGAAAGGCGTATACAGTCCTAGTGGAGGGATGGCTGGCAGCCAAGATGACGGCACAGACTTCAGGAGGGAGATCGAAGACTCAATAGTCACCACTCAATCTCCAAGCATGGAGGCGGAGAGTGACTAGCTTTGGTTGCAGAACCCTCTTCTGGTGATGCGACACAAGATGCTCCCGTAGGAGAAGCTTGATCGGAGGACCGATGCTCAAGCTCAGGAGTTCAGGATATCATACTCTCCGTGCCCAATCTGGGGCCACAAGGATGACAATCTCTGTGGAGACAAGAGTCCTTCGATCGCCACCCCTCCCAGATGGCTGCCCCACCGCCATCACCTAGGTGAACACCAAAGGGGTGCTGGTAAGGACAGAAGGGAGCACGGCTAACTGAAAATGCTTGCGACCCACCGTGAACAGCAGGTAACGTCGATGAACAGGCAGGACAGGGATTCGGAAAAAGTCGTATTCCAAGTCCAGTGCTACCATCCAGTCTCCAGGGTCAAGAGCAGACAGAACTTGAGCCAATGTGAGCTTCTCGAATTTTTCCTTCTTCAGGAAGAAATTGAAGGCACAAGTCTAGAATTGGGAGGAGGCCTCAGTCCTTTTTGGGCACCAGGAAGTAACAGGAATAGCAACCACGACCTACTTCTGATGTCAGCCCCCTCTGAATGAATCCTTTGGTCAATATGGTCTGTACTTCCTAACTGAGCTGGTCAACATATGATAGCCCGGGCGGTGAAGTTTCTAAAAAGGGGATGGAGTAAAAATGCTGAATGAAGGCTCATGGAGGTGACCGGCATCGGGTGACTAGGGGCTTCAAAGAGTGTTCCCTCAGCATCTTTGGCACATTGTGCGGCAGCGCTAACAAGACTTGAAGTCGTGGCCAATCTCTTGCCACCAAAGACACACTGGAGACAGTCTTTCACAGATATCTGCTAGTGACAGGAGCCACAGGGCTTAAACCCCACTCATTTCTCAGGAGTACATCCCCAACACAGACTTGAAAAATGGCTCGACAAAAAGTTCAGATACGGTCAGTAAAAAAAAATAAAAGACTGGAGATAGCGCTCTCCAGATCTGCCCTTAATGGTGCCGAAAGAAAAGGAGAGATGTCAGCGCACTGGGGTGGTGCCTATATAGGCACGGCGCATGTTATTTCAAGGATGGACGCAACCACTTACTACCCAAATGACAGCACCTATCAGTCCGTAGAGGTACTGGCCGAAAAGCTTCCAGATCCAGTCTCACGCCAGGAGATTATTCTAAGGTAAAGAATCTGCAGCTAGAAGTCTCTATCAGAGCAGAGAAGTTCCACAAAAAAGTTGAAAAAACTGTCAAAAATGACTGATGTAGCTCTTCTAGATCTGTGCTGATGGAGCAGGAAGAAAATAACTAATGCCAGTACACTGGGGTGGCACCTGTATAGGTAGGTTTCACACAAAAAGAGGACCTGAAGAATTTTAAAAACCAACAGATGAATTTTTGACAGATTGAATTTCCCTCTGTCATAGATTCTTTACTCTTAATCCTAGCCTACATATGCATTATTACAATTTGTTTAACATAACATAGAGCTAGTTTTAGCTACACTTCACTTGCTCACTTACCCCATCACAGACCTCGCTCATCTAGAGGTTTAGTCTACCTCATTATCTCTAGCAAAACATCCCTGAGCTCCTATCTCTCAGAGAGGTGGTTGTAGCCAGCACTACGACTAGGTTCGTAATGCGAGGAGATCCCTTTTGATGAAGCATGCCACCATCGGGTGGGTGATTGGAATCTTTTTAAGAACGGGATACCACAACACTTCACTTTTGTACTAGACCCAGTAGCTTTTTATTGTGTTTTCAACCTATATAGGTAGCACACACATCACATCTGGCAAGGCTGACAAAGAGCTGGTAAGTGCAATCTTCCAGACCGCAGAGGTACTAATGAACAAGTTACTTAACTTCGGTAAGGATTAGTTACTTACCTGTAATCCTAGTTCTCTTCCAGGGGTATCCTCATCAAAGTCATAAGCATTAGAATATTCCCGCCCATGCGCGGGACCCCGGAAACAATATATTATATGTGCCCCACATATACATATACATATATATATAAATAAATATATATAAAAATAAGCAATTGCAGCCAAATAAAACAGTAGAGCTGGAATATTCTGTGAAGAATTTCCACCATACATTTGTATTAGCATTAGAAACATGAGAAACAACACCAATGCTTGTTTAGAAACTGTTTTAATGCTTAGAAAGCAGTAGAAATTCTTATAACACACTGTAAGCATATACAGCTCCCAGGCTGCATTGCAAATACCCAGTCTAAAAAGACTGAAAAGCTAACCTGTAGCTGCATGTACTAGAACTGACGCTGTGCCTTTAAGGCACCTCTGCCCCTAGCTTCCCATCATGCCTCAGGGGTTACAGTTAGGTCAGTTGTTCTTTTCGGAGACTGAAAACCAAACCATGGTAATAACAGGTTAAAACATCTCCTACTTAATAAACAAAGTCCTTTGCCCGGGGAGGCGGGAGGGTTGCTTATGACTTTGATGAGGATACCCCTGGAAGAGAACTAGGATTACAGGTAAGTAACTAATCCTTCTCTTCCAGGGGATCCTCATCAATAGTCATAAGCATTAGAATAGAGTAGCGAGCCTCACCTCATCCCTGCGGGCAAAGGAATCAACAGATAACATTCATAGTCATAGGCCCAAAAGCAGGCCATATTCTACCCAAATAGGTTTCTCAAGGAGGCTTGCCCTACTTGAGAATCCGCTCTGGAATCAGACTCTAGGCAATAATGCCTTGTAAAGGTATGGACTGATTTCCATGTCGCAGCCTTGCAAATTTCTGACATGGGAATGTCATGTAAAAATGCTATTGTGGCTGCCTTCCCTCTAGTGGAATGAGCTTTGGGTGATTGCAACAAAGGTTTGCCAGCCAGCTGGTATGCAAGTTTGATACATGAGACAATCCATCTGGAGATGGACCTTTTGGCTGCTGCAAACCCGGTCCTCATTGAACCATAATTGACAAAGAGTTGGTCTGTCTTTCTGGTGCCCTTCGTTCTTTCTAGGTAAAACTTTAGCACCCGTTTAAGATCTAACGAGTGCAACGACCTCTCAGCTGGGGTCGATGGGTTAGGAAAGAACGAAGGAAGGGTAATCGTTTGGTTTATATGAAAATCCGATACCACTTTTGGAAGGAAAGATGGGTGAGCCCTCATTACCACTCTATTGTGGTGAAACACAGTGTAAGGTTCCTTGGTGCAGAGTGCTTGAATCTCGCTAACCCTGCGCGCAGAGGTTATTGCCACCAAGAAGGCCGCCTTCCATGTGAGATGCTGCAAGGAGGCCTTGTGTATAGGTTCAAACGGTGTAGACATCAGCCTGGAGAGAACCAGGTTCAACTCCCAGGGAGGAGAAGGATTTCTCACAGGGGGATAGACCTTCTTCAATCCCTGAAGGAAATCCTTAACCACTGGGACCTGAAAAAACGATGTTTGTGTAGGTGATTTTCTGTACGCTACTATGGCAGATAGGTGAACCCTAATAGAAGCGTATTTCAACCCTGATGTCGCTAAGTAAAGGAGGTATGGGAGGACTACCTCTTCTTGCCCTTTGGTGGGATCAAAGCCATGGTCCTTACACCAAATGAAGAATCTTTTCCACTTGAACGCATAAGACGCCCTTGTGGAAGGTCTCTTTGCCTCTCTTAAAATATTCATACATTCTGGAGGCAGATTTAAGTGTCCGTATTGCAAGACCTCAGGAGCCATGCAGTCAGGTTCAGCGACGGGAGGTTGGGATGCAGGATCCTCCCGTTCATTTTGCTCAACAGGTCTGGCCTGCACGGCAGACGTCTGTGTGGACACAGCGACAGGTGTAATAGGTCTGGATACCACCATTGTCGCGGCCAATCCGGAGCAACTAGGATCATGTCCATGCTCGATCTGATGAGCTTGGCCACCACCTTCGGAATCAGTGCCAGAGGAGGAAACGCATAGGCGAACATTCCTGTCCACTCCAGCAGGAGAGCGTTCTCTTGTGTCCCTGGCCGGTGGAACCTGGACGCGAAGGCGTGGCATTTGGCGTTTTCGTCGTCCGCGAATAAGTCTATGTCTGGACGACCCCAGCAACGGAAGAGTTCTTCGACTACTTCGTCG
Source organism: Lissotriton vulgaris (assembly GCF_964263255.1). Taxonomy (NCBI): domain Eukaryota; kingdom Metazoa; phylum Chordata; class Amphibia; order Caudata; family Salamandridae; genus Lissotriton; species Lissotriton vulgaris. The sequence goes on from NC_141689.1 coordinate 654,747,911, forward strand.
TTTAGCACCCAGTCTGGCTGATCTTCGAAGTGCCTGCTGAGTGCGTCCGCTTTTGTGTTTAGCTCGCCTGGAAAGTGTACTGCCACCACCGACAGTCCCCGAGCCAGAAGCCAGTGCCAGATTGTCTGGGCCTCCTGAGACAGAGGGCGAGACCGAGTTCCTCCCTGCTTGTTCAGATAGAACATAGTTGTAGTGTTGTCCGTCTGAACCAGGATTTTGTCCGTTGTGATTGCTGGAAGGAACGCTTTGAGCGCCAGATGAACTGCTCGAAGTTCCAGCATGTTGATGTGGTATGTCTGAAGGTTGGTCGACCAGCGACCCTGAATCTGAAGATGACCCATGTGAGCACCCCAACCTTCCAGAGATGCGTCCGTTACCACAGACAGCGAAGGAAGAGGTTGCTGAAAAAGGACTCCCTGCAAGACATTCCGAGGGCGAGTCCACCACTGTATTGAGGTCAGTGCTGCTTGAGATAGGATGATTCGATCCTCCCAATCTCCAGTCGCTTGGTCCCATTGATCTTCCACAGACTCTTGTAGAGGTCGCATCCTCAACCTGGCGTTTGGAATTAGGAAGATGCAGGACGCCATGGAGCCCAGTAGAGACGCTACTTCTCGCACCTTTGGACGAGGAAACTGAAGTAACTTTCTGCATTTCTGCCCCATGGAAGATAGTCTCTCCTGCGAAGGAAACGCTCTTCCTAAATTTGTGTCTAGAACTGCTCCCAGATAGTGGATAGTTTGCGTGGGATGCAGGACTGACTTTTCTGTGTTCACGTGGAGCCCAAGCCTGTGTAGTTGTTGAAGACACAGATGACAGTCTTTGGTGGCTTGACGAGGGGACGGACTCTTCAGGAGCCAGTCGTCTAGATATGGGTACACAAAAAGACCTTTTTTGTGTAGACATGCCGCTACCACTGCCATGCACTTGGTGAACACCCTTGGTGCGGATTTTAGTCCGAACTGAAGTACTTTGTACTGGTAATGCTTGTTCCCTACCAGAAACCTCAAGTACTTCCGATGACCTGGTGTTATAGGAATGTGGAAGTACGCGTCCTGTAAATCCACCGAACACATCCAATCTCCAATTTGTAGATGAGGACATATCTGATGAAGTGCCAGCATGCGAAACTTCTCTTTGACCACCACCTTGTTGAGGGTCCGAAGATCCAAAATCGGTCTGAATTTGTCCTCTTGGTCTCTTTTGGGGACTAGAAAATACCTTGAGTACACTCCTCCCCCCCTTTGGGATGGGGGTACCTCTTAGATTGCGTTTTTCTTTAAGAGGACGCTCACCTCCCTTTTGAGGAGGTTTAGATGGTACGAGCGAGTCTTTTTTGGAGGAATCGGTTGTGGTCTCTTCCGGAAATGTAGCGCATATCCATTGCGCAGTATATTCAGCACCCACTGATCTTTTGTGATGCTGACCCACTCTGCCAGGTGTTGCGAAGCACTTCCTCCCACTGGAGTGGGTAACGGCGCCAGAGGAAGCCACTGCTCAGGCTTTGCCTCCTCTAGGCGTGGTAGAGGACTGATGATGTCCGCCTCTGCCTCTGCCCGATTTCCCTCCTCTGTATTGTGTCTTCCCTTGGGGCTTGTTCTGAGACCATTGAGGGGTTTGAACCCTCTGTTGGCCTCCCCGGTTCTTGTTGGTCTTGAAGCGTCGCTTGAACGGCTCTTTCTTCTTCTCCAGACCAACCGCCTTCACCGTGTCCAATTCGGTTTTCATGCGGGTCATTTCCTGATCGGCATGTTCCCCAAAGAGTGAAGATCCTGAGAAGGGCAGATTGAGGATGCGTTGCTGGGCATCTGGTTTGAGACCAGTTAAACGCAACCAAGAAGATCTCCTCGCACATACCCCATGTGAGTAGGCATGTCCTGCTAGAAGGGCGTTATCTGCAGATGAACTGATCATCTGGTTTGCCACCAAACAGCCCTCCGTCACTGTTTCCTCAAAGTCCTTCTGGTCCTCCTTGGGCAATTTCTCTTTGAATCGTTCCATGGAGTCCCACAGAGCTCTATCGTACCTGCCGAGAAGTGCTGATGCACTAGAGACTTTCAGGGATGAAGCTGCTGTGCTGCACACTCTGCGTCCCCAAGAATCTTGGGTCTTGCTGTCCTTGTCAGGAGGAACTGAAGAAGAAGGAGCGACTGTGTGATTCTTCTTAGCTGAGGCTACGATAACTGAGTCCGCCGCAGGCTCTCCTTTAACAAAGATTGGATCTGAGTCGGCCGGCCTATACTTTTTCTGGATACGTGCCGGTACCGCCCTGATCGCTGCTGGTGTGAGGAAAACCTCCTTGATTGGGTCCATTATCCCTGGAACCAATGGGAGCAAAGGCCGTGAATATGATTTGTGACGAAGGGTCTCAAAAATCACAGTAGTGGAAACTTCTGGAACAGCCATTTCTATTTGAAGTTTGTGAGCGCCCCTTTGTAAAACGTCCAGATATGTGTTCACGTCGTCAAGCGGGGAAGCTCTGGAGCGAGGGCTGTCTGCCAGCGTTGGGGAGTAATCCCCTTTAGAAGATCTCGAAGAAGATGAGGAGGAGGATGATGGCGTTCTCCTTCTCCTGTGGTGAGATTTTTCCTTCCTCACTGGCGATCTTCTCGGTCGATCTTCCCTTCGAGGAGAACGTGATTCTCTCCGATGCTGCCTTCGCGGAGATCTCGACCTCTCAGTTCGTACCTCCCTTCTCGGTGTTCAAGACCTGGGATGCTCCCTCCGTGGTGATCGGGAGACCCTGGGGGTATGCGACTTTTCCGCTCTCCTCTCCGAGAGCGTGATCGGTGCCTGATAGGACTCTGTCTGTCTGCCTCTTCTATCAGTCTCTGAAGAGGTGACCTGTGGAGTGGGCTTATATGTCTTTGCAGCCTCTCCGTCGCTCCAGAATCCTTCCATTTGCTCAACGGAGCATACCATCTTGGCGAGAGTGTTACCTTTCGCTGGGGCAACGGACTTCTACTCCTGGAAAAGGACCTCGATGAGCTAGAGGCACTTGAGGAGGAATGGTGAGAAGCCGATTGAGTCACCAAAATAGTTGACGGCACTGAAGAGGATTTTCGTCTCGGTGTTGGCAGACGTCTTAAAAGTCTTTCCCTTGACGTTGAACGCCTCTGCGGCGTCGATGGAGTGATAATCTTCGACGTCGAACGCCTCGATGACGACCTGTGTTCTCTCGACGTCGACCTGTGATGTCGAGCCGATGACGGAGTCTTTTCCCTCGACGTCGAACGGCGTCGCCCTGCCTTCGACGGAGGTCTCGACGTCGAATGGTGTTGCCCTGCCGTCGACGGAGGTCTCGACGTCGAACGGCGTTGCCCTGCCGTCGACGGAGGTCTCGACGTCGAACGGCGTTGCCCGGCCGTCGACGGAGGTCTCGACGTCGACCGGCGTTGCCCGGCCGTCGACGGAGGTCTCGACGTCGACCGACGTTGGTCTGTCGGCGACGGAGATGGCATTCGACGGTGTCCTGTCGTCGACGATGCCCTTGATGTCGACCTGGCATGTGGTGACGGCGGAGGATCGGACATCCTCGACGTCGAGCGCCGACACGCCTTCGACGATGATCCCTTCCTCGACGATGATCGTCCGAGGGGGCTCTTGCTCCTCGACGCCGAGCGCCTCCGTGGAGACGTCGGCGGAGGTGTCACACTCTTCGAAGCCTGTCGACGTTGAGACGACGGCGAGTGTATTCTGTCTCTCGACGCCGACCGTCGCCTGGTTGACGGCGGCGGAGTTGACTTACGTCTTGACGCCGATCTTCTCGTCGACGGAGATCTCGTGGCTTCTCTCGACGCCGATCGTCGCCTAGTTGACGACGGCGGAGCTTTCTTCGACGTCGGTGAATCTCTTTTCGACGACGATTTCCTCATCGACGCCGGTCCCGACCTCGACTGAGCTTTTTCTTTCGAACTGTCCATCAGATGTCGTTTCTTCAGCGCCGGGCCCGGCGCTGAGGTTGATGGACGCTCTGAATTGCCTTTGGCGGGAGTTCTGGGTCTCTTTGAACTCTTCCTCTCTGTAGATCTTCCCCTCATGGATCTCTGGGCCAGACCATAAAGCCTGTTCCTCTCTCTGTCTTTTAAAGTCCTGTCAGACAGATTTTGACAATGAGAACAGTCTTTTGGATCATGATCTTCTGGCAAGCATAAAATACAGACCTCATGAGAGTCCGTTTTTGCCTTCTTGTGGCCACAAGAAGGACAATCATCAAATAATAAGGGCATCCTGACAGGAAAACCTCAGAAAAATTCGACTGCTAAGCAGTTATTTACTTGACCCTGATGTTAAAAGTCAAAGTAAATCAAAAAATTGTTCTTTTGAGGATTTTCTGACTGAAAAAGGCAGAATAAATGTGGAGCTGTGTATCCAGGGTCCTTCCTGAAGGAGCCGGAAAGAACAACTGACCTAACTGTAACCCCTGAGGCATGATGGGAAGCTAGGGGCAGAGGTGCCTTAAAGGCACAGCGTCAGTTCTAGTACATGCAGCTACAGGTTAGCTTTTCAGTCTTTTTAGACTGGGTATTTGCAATGCAGCCTGGGAGCTGTATATGCTTACAGTGTGTTATAAGAATTTCTACTGCTTTCTAAGCATTAAAACAGTTTCTAAACAAGCATTGGTGTTGTTTCTCATGTTTCTAATGCTAATACAAATGTATGGTGGAAATTCTTCACAGCATATTCCAGCTCTACTGTTTTATTTGGCTGCAATTGCTTATTTTTATATATATTTATTTATATATATATATGTATATGTATATGTGGGGCACATATAATATATTGTTTCCGGGGTCCCGCGCATGGGCGGGAATATTCTAATGCTTATGACTATTGATGAGGATCCCCTGGAAGAGAACAATATATCTGTAAGAGGCATAGATAAGTTATAGATTCCTTAACTTGTGAATTACCCCGAGGCGTCAGACTGGATCTGGAGAATTTTTTCGTCAGCAGTACCCCTGCGAGTGGATAGGTGGCGTCGGTTGGCTCCGCGTTAGTTGTTTGCGTAGTGGTCGCCAGGCTGACAATGCAGCAGCTACTTAGATGCCGACCTTGCGCTCTGACGTCAGTTCTGTACACGACTATCCACGCCAGAAGCGCAGAGCCATGCAAGACACTGACCACTGGTGCGCAAAACTAGGGCTCTGAAAGGAAATCATTAACCCTAGAAGTCAATTCGCAGACCAGGGAGGTTGGATTGGGCGGTAAGGAATCTATAACTAATCTATGTCTCTTACAGATATATAGTTACCGAAGGAAAGTAACTTGTTCATCTGAAAGAGACAATTAGTTATAGATTCCTTACCTTGTGAATAGATACTCCAGCAATACCAAACCCCGGAGGTGGGTCCGCAAACCAAGCTCACACCAGAAAGTCCTGGAGAACAGAACGGCCAAAAAAAGCTGTCTTTCCGGACTTGGCTGCCCAGGCAGAAGTGCTTCTTGAACGTGTGCAGAGATGCCCACGTCGCCACCTGACAGATGTTGTTGAGGGGGACTCCCTGTCCCAAAGCAGTGGTAGCTGCCGTCGTCCTGATGAAATGGGCATGATGCCCCTTACGAGGCTCCTTCTTTGCCAAAGAATAGCAAGCTTTAATACACAAAGCAACCTATCTAGAGATGGGCCGTTTGTGTACGGCCTGACCTTTTTTAGAGGCCACATAACCAACAAAGAGTTGGTCATCCACCCGGAATTGTTTTAGTACAATCCAAGTAAAAGTGGAGCCTCTCTGCCTCCTTAAAAGGATGCGGAGGCAGAAAGAAGGTGGGCAAAGTGATGGTCTGACCAATGTGGAAAGAAGTAACCACTTTGGGAAGAAAGGATGGACGAGTTTGAAGGACAACGTTGTCCGGATGAACAGCCAGAAAAGGAGGTTTTGAAGAAAGCTTGGAGCTCACTCACCCTGCATGCAGAGGTGATGGCAACCAGAAAAGCAGTCTTTATGGTCAGAAGCCTAAGAGGACAGTCATGTAGCGGCTCAAAGGGAGCGCACATAAGATAGGTTAGAAGTAGGTTCAAGTCCCACTAGGGCATTATGAAGGGAACAGGAGGAAAAAGATGAGTAATGCCCTTAAGGAAGAGATTTACAACAGGGGACTTGAAAAGAGAAGGCTGATCAGGCAGCCTAAGGAAGGCTTAAAATCGGCAGAGAGGTAGCCCTTTAGTGTGCCCAGAGCAGAGCCCTGCTGGGTCAAAGAAAGGAGGAACAAGAGAACCTCAGAAAGAGGGGCAGAAAGGGGATCCGCAGCCTTTGCTGAGCAACATGACACAAATTTGTTCCATCTGCAGGAGTATACCGTCTTAGTGGAGGGACGCCTGGCTGCCAAGATAACATCAGAGACTTCGGGGAGAAGGTCATAGGTCGTAAACTGTCGCCGCTCAATCTCCACGCAAGGCCCAGTTCGGGTGGAGGACCGTCCCCTGCTGCTGCGACAGATGATCCTCCCGAAGAGGAAGTCGGATCGGAGGATCGATGGCCTTGTGTAGCAGCTCAGGATACCAAACTCTTCGTGCAAAATCGAGAGCTACCAGGATGACTTGGGCCCAGTTGCGCTTGATCTTCTTCAGCACTCTGGGTAGAAGTGGTATAGGCTGAAAGGCGTATACCAGACCGTAACTTCACTCACACCGAAAACCGAGCAGCTCAGGACACCAAACTCTTCATGCCCAATCGAGAGCTACCAGGATGACTTGGGCCCAGTTGCGTTTGATCTTCTTCAGCACTCTGGGTAGAAGTGGTATAGGCTGAAAGGCGTATACAAGACCGTAACTTCACTCGCACCGAAAACCGTTGCCTAGCGAGTGCTGCCTTGGAAATTCCAACGTTCAGAATTGCTGACATTGCGTGTTCTCTTCAGTGGCGAATAGATCTAACCAAGGCTTTCCCCACTGCTGAAAGAGACATTGCGCCACCTCCGAGTGGAGATGCCATTTGTGATCCATCATGCACCTACAGCTGAATTTGTCCACCCTGTCATTCAGAAAACCTGCCAGGGATATGCCCTTATGTTCCAGCCAGGTCCAGAGACGGAGAGCCTCTTGAAATAGGGTCCACGACCCCACCCGCCCTGTTTTTTGCAGTACCACATGGCGGTGGTGTTGTCTGTAAACACCTGCACTACTCTTCCCCGGACAGAGGGAAGGAATGCTTTGAGTGCAAGACTAATCGCCCAAAGCTCCAGAAGGTTGATGTGGAGCCCGGACTTCACTGGAGAGCAGAGGCCTCTGATCTCCGCCTCCCCCATGTGGCTGCCCGATCCGAGAAGTGATGCATCGGTCACCATTTGTGAACTCTGGTTGGGGAAGGGAGAGGGTTCTGCCATTGATCCAATCCCGGTGCGTTAGCAACCACTGCAACTGGCGTGCAGTGCCTTCCGAGATCTGGACGCAATCGCACAGGTCCTCGTGATGGTGTACCCACTTGAACTTCAGGTTGTACTGCAGAGCGCGCATATACCATCTGGCAGGATGCCATCAGGCCCAGTAAGCCGCAGGGTCAACCTGACCGAAACATGGGATAGAGGCTGAAAGATTGGAATCCTAGCTCGAATATCCCAAACTCACTGCTCCGGAGGATAGACCCGAAATTGCATTGTGTCTAGAACCGTGCCGATGAAGAGGAGCTTCTGAGAGGGAGTAAGCTGTGACATCGGCATATTGATAGAGAACCCAGGCGAATGTAGGAGGTCCACCGTAGTCTGGAGGTGGAAGACGACAGCCTGGGGTGAGCCCGCCTTCAACAGCCAGTCTTCCAGGTAGGGGGAGACTGGAACCCCCAATCTGCGCAGATGAGCTGGGACCACTGGCCTTACCTTTGTGAACACTCGAGCTGGGCTGGTAATACCAAAGGGGAGCACAGTAAACTGAAAGTGCTCGTGGCCAACCGTGTACTGCAAGTAGCGCCGGTGGGCCGGCAGGACAGGGATATGAAAATAGGCGTCCTGCAAGTCCAAAGCTACCATCCAATCTCCAAGGTCGTAGGCAGAAAGGACCTGAGCTAGAATCAACATTTTGAAGTTATCCTTCCAGAGGAAGTGGTTGACATCCCTGAGATCCAAGATAGGACTCAGGCCTTTCTCCTTCTTGGGCACCAGAAAGTAGTGGGAATAGCAACAACAACCTACTTCTGGGGCAGAACTCGCTCAATGGCTCCCTTGGCCAAGAGAGTCGTAACTTCCTGTTGGAGAAAGGCCAGAAGATCCTTAGACACACGATGGTACTAAGGTGGCGTGGCTGAGGGGTAGTCTCGAAGGAGAGGGAGTAGCCCCTTCGCAATATTTGCAAAACCCACCTGTCCGACATGATGGTGCGCCAGTGGGGAGGTGATGGCGAATCCTGCCACCCACTGGCGATTGGTGGCCCTGAAAGGTTGGACTAGGTGAGTATTGAGGCTGCTGCAGAGGGGGCAGTGGTGGACTGGCCCGCTCCCTGGCCCCCAGACCCACAATGGTGGATCCCACGTCCCCAACCGCATAGGGGCTGAACAGCTTTCGTTAGCTTGTTGCTCTGTGCAGAACGTGGCGGGGCACCCCTTCCGTAGCCACGAAAGGGGCATAAAGCAGACTGCGCAGGGCGGGTGGAGAGGCCTAGGGACTTGGCCGAAGCCCAGGAGTCCTTGAAGCGCTGTAGCGCGTTGTCTGCTTTGTCGCTGAACAGGCAACGGCCATCCATAAGGGTAGCTTGGACATCCCTGGAAAAGCCAGGTTGACCTCAGCCAGGGGTAGCCTCAAAGGGCTACCGAAGAAGAAATCGTCCTGCCTAGCGAGTCAGCGGTGTCCGGCCCACATTGGATTGTAAACTTGGCTGCGTCTCTCCCCTCGGCGACTTCACGGGAGAGCCCGGCCCGGGACTCCTCCGGGCACTGGGACAGCACTGCGCTACCGTATCCCAGACAGAGTGGGTGTAGCGGCCCAACAGACATGCGGTGTTTACCGACCACAGTCCCAAGCTGGAGGAAGAAAACATCATCTTCCCAAGGTGGTCCAGCTTTTTGGATTCCCTATCAGGTGGTGCGCGTTAGGGCATGCACCTTTGGACGTTGAAGCTTGGACCACCAACCTCTCAGGGGTGGGGTGTTGGGAGGGGAAAGTGGGGTCGCCTGGGTCCAGGCGGTGGCGTTGGGCAATCATCTTATCCACAGGAGCCCCTGTGTTGGGCCTGGACCAGGTGCCCAAAAGTATGATGATTAGGGCTTCATTAAACAGCAGCAGGGGCTCCGGAGAGCTCACTGCCGGTTGAAGCACCTCTGTCAGGAGGTTAGTCCTGACTGCCACCGTAGGTAGCTCGAGGTTGAGAGCCTTGGCCGCCCTAAGCAACACCACTGCCAAGGTCTGGAATGTATAGAGACCACTGGCTTCCCCCAGCTCCTCTGTCCATTCCGGTTCTTAATCCAACTGGTCAGTCAAAAGATCTCCAGTCCCTTCCCAGTCCTCCTCACCCTCCTCTGGTTGCCAATCTAGAACAGGGGCACAAAAGTACCCGATGACACCGGATCTGGCGTCGGTCGATATCGGTCTGTCTCTGTGTCTATGTCAAGGCGAAGGCTGGGGTCGACGTAAGCTGGGCACACAACTGGCGTTGGCTGCGAACCTGGTGCCGGTGGAATCGGCGCTGGTGGTGTTATGAGGTCGACCGGCGCGAATTCAGATCCGGGCTTGGATCCAAGGGGACCCTGCGGCGCCGGGGTCGTAGCTGCCGGCATCGAAGGCCCAGGTCCTTTGGCGAGTTCACGGGGCCCGAAGGCACGTCGGCGGAGTCCGGCTGCCTAAAGATGGCATGCATCGCTACGTAGAAACTCCGAAGCTGGGTAGGGGCCACTACGGGTCCCGGAAAGGGAGAGAAACTCTGATTCGACCCTTCAGGCTCTGCATGCGGAGCTGCGGGAGGGGCACCCTCAGCATTCCTTGTTGCATCGGCCAGCGGACGGGGAGAAGCAGAAGAGCGACACTGCTTCTTCGATTTCTTGTGCTTCGACTTACCCGAGGAGTGCGAAGACGTCGAAGAGGACTGGTGGTGGTGGCTTCGCGACCAACCCTCGACCTCCCGCACGACTGGGACCTTGAACAGCGCAGAGCCGACTGCTGGGCCTCGAGAAGCTTTTGGGATCGTTCCCGCAAAGACTTTGGATTCATGGTCTGGCAGTTGGAAAACGACTTGGAGTTGTGGTCGTGTTCCATGAAGGCACATGCAGTGCAGATCTGTCACCGACATAAACTATCGGCAGGAGCCGCAGCCTTGAAACCGGCATCCCTACGAGCACCAGGAGTCGAGGACTCAAAACGCTGTTGACAAAAGTCGATCAAAAATGCAGCCAAAACGTGACTAGAGGTACCGCTCTCTCTGGATCTGCACTGCTGGGGCAGAAAAAGACAGAACTGACGTCAGCACTTGAGGGTGGCATCTAAGTAGCTGCTGCTACGTCATCCCAGTGACCACGAAGGATGCAGAGCCAACCGACGCCACCTCTCGACGAGCAGAGGTACAGCTGTCTGGGGGTAATTTACAAGGTAAGAAATCTATAACTAATTGTCTCTTTCAGATCAATATGTTCCGGCTACAGTGAGATGCCTGGGAAATATCCTAAGGTAACGGATCTGTGGGTTGAAGTCTATCAGGTGACCATGTGGAAAATTAAATTCTGCTGTAGAGCTGTGCAGTCGCTGCGCAGTCGCTGTGCTTGAAATGGACTTCTACTTAGTAAAATCACTGACTGCTCAAGTGATGTCCTCTCTACCCTAACTCTGAGCAGAACTAGGGAGAAGACCAAAACGTAGAATTATGACATTGCCTTTATGGGGACTGCTACTTCGTGAGTAAACTATTTCCCATCTTAATCTGGTAGGCACCCTCACACCAAGTGTTGGGACCCCAAACTGCTTCTGGAGCTGACATAATATTTCATACTGATACCACAGCCACATGGCTTCCTTTCCAGAACATGCCCTGGAAATGAGTTTTGCAGACCCTTTGACACCTAGGACTTTTTAAATGTGCCAACCTGGGACAGAAAGTCTGATGGCCACTAAGCATTGAGTGAGATGCATGCTAGGTAACAATCAATCCTGTGAGTTAAAATGGAAAGGCAAAATCAAGACCACTAGAAATCCAAGATGTATTTAAAATCACAATCTCATCCTAGTGGATTAAACATTGAGAGAATGTGCCCTCTTTCTTGCATGGTATGCCCTGAATTTTTGCTGAATTGCTGATGGACTTTGACTGAGAGTGCCCTGGGCTCCTGCTAATCAGGTACCCAGGGCCTATGTTCCTTCCCTAAAACTGCATTGAAGCCTAAACCCAATTGACATCTCTGGCCACATGTCAGCCACTAGTAAATGGTACCATAGGTACCCAGGGCACTGTGACCAGAGAAGGCCTCCAAGGGCTGCAGCACTTATTGTGCCACCCTTAGAGGCCCTGTACCCTGACACTCACACACTGCCTTGGCAGGCTGCATGTTTTGGTGTAAAACAAAGTGAAGAGTCGACATGGCACACATCCCTGTGTGCCATGCCCACAAACCTCTGCCCTGGCATACTTCAGTCACCCCTCTAGCTGGGTGCCCTATGCCAGTGGTGACGGTACAGATGCATGAGTCCTGTACCCCTACCGTACCCAGGTCCATCCCTGGGCACTGTAAGTGCAGTGCTGCCATTAAGAGTATATGGTACTGGGATGTTGTCCTTACGAACTCCACAGCACCATAATGGCTACACTGAATGGGAAGTTTGGTATCAAACTTCTCAGCACATTAAACCTACACTGATGCAAGTGTGGGATTTAATGTAAAATGCACAACAGAGGGCATCTTCGAGATGCCCCCTAAAACTTGACCAACTCCTAGTGACCTGACTGAGTGGCTGCCACCACCAGACATATTTCTGGACCCCTGGGACGAGAGCTTGCTGCTCTCGGGCCTGAAACAATGCACATCCTGGGACGCGGTGCCAAGCCTCCTCCCCCAAGATGGGCAGGGTTCACGAAGGAGAGGCTTTAAAGGCATGCCGCCTTTGTGAGCCTCTCCAGACCATTTGCAGCTTTCAGCAACTGGTCCCCACTGGTTCCACCCCCCACTTTGGGCAGGAAAACGGTCTGGAAAAACAAATGAGGAAGAGAGGTGTGCCCACCTCTGCCAACTCCACCCCTGGCGGAGGCGAGGTGCAGCACAACCATGAGTCCCCGCCATCTTGAGGATGGGGGGACCCAGCCAACCAGGGACAGACTCCGGCCCCCCTCACATTTGAGAGTAGCAGAATAGGTGGTGTACACACCCCAGGAAAGGGACCCATTGGTCCTTGCCCTTTACCTACCTGTAACTCCCCTACATGTAGTAGGTAGGTTTTCCTACTGGGAGGAAAAGCCCATATGATGAAGCATGCCACCTATGGTGGGTGAGGGGATTCGTCCTGAAAGGGATTGCTCCCCTTTGGGGCTTTACTGAGAAACACAATTTTACCTTTTTCCTTGTTAAAACACAGGTCACACTCCAAGATAGACCCGAAAAGTCTTGTGTTATGAATATACTATACGGGGAATCACTTCTCGAAGGTCTTTAAACTGTCTCCCTTGGACCCTCCCCTCACTCGCTTTGTGTTTCGAAGGAGGCTTGAATGACAAGGCTTAAATCTCACTGACCCTCCGAGCAGATGTTATGGATACCAGGGAGGCCGTATTGATGGTAGGAAGCCTGAGAGGACAGTTATGTAGGGGCTCAAACGAAGCACACATTAGGAATGTTACGGTCCTACTGAGGCATAATGAAGGGAGGAGGAGGAAAAATATGTTGCAAATCTTTCAAAAACCTATGTACACTAGGGGATTGGAAACAGGAAGGTTGGTTATGCAACCATAGAAAAGCAGATATTTCAGAAAGATATCCTGCGTTGCAAGGGAAAGAACTAACAGGGGAACTTGAGAAAGGAGAGCAGAAAGATTGTCAACTTGTTTCCCTGCACACCATGCCACAAACTAGCCCCAATGGCAGGCATACACAGTCTTGATAGAGGAACGCATGGCTGGCAGAATATCATTGCAGATTTCTGGCGGAAGGTTGTGAATGTCACCATTCAATCTCCACGCAAGAAGGCAGTGCGTTGACATTTTGTGATGTATTGCCCAGTGTCATTTTTGTTATGCTATGTGGCAGAGTTGAACAAGTTACTTACCTTCGGTAACGATATATCTGTAAGAAACATTAGTTAGTGTTAGATTCCTTACCTTAGAATATCCCAGGCGTCAGTCTGGATCCGGAAACTTTTGCGTAGCAGTACCCCTGCGCGTCGGTAGGCGTCGTCTGCAGGCGTCCCCTGCGGCTCCGCGTCCGTCATCGGCGTCGTGCGCCGTGATGACGTCGCTGGAGTATATAGACGCCGCCTCCGCGCGCTGACGTCAGTTCTTTGCACACAGCTTTTCCGCGCCAGGAGACGCAGAGCCATGAGAGAACCAACACTGGTGCCATGTAAAACTAGGGCCCTGAAAGGGATGACCTTAACCCTAGGTATCAGTTCGCAGAACGGGGAGGATGGGTGGGTTCGGTAGGGAATCTAACACTAACTAATGTTTCTTACAGATATATCGTTACCGAAGGTAAGTAACTTGTTCATCTGAAAGAAACACGTTAGTGTTAGATTCCTTACCTTAGAATACATACCCCAGCAATACCAACCCCGGTGGTGGGTCTGCGAACCAATACAAACTACACCAGAAAGTCCTGGAGGACAGAACGGCCAAAGAAGCCATCCCTCCGGACTTGACTGTCCAGGCAGTAGTGCCTCGCAAAGGTGTGCAGCGAGGCCCACGTAGCCGCTTGGCAAATGTCCTGCAAGGGGACTCCCCGGCCCAGGGCAGTAGTAGCCGCCGTGGCCCGAGTAGAATGGGCCCTCAGCCCAACAGGAGGCTCCTTCCGAGCCAAAGAGTAGCACGCTTTGATGCAGAGGACGACCCATCGAGAGATGGTTCGTTTACAAACCGCCCGTCCCTTCTTCGCACCCACGTAGCCAACAAACAGTTGGTCATCCACCCGGAACCGGCGTGTCCGATCCATGTAGAATGAAAGCGCACGTTTTGGGTCCAGACGGTGGAGCCGCTCTTCATTCTTTGAAGGATGCGGAGGCGGGAAGAAGGAAGGGAGGGTGATGGACTGCCCGATGTGAAAGGCCGAAACAACCTTGGGCAGGAAAGAAGGTCTAGTCCTCAGAACCACCTTATCAGGATGAATGGACAGGAAAGGAGGTTGGACAGAAAGAGCCTGGAGCTCACTCACTCTCCTGGCAGAGGTGATGGCAACCAGGAAAGCCGTCTTTAAAGTCAGGAGACGGAGAGGACAAGAATGAAGGGGCTCAAAGGGAGCACACATCAGGAAAGTTAGAACCAGGTTCAAATCCCACTGAGGCATCACAAACGGAACAGGTGGAAACATGTGAGTGATGCCTTTCAAGAATCGAGTTACAATCGGGGATTTGAACAAAGAAGGCTGATCAGGAAGCCTCAAAAAGGCTGAAAGGGCAGAAAGGTAGCCCTTGATAGTGCCCAGAGCAGAGCCCTGCTGGGCAAGAGAAAGAAGAAACAGAAGAACCTCCGAAAGAGGGGCAGAAAGAGGGTCCACAGCCTTTGCTGTGCACCATGCCACAAATCTGTTCCACCGACAGGCGTATACCGACTTAGTGGAGGGACGCCTGGCTGCCAGAATAACATCACAGACTTCAGGAGGCAAGTCAAATGGCCTCAACTGTCGCCGCTCAATCTCCAAGCATGGAGGTGGAGACTGGACAGGTTCGGGTGGAGGACCGTCCCCTGCTGCTGCGACAGAAGGTCCTCCTGAAGGGGAGGGCGGATCGGGGGACCGACTGACATGCTGAGTAGCTCGGGATACCAGTACCTTCGAGCCCAGTCCGGAGCCACAAGGATAACTTGGGCCCGGTCGCGCCTGATCTTCTTCAGCACTCTGGGCAGAAGTGGTATAGGCGGAAAGGCGTATAACAGACCGCAACTCCACTCGCGCCGAAAGGCGTCGCCGTGCGAGTGCCGTCTTGGAAACTCCAACGCGCAGAACTGATGACATTGCGCGTTCTCTTCTGTGGCGAATAGATCTAACCAAGGCTCTCCCCATTGCAGAAAGATGCCTTGCGCCACGTCCGAGTTCAGACGCCATTCGTGATCCATCGAGCACCGACGGCTGAGTTCGTCCGCCCTGGCGTTCAGAGAACCTGCCAGGTGTTGAACCGTCAGAGTCACGCCCTGACGTTCTAGCCATTGCCAGAGGCGCAGAGCCTCCTGGTAAAGGGTCCACGACCCCACTCCGCCCTGTTTGTTGCAGTACCACATGGCGGTGGTGTTGTCGGTGAACACCTGCACTACACTCCCGTTGACAAAGGGGAGGAATGCCTTCAGTGCCAGACGAATCGCCCGCAGCTCCAACAGATTGATATGGAGCCGGGACTCCGCCGGAGACCAGATGCCTCTGATCTCTGCCTCTCCCAAGTGGCCACCCCAGCCCTGGAGGGACGCGTCCGTCACGACAACGTGCTCCGGTTGGGGAAGGGAGAGGGACTTGCCCCTGACCCAATCGCGGTCCGTAAGCCACCACTGCAGTTGTCTCGCAGTGCCCTCCGAGATCAAGACGTGGTCGGACAAGTTGCCCTGATGCTGGGCCCACTGAAACTTCAGGTCCCACTGCAGAGCCCGCATCCGCCACCTGGCGTGATGCACCAGAAGGATGCAGGAAGCCATCAGTCCCAGCAGCCGCAGCGTCAACCTGACCGAGACTCGGGATAGCGGCTGAAAGATGGGAATCAAAGCCTGAATATCCCGAACCCGCCGTTCCGGAGGATAAACCCGAAACTGCGCCGAGTCCAGAACCGCTCCGATGAAAAGGAGCTTTTGAGAGGGACACAGGTGTGATTTCGGCACATTGATGGAGAACCCCAGGTTGTGCAAGAGGTCTGCCGCCATCTGAAGGTGGTGGACGACTGTTTGGGGCGAGCCCGCCTTCAACAACCAATCGTCTAGGTAGGGGAAGACTGAAACCCCCAACCTGCGCAGATGGGCTGCGACCACCGCCATCACCTTTGTGAACACCCGTGGGGCGCTGGTAATGCCGAAGGGGAGCACGATAAACTGAAAGTGCTCCAGGCCTACCGTGAACCGCAGGTAACGCCGGTGGGCCGGCAGGACGGGAATGTGAAAATAGGCGTCCTGCAAGTCCAACGCTACCATCCAGTCTTGTGGGTCTAGAGCAGCCAAGACCTGAGCTAACGTCAACATCTTGAACTTCTCCTTCCGGAGGAAGCCGTTGACGTTCCTTAGATCCAAGATAGGACGTAGGCCCCCCTTGTCCTTCTTGGGCACCAGAAAGTAGTGGGAATAGCAACCACGCCCTACTTCTGGCCCAGGAACGCGCTCGATGGCCCCCTTGGCCAAGAGGGCCGTAACTTCCTCCTGCAGAAGTTGCAAGTGGTCCCCCGACACACGGTGGTTCTGCGGTGGCATGGCTGGAGGAGAGGTCTCGAAGGGGAGGGAGTAGCCCCTTCGGACGATTTGCAGCACCCACCTGTCCGAAGTGATCGTGCGCCAGTGAGCGTGGTGATGGCGAACCCTGCCACCCACTGGCGTCACATGGGGCCGAAAGCACGGACTAGGAGGATTTTGGGGTAGATGCTGCGGGGGAAGGTGTGGTCTGACCCCGCCGTTGTCCCCGACCGCCACCACGGCGGTTTCCACGGCCGCCACCGCGTTGGAAGGATTGTTGCGGCGCGTGGCTGGCAGCACGTGTGGGGGCGCCCCTTCCTTGGCCACGAAAGGGACGAAACGAACCCGTTTGCTGACGCTGGGTCGAGAGACCCAAGGACTTGGCCGTGACCCTGGAGTCCTTGAAGCGTTCCAGCGCGTGGTCCGCCTTGTCACCGAACAGGTGACAGCCATCAAACGGCATGTCCATCAATGAATTCTGGACATCAGCCGAAAAATTGGCGGATCTCAGCCAGGCGTGGCGACGAATCGCCACCGTCGTTGACATAGCTCTGCCTAGCGAGTCGGTCGTATCAAGACTGTGAGAAGGTGGCCTGATATGCAGTGCTCACTATTCTAGTGAACACTATGTATCAGTCCAGCAACCCTTATTGATGATTGGTTGTAAGTCAACCTTATAGACCAGCTATCCTAGTAGCGTGGATACGAGCAGTCTAAGGCTAAAGACTCGAGAGGGCGTGTTAAGCCAGCTGTTTACCACACATATACCCCTTGAATACCAAGTGAAAGGACACCACACAAGTGTTATGAAAATAAACAGTTATTTATTTAAAGATCACAACAGCCCTGTACTCTTTATGAGGACAGGGTACTAAGCACAAACCAAAACTCTTACAAAAATACTTAAGTTAGCACAGTATATACAAATGCCCGAGGGGCACGGAAAACCATATACTCTGAAAGTGGAATGCGAAATTCCTAGCAGGTAAGTACAGTACTAATAGCTTTTGGAATCGCTAGGACTTGACTAGGGAATCGTTAGATTACTTCTAGGAGGCCTAGGGGACTCGGGTGCAGTGTGTGCACTCTCACGCGAGATGCGGACAAAAGTCTATGGTAACTAGGAATTAGAAAGTTAGTGTTCTCGGGCGAACCCGACCTGGTAGGGAGAAAACGAAAGTAGATTCTGACCCTTGGATAGTGAGGCTATGCTTGGGCACCGAAATGCCGAAGTTACCTAGCCCAGGGGCTGCAGCTGCATAGGTCTGAAAAGACGTCGGGAATCCTCGTAGACGGACCAGGAGCCGGAAGAAAAGATGCTGGCCGGTGACCAGTGAAGAAAGTTCAGTTGGATCCAAGCCTGGATCTCGAAGATAGATGACACCTGAAAGCAGAGGGGACCAAGTTCGAGACTACTAGCCAGTAGTCAGTGGGCACCAGGAGGGCACCGGATGGTAGCCACCTCGACAAGGTGAGTGGGTGACGCTGTAGCTCGAAGATCTCGCGGACCAGGAGGCGTTGTCGGCGACCAGGATGGAGGATCGAGCTGTCCCACGAAGTTAGAAGCTGTCGGCGTCGCTGGACCCAGGATTGGGCAACAAAGCCTTGGCAAATTCAAGCCCACGCGGTGGACCTAAAATGGCGTCTGGAGTGGACCAGGAGGGTCCGGAGTGCCTCTCTTCAAGGAGGAAGCAAGGGCCAGTCTGGAGCAACCAGACCAGCAGTCGTGAAGTCGTTGGGCGTCGTTCAGAAGGCCACAAGCCAGCCGGCTAGTAGCCAAACAACGCGGTGCACAGCAAACAGCAGAAGGGCCCCACGCAGATCGTGGAGATGCAGGGAGGCTGACCTTGGGTGCTGGAGCTGCGCAGGGTCGGGGCTTCTCGGACCCCAAAGCACTCACCAGTGGAGGACACGGTGGGCTTGCAGTAAAGATGTCGTGCAGTCTTGGCGATCGTCGGTCCCTCGAGGTCTCGTCGCACTCACGGTTCTCAGCTTGGCTGTAGAGGTGAGTAGAGGTCAGAGGTGCCAGGGAAACCGGGTCTCGTCGAGCTGGGTCGTCGGATTCGTGATGAAGGACTTGCAGCAGACCGCAGTGTTCTTTAGGATGGTGCCCGCTTGATGCAGGGTGACTACTCCTTAGCCACAAGGGAGAATCTTGAAGAAGAAATCGTGAAGTCCTTTCGAAGAAAGTGGTATCTTGATTCCAAAGATGATCTAATCTGAACAGGGGGCCCGCTCCTATCTTTATACTAAAAAAGGGGGCTGACCCGGTGACTAGGTCCTGCCTATGGGTGGGACTAGGTGGGGGGTGGTTACACCCCTCAGCCATGCCGGACTTCCCCAGGCCAGGGGCTGGTGTGCCCCTGGAACTGGTTCAGACCGGCCTATGCGTAGTGAGCACCGGGGTGCCACTCAGCAGTCACCTTCCTGTAAAGCCCTGCCTACCCAGGATACACAAAACCATGTCTGGGACGGTGCTAGCACCGCCCCTGACAGGAAACCCTTTGTCCAGGCTCCCCTCGCTGGAAGGACTCCCAGCTGCAGGGGGTCAGACTCGTGTCTGTGGTGGCAGCATCCATTTTGTGGAGCTGAGGCTTCAGTTAACTTTAACCGGGGTTCACAGTTACATACATGTCGTGTCCCTCTAGAAGGGTGGAATGCTAACCCCGTCGCCAGAATTGGCGAGGGGTTAGTATTCCAATTCGTATGACACCTTACTCGACATGTTTTGATAAAGAAATACCAAAGTTAGCATTTAACCGCGAGGATTATAATGCACTTAAGAGTATATGGTATGCGTTATCATGGAACAGCTATTAGGACTTGATTCCGCAAGCTGCAGACAGGCTCAGCTCATGCCAGAGCACCATCTCACACGATTCCAAGCACTCTGCCTTCAGGATTGTCAAGGCCTGCCATAGGAGTGACTGATAGGAATCTGTGTGTCCATTTTAGGGTTAGGTATAGGTATACTACACCTACAGCAAAGGGTGATTACACGACTTTGCCCCAGCTGTCATGCAGCCAGTTGTGTCAAATTTAAGAGGCCAGCCAGGGGTGGCATAATACATGCTGCAGCCCCTGGCAGCCCTGGGTACACCCATGCCCTGAGTTACAGGGTCTGATAGGGTGGCCCAGTACCAATTGGAAATGTACCTAGGGTACATGGAATCCATTTTAAAGAGAGAGCAGTAGGCCTGGGGTCCTGATTGGCAGGGTCCCAGGTCGACTATGTCCAAAACCAGCTAAAACACAGGGCAAAAAGTTGGGGGCAACCATAGTCAGGATGTACCTTCCTACAAAGACCACACCGTATTGAATATTTCGCTGCATCTCGGCCCTCAGCCACAGCTTGACCGAGTTTTGCCCGCACCTCCATGGGGCATTCTGGCAGCAGTTCCGCGACCGTATCCCACACAGAGTGGGTGTAGAGGCCCAAGAGGCAAGCGGTGTTGCAAGACCGCAGGCCCAAACTAATGGACGAGAAGACCTTTTTGCCAAACTGGTCATACCTCTTGGATTCCCGGTCGGGCGGGGCCGACGGGAATGCGGACTGGGAGGTCGAGGCCTGGATCACCAGACTCTCAGGAGTGGGGTGGGTAGACAGGTACTTGGGGTCGTCCGGACAAGGACGGTGGCGGCTGGCCACGTTCCGATCAACAGGCGCACCTGAAGCGGGCCTGGACCACGTGCCCAACAGAACGTCTGACAAGGCTTCATTAAACGGCAGCAGTGGCTCCTGTGGGCATGACTGCGGTTTGAAGACCTCGGTGAGGATGTTAGGCCTCACGGCCGCGACGGGGAGCTCAAGGTGTAAGGCCTTGGCAGCCCTCATCAGCACCACAGAATAGGCAGCTCCCTCCACCGATGCCACGGAAGGAGGAGAGATCAAACCAGGGTTAGGAGAGTCGTCCAAACCACTGGCATCCCCCAAGTCACCTGTCCAGTCCGGGTCATACTGGCACTCGCGTGACAGAGGGTCCTCGGACCCCTCCCAACCTTTACCGTACTCCTCATCTTCTCCGTATTCGGAGTCAACGATGAAGACCGGCTCCTCGGGGTTCATGGGCCCCATCGGCGCCGGGACCGGCGTCGAGCGACGCCCGTCCGGCGCCGCGTCCGGCGTCGGGGAAGGTAAGGGGACAGCGCCGCCCGGAGCCGGCGCCGGAACCCCACCGCCGGCCGGAGCCGGCACTGGAGAACCGGCGCCGCGCGGGGGCGGCGTCGGGGGTAACCCCGATGGCAACGGCGCCGGGGAGGCCGGAAGACCAGCCGGCGCCGATCCCGAAGGCCCTTGCGGCGCCGGGGTCGGAGCCGTCGGCGGCGCCGGGGCCGGAGCACCCGACGGCGCCGAGGCAGGGACACCCGAACCGCCAGGGCCCCCAGACGGTAGCACTGGGCCAGAAGGCGCCGTAGGCCCCGTCGGAGAAGCGAGCGCCCTCATGGCCATGAGGAACGCCTCGATCTCCTCAGGCGTCGCGCCATGCCCAGGGACCGGAGGGTATGAGGCAGGCCGCGCCGGCGACTCTCGCGGAGCCGCAGGGTTGGGGTCACCCGAGCCCCCGGCCGCATCGCGCGAGCGTCGGGGGGAGTCGGGGGTACGATGACGACGCCCCGACTTCTTGTGCTTCCTACCTGACGAGCCTGACGAGTGGTGTCTACTTCCGGAACGCTCGGCGCGGCTCCGCGACCGCTCCCTCGAAGGCTCTCTCGACCTCCGGCCGGACCGGGACCGCTCCCGGTCCCGACGTGGGGCCGACACCCGGAGCTCCAGTAGCTTGCGGGACCGCTCCCGCCTAGCCTTGTTGGTGAGGGCCCGGCAGTCGACACAGGAGTCCACGTCGTGGTCGGGGCCCAGACACCGGAGACAGAGGCGGTGATGGTCCGTGACCGACATCGTGCGCTCACAGTCATCACAGTGCTTGAACCCAGGCATCCTATCAGGCACAATAAGAGAAAAAACAATCGAAAAACTCGGTCAAAGACCGGGTACCGCTCTTCAGATCTGCGTCCACTGGCGCGGAAAAAAGAAGAACTGACGTCAGCGCGCGGAGGCGGCGTCTATATACTCCAGCGACGTCATCACGGCGCACGACGCCGACGACGGACGCGGAGCCGCAGGGGACGCCTGCAGACGACGCCTACCGACGCGCAGGGGTACTGCTACGCAAAAGTTTCCGGATCCAGACTGACGCCTGGGGATATTCTAAGGTAAGGAATCTAACACTAACGTGTTTCTTTCAGATGTATGGAGTATGTGCCCCCCTCCCCCTGTTTGTGAATATAATACATTGTGGTCATGCGGTTGGTACGGATTAGAACTACTTTGTTGTGAAGATGTTGCTGAAACGCTTTCAGGGCTAATTGAATTGCAATACAATCAAGATAATTGATGTGCAAGTGTTTCTAAATTTGTGACCAGAGGCCACAAACTTTGAAGTCCGCATATGTGCCCCCCAATCCTGTAGGGATGCATCAGTTGTAATGGTGATTTGTGAAATTGGGGCTTTGAAGGGCCGACCCTGCAAGAGATTGTTGCTTTTCCACAGCTGCAGACTGTGATGGGTCTCTGGCCCTCCCAACACTAGAACTTGTAGATGTCCCTCCACTGTGATTGAAGACTGAGTTGAAGGGGGCGCATATGCAGTTGCATGTGCAGCACTATGGAAATACAGGACGCTATCATCCCGAGAAAACTCATGACTGTTTTGAATGTGGTGATGATGTGGTTGAAAAAGAGGTAAAGCTAACTGAAATGTTTCCACCATTTATGGACTGGAATAGGCCTTGGGTGTAACAGAGTTTAATGCTGCAACCAAGAACTGCTGCATTTGCAACGGTTGCAGGTGACATTTGCTGAATTGAGTGAGAAGCCTAATTTGTCTACAAACCCTTTGAGTGTCCTGCAGACAGAGCTGGCTGGTGGCACTCTTGATCAGCAAATCGTCTAAATATCAAAACACAAGTGTGCCCCCTCCGCCCTTCTGAGATGAGCTGCTACCACTGTGAGATATTTTGTAAATACTCTTGGTGCAGTAGTTACTTTGAATAGCAACACCGTAGACTTATAGTGCTGTAGTGGCGATGTGCTGGGTGTATTGGAATGTGGAAGTAGGCTTCTTTGAGGACTAAGGCTGTCATGAAATCACCCTAATGTAGCAATGGTAATAATCCCTTTAGTGTTACCATATGGAAATGTATTTGTTGAGTAGCATGAGGTCTAGAATAGGCATTAAAGTCCCATCCTTTTTTGAAATGAGGTAGTAGAGGGAGTACATCCTTTATCACTGATGCGGTTTTGGGACGTGTTCTATGGCCCCTTTTTGAACTAGAGTTTGGACCTCCTCTTGTAGGAGTGAGAGTTGTTCTGGTGACATATTTTGTGTTTGTAGTGGTATTGTGGGTGCAGTAGCCATAAGTCCTAGGCAGTACCCATCCTTTATGATAGAAAAGATACACCGTTGATCTGTTGTAATTGTTGCCCAGTGTTTGTGCTACTGTTGCAGCTGTTACCACTACTAGCGTTAAAAGTTGAGGGGGGAGCTTAGTGGGTCACTGTTTAGCAGGAGTGGTGACTTTGAAGGCGAATCCACGACCCATCCTCTATTATTCAAATAATGTGGCCTTTAGTATGTCCCACTGGTGCATTGGAACTGGTCAGAACCTTGCTGCTTTTGCATACTGCCTGTTTCTGGGGAGGTGCTAGTTTTTGATGCTCCTTTATATTGCCTCCGAAAGGAGCCCCTGTGTCGAAAAGTCTGTAGTGCACCCATGGCTTTGGCTGTGTTGGCGTCTTATTTAATTTTTTTCTAACATTTCATCTACCTCTGGTCCGTACAAATGTTCACCATCGAATGGTAGATTAAGTAGATGTTGCTGGACATCAGGCTTAAAACCTTTGTCTCCAAGCCATGCGTGGCACCTGATGATGCATATATTCACCTCCCTTAAACTTGTATCCGCTGAATCTAGTGCAGATTGCATGGTGGCATTGGACATATTCTTGCTTTCCTCCACTAGATGAGCCCTTCTTTGCCGGTATTGGTCTGGGAATTGCTGGAGTGCATTTCATTTCATCCCACTGGGATCTATTGTTTTTGGAAAGTAAGCCTACTGAATTGGCTAAACGGAAATTGTTGGAAGCTTGTGCGGCTACACGTTTCGTTTTCCTGCCACATCATACTTCTTGCTCTCGTGATCAGTTGGTGGAGCATCCCCAGTGCCCTGTGAATTTGGCTTTTTTCTGGCAGACAAAAGAAAAGAATCCAGGGAGGTTTGTTTCCGATCCAGGGAGGATCTCGCTTTGTAGTTTGGGCTAGACTGTTCTTGTAAGGAACATGGTCAAGACATATTTGAATATGTCTAGGTCTGAACTGAGGTGGCGAAGTGAGCTAAAAAATGATGATCGATTCAACCCAGATCTGGTGCTGGGGTGAGTGTCTGCAAAGGTTCAGCGCTCCGTCCATGAACTCCTTGTGTTTGCTTTGGAAATATCTTTGGAGACATAACATTTGACCCCTAAAGGGTCATAACCCCAAAAACCACTGTAACTACCTCCCTGTACCATACATCACATAACCATGGAGGAGTGTGTGGCTTTAAATTAAGCCGATGTTACCACACTTAAAAGACCAGAAGCACATATTATAATGCCTAATTTCATCCCTGACTTCAGTAGCCATAACCAAACTGCAATCATAAGTAATAAAGCATGGGAACCATGTGTTTACATTATAATTAGTAAAGCATTACAGCCTTTCTGGAATTCCCATTACAGTCAGCAATAACAACATCTTCAAATAAAACATTATCAGTGACAAGTTTAAATAACACATTGTACATAACACTTTTAAATAAAGTCTAGTACAAAAATGAACCATGTGTGTCTTTTTTAAACAACTTTAGGCAATAATCTGCACCCATACACCAAGACACTATAGGGTTCTGCACGTCCAGCTGTAGAGCAAAAGCTCTAGCCCTGGGAGTGCTTAAAAATGGGGAAAATCCTAGGGTGGCGTTCCTTTTTTAGACCCTCCAAACTTAAGACCAGTGCTTTGGTAAACTTCCTTTGGGGAAAGCTGATGCTCTCCTGCGATCTCCCCAGGCTCTCTTTAGTCCATTGGTGGTGATCTTGCTGTCCTGGGGCCACAATATTAATGAAAAGCTTGAACCTGAAGAAGCCCCCCAGGGCATTACAGGGCACTCTCCTGCAGGAGTATGGAATGAATGGCTTCGGACAAAGTTCTTTGTTGTGCCGCTGGTCTTGCAGTTTTCTTTTATATTCTTGAGGTGCCTGGTTTTATGCCTTCTTTATTGTTCCTGTGTCAAGCCCTAAACACTTGGAGTCTTTTCCTTATACCTCCTGGACTCTAAGGTAGCTCACTTTGCTGGTTCTATTGGCTCACTGTGCCAGCATTTTCAAATGTTTCTCTACTGGTTCCCTGTGTCCCTCCGGGTACAGAACTCCAGTTCTTCCCCCAACTAGTCCTGCGGGAACGTATGGTCTTGGGTTAACTGTAAGCAAAGTCTTTAGTCCAGGTGAGAATCAGGGGTTTACTCCTTTCAGCTGTCTCAATTTCCAGATTGAACAAAAAGCACTCTCTCCCACTTGTGCAAGATTTTTTTTTAAGTTGAGGTGTAAAGTTCCAGAACCCAAGCACCCCTGGTTAATCCTAGTGTGCCACATCACCTCTCCACCCTTGTCTAAACACTCCTGAACATCATGCTGGGACATTTCAAGATAGTGCCAGTTGGGAGTCACTGGTCATCTCTCCTCTGGGGCTTTAGATCTGCTGCTTGCTTACATCAATGAAAGGGACTTTCCCACCACATATTTAACGCAGAGCCCCCTCCTGTGTTGGCTCCAGAGGTTTGGCTCCTTCATTTGTTTAGAAGGCCAGGGCTGGTCAATCCCTGGTACAGTGTAACAGCTAATTAATGGATGCATATTTTCTATGCCAGCCCTTCCTCCTCAGGAGCAGAGTGAAGAACTGTTAAAGGCTCTCTGTGTGGGGAGGTCTTTGTTCTTTCAGCTGGAGAGCAATGTAATTAACTTGGCCCAGCAGGGTCTGATCCTGAGCTGAGCCAAAGAAATTTTGGATGCCCGGACTCATAAGATGTACAGATACTTTCTTGGACCTGCATATTTGATCTTGACATGTATCATTTGCACCAGTTTGTAATCTCACTAGACATTTTGAAGCAAAACTGAGCTCTAAGGCAGATTTACCCCTATGTGTATAATAAAGTGACACTGCAGCCAAAACAGTAAATCACACTGACTTTCCCTAGGAGTGTAGGCTAATATTTTAAGGCCTTCATCACTGGAAAAAAAGATATTGGGTGTTCAGGCTAAGCACATATACTGAGCAACCCTTGGGGTCAGGGTCAGCTTCCTATGGAGGTTCAACACAAGACATTCTCAACAGATACTGTGAAACTGCGAGAAGCAGTTTTCAGTCAAGACGCTAGATGGAAAGTATGGTGAGACCGTATGTAACAACATCTTTAAAATGAGAGGACACTATTTTAAATGCTGCATTGCGTGGTTATTAACGTTGATAACGATGTAGGCTGCTTTCAGATGATCAAGGCCATGTTTGCTCTGACTATATAAATGCAATTGCGAAGGACTTCTGGAATTGAACACATTTTACCTGGCATTCCTGACGTTTTTTAATTGCATGTTTATAGAGTTTATGCAGTTTTCTTGCATCAAATTCTGTGAACTTGGACACAAAAATCCACAGGTTTCTGAAAAGGAAAATAAACACTAATTAGCCATTTTAGGTATGTAAATGATTCACACAGTGTTGTTATTTTAAAAAATAACCAGCATAACTCTAGTTTCCTTAGTTCTTAAGCAGAGTCATTCTTCCTGTGGCCCTATCTGAATACTGGGAGACAAGTTTGGAGTATGCATCACAGGAATGAAACAGTGAAAGATGATAGGTCCCTCACCTTACTCCCCAAGTTATTTCAGTTTGCTCTACTAGAACATGCTGCTCCCTCCACTTCCCAGCATTGCTGAGTTGGGAAGTAAGGGGTAATGAGGGAGTTCTACATTCACAGTGCAGAAAAAGTCTTCAACATTTAATCCATACTCATCAAATTAACAATTAAAGTATTCTGTTACGTTATATATGATGTTCCAGACAAAAGAGGGCTGCAAAGTGATTTATAAAGTTATACGTCACAAAAAAATGCAAAAAATATACTATTGACAACGTTATAATTAAGCACGAAAGAGTACAATAAAGACAAGCTCTAACATCATTTGAACACCTATAGTATTTGTACGTTCACACATTATTCAGGGTTCATAGAAGACTCAGCAATCGAAGTTTAACTTCGCAATCATCAAAATGCTCTCATAGTCTAGGCAAAATGTCAGGAAACGTAACAAAATGATGTAATGTTGATGAAAAAATATAACTACCTTTATGCGGAATTGTGATATTGTCCTTTCAAAGCTGTCGGCCAAGAAAAACCATACTGGCCAGTATTAATTCATCCTTCACCGTTCTTGGAAGATTCATTAAAACGCAGCCCTGACAAGAGGCAACAAGCATTTGCAATGCAATAGGTCTCGCATTAGGAAAGTTTGAGCTATTGGTATTGTAAATGACAATTTTTTTTATTTATGTTTTGTTTTTTAAAATAGCCAAATTAATGGCTTTGTCATTTACAATGCCAATGGTTATAACTTTCGCAAATGTGACACCCATAGCATTTGTAATGCAATATGTGTTGTATTTACGTGACTTACATGTATTGATATTACAAATAACAATGGCTTTTTTTTATAATTTAAACTTAAATAAAAGTTATTGTAATTTATAATGGCAATAGCTTAAACTTTTGTGAAGATTATGCTCAGTGTATTTTATTGTGACGAAAATCCAAGAACAGAAGTGAAATATTAACATATTTTTGTTACATTTGTAATAAAACTTGAAAAATTGAGAGAATCTATTTGAGCCAGGTGTGGTTGAATGGTTGCACAGATTGATGCTGTGGTGGCGCCGAGTGATGTTGTGATGGCGAACGCGTGATGCTGTGGCGTTCAGTAATGCTGTGGTAGCGCATAGTGATGTTGTGGTGCCCCTGAGTGATGCTGTGGTGGTGCTGAATGATGCTGTATGCTATGCTATGTTTTGTTTTGTTATCCTATGTTATGTTATGCTATGCTACGTTTTGCTATCCTATGCTTTGATTTGTTATGCTATGCTGTGTTGTTTTGTGTTTTGTTATGCTATGCTATGCTTTGTTATGCTATGCTGTGTTATGCTATGCTATGTTTTGTTATGCTATGCTTTGTTATGCTATGCTATGTTTTGTTGTGTTTCATTATGCTATGCTGTGTTTTGCTATGCTATGTTTTGTTATGCTATGCTATGTTTTGTTGTGTTTGGTATGCTATGTTTTGCTATGCTATTATATGTTTTGCTTTGCTATGCTATGCTTTTTTGTGTTTTGTTAAGCTATGCTATGTTTTGTTATGCTATGTGTTGTTGTGTTTTGTTATGCTATGTTTTGTTATGTTATGCAATGTTTTGTTATGCTATGCTATGTTTTGCTATCCTATGCTTTGTTTTGTTATGCTATGCTAGGTTTAGCTTTGCTATCCTATGCTTTGTTTTGTTATGCTATGTTTTGTTATGCTAAGCTATTTTTTGCTGTTTTTTATTATGCTATGCTTTGTTTTGCTATGCTATGTTTTGCTATGCTATGTTTTGTTATGCTACGCTAAGATTTGTTTTGCTATGCTATGCTTTGTTATGCTATGCTATGTTTTGTTTTGTATGCTATGTTTTGTTATGCTATGCTATGTTTTGTTGTGTTTTGCTATGTTTTGTTAAGCTACGTTTTGTTATGCTATGCTTTGTTTTGTTATGTTATGCTATGTTTTGTTATGGTATGCTATGTTTTGTTATGGTATGCTATGTTTTGTTATACTATGCTATGTTTTGCTATGCTTTGTTATGTTATGCTTTGTTGTGACACCTATAGCATTTGTAATGCAATATGTGTTGTATTTACGTGACTTACATGTTTTGATATTACAAATAACAATGCCTTTTATTTATTTTTAATAATTAATACTTAAATAAAAGTTATTGTAATTTATAATGGCAATAGGTTTAACTTTTGTAAATAACTCTTGTGAAGATTATGTTCAGTGTATTTTATTGTGACGAAAATCCAAGAACAGAAGAGAAATATTAACATTTTTGCTACATTTGTAATAAAGCTTGAAAAATTGAGAGAATATATTTGAACCAGGTGTTGTTGAATTGTTGCACAGATTGATGCTGTGGTGGCACTGAGTGATGTTGTGATGGCGAACGAGGGATGCTGTGGCGTTCAGTGATGCTGTGGTAGCGCATAGTGATGTTGTGGTGCCCCTGAGTGATGCTGTGGTGGTGCTGAATGATGCTGTATGCTATGCTATGTTTTGTTATGCTATGCTATGCTTTGCTATCCTATGCTTTGATTTGTTATGCTATGCTGTGTTTTGCTATGCTATGTTATGCTATGCTATGCGTTGTTATGCTATGCTGTGTCATGCTATGCTATGTTTTGTTATGCTATGCTATGTTTTGTTGTGTTTCATTATGCTATGCTTTGCTTTGCTATGTTATGCTATGCTATGTTTTGTTGTGTTTGGCATGCTATGTTTTGCTATCCTATTATATGTTTTGCTTTGCTATGCTATGTTTTGTTAAGCTATGCTGTTTTGTTTTGCTATGCTATGTTTTGCTATCCTATGCTTGTTTTGTTATGCTATGCTATGTTTAATTTTGCTATCCTATCCTATACTTTGTTATGCTATGCTATGTTTTGTTGTTTTTTGCTATGCTTTGCTTTGTTATACTGTTTTTTTGTTGTGTTTGGTATGCTATGTTTTGCTATGCTATTATAGGTTTTGTTTTGCTATCCTATGTTTTGTTTTGTTAAGCTATGCTATGTTTTGTTGTGTTTTGCTATGTTTTGTTACGCTATGTGTTGTGTTATGCTATGTTTAGTTATGTTATGCTATGTTTTGTTATGCTATGCCAGAGGTCTTCAAACTTTTGGATGCCGAGACCCCCCTGTCAACATTTTCAAGCGTAAGGACCCCCTCCTGACAAACATTTCTAAACCTCTAGGTTATGAGGAAGGTGAGGACCAAATTATGCGACAGGTTTGACTAGATTGAGTGAGTAGCAAATGAAATAATGTTTTGTGATGCTGCATATTTTGGGGTAGTGTTGCTTTATTATTTAGAATTTTTTTAAACACAGTAATACTGAGGAAAGATTTCACCCCATCAGTACCAGTTTATAACCAAAATACAGCAATTAACATCAGAAAGATGTCTAGTCAACCTCTGTGAAGGGCCTCCCAATCCGCAGGAATACACGCTGCCACATTAGAAGCTCACCTGGCCATGGCCGGGAGCAGCAAGGGTGCATTCAAACTGTGGCGGTCTTGTGCAGAGTTAAGCAGTTTACCTATGCCCCTTTCCTCTCACCCCCTTCCTTCCATCCCTCTCTTCTCTCCCAACCCCGGATCCCTCTCTCACATTGCAGGCAGATGGTTATTAGCCCCAGGACACCTTTTGGTAACCGTAGCGCACTACAAATGTAAATAATAGGCAGAAGCAGGGAATCCACTAGACCCGAACTTCGGGGAGGGGGGGTTAACACTCCCAGCCAGGGCTTGTCCAAGCACTGGTCGCACACGATGCAACAGTCTTTCCACCTTCTCCATGAATTCCCTCACTACCAATCACCAACAATACACCTCATCTCTCTACAGCATCTGTCTGTCAAACATTTCATATTTTTATAGCGCTACTCATAGTTTACTCACACTCAGTTCTGTGATGTGCATGGCACATCTTCTTTGTACCAGGCACTTTAACCTTCTGCACTGTGTGGGTGACAAGAGTGCCCATGTGAATGCACGGTGAGCAATTCAACAGTGTGAGAGTAGGGTAAAAGAAGTGACTGCAGGGTGAGTGAGGTGATCATATGAATTTGGGTTCGGCTGTAAGTGCAGAGTGGGACGAATTAGTGCATGGTTAGTGATGGCCTTTGTTTGAGTGACTACAGATTGAGCAGTAAGGGGGGGGGGACAGGTGAGTGAAGTGTGACATGAGTGCAGGGTGTGAAGTGTGCTCGTGTGACTGCAAGGTGAGGTACAGAGTGAACAACGCAAGCAAATTTTTAGTGCAGAGTGATCACTGTGAGAGCAGGGTGAGCGGGTGATTATTGTGAGTGCATGGCGATCAGTGTGAGTGCACTGTGATCAGTGTGAGTGGATTTTGATCACTGTGAGTGCAGGGTGAGCGGGTGAACGGTGTGAGTGCATGGTGATTGGTGTGAGTGCATGGTGATTGGTGTGAGTGCATGGTGATTGGTGTGAGTGCATGGTGATCGGTGTGAGTGCATGGTGATCAGTGTGAGTGCATGGTGATCAGTGTGAGTGCATGGTGATCAGTGTGAGTGCATTGTGATCAGTGTGAGTGCATTGTGATCAGTGTGAGTGCATTGTGATCAGTGTGAGTGCATTGTGATCGCTGGGAGTGCAGGGTGAACGTGAAAGTGAAGGCGAGAATGAGAAGTGAGTAGTCTGAAAGCAGGGTGATTCCCAGAAACTTGAAGCGTAGGGTTTCAGATATAAGGTAAACTATTGCTATAATGGCATTAATCAGGGTTCGAGGGTGGAGGAAATAAATAATGTGCAGATCCTGCAACAAACTTCCAGTCTAATGATTAGGGTTACCAGCTCATTATTGTGATGGCCCAGAAATAAGCAGTCACCTACAGCTGTATTTTTTGCACTTATCTGTGAATACTTAGAACAGCAAATATAAATAGAAAGCACTTTTAATTGTGTTCTAGGGATGCCTCAATGATCCATGACTAATAATTAAAGAGAATAAAGACAGAAAGTCACATAACTAATTAATACATACTTTTTTATTTATAACTCAATTTAGTGTCAAGAGCAGGTCCCTGCAGGGTCTTTAAACACATAGCAGGCATGTTACTTTTGGCAACCCAACTTTATATTTCCTTTCATTAAATGCATTCTCACACTGCAGCAGTAAGTGTAAAAATACAAATGTAAGGAATAGGCAGAGTGGGGGCCCAGGGGGTACTGGAACCATAAAAAAAACTAAGCTTTGGTAATCAGTTAACAAAGGCATGTAAATATGCTAATGGTCTTTAAAGACCTGTGAAAAACTCGGGCCGGAGATAAGACTCCAGACACTGCCCAGCCGAGGCCCCAGGAGCGCGAGCTGCACTGCAGCAGCCCGGGCTGAGACACAGGATGGGGGAGGAGGTGGGCTGAAGCCCTGGAGGCCAGGGCAGAAGTGACACTGTGAAGGCGCGACCCCCTTTGCATCGCTCCACGGCCCCCCTGGGGGTCGCGCCCCACAGTTTGAAGACCCCTGTGCTATGCTATGTTTTGTTTTGCTATCCTATGTTTTGTTATGCTATGCTCTTTAGTTTACTATCCTATGCTTTGTTTTGTTATGCTATGTTATGTTGTGTTGTGTTTTGTTATGCTATGTTATGTTTTGTTGTGCTATGCTATGCTATGCTATGTTTTGTTATGCTAAGCTATTTTTGGTTGTGTTTTATTATGCTATGCTTTGCTATGCTTTGTTATGCTATGCTTTGTTTTGTTATGCTATGCTATGTTGTGTTTTGTTATGCTATGCTTTGCTATGTTATGTTATGCTAAGCTATGTTTTGTTGTGTATGCTATGATTTGTTAAGCTATGCTATGTTTTGTTGTGTTTTGCTATGTTTTGTTATGCTATGCTATGTTTTGTTCTGCAATGTTTTGTTATGCTATGTGTTGTTATACAATGCTATGTTTTGTTTTGCTATGCTTTGTTATGTTATGCTATGTTTTATTTTTTTATGCTGTTTTGCTATGCTATGTTTTCTTGTGTTTTGTTATGCTGTGCTTTGTGTTTTGCTATGCTATGTTTTGTTTTGTTATGCTGTTTTGTTTTGCTATCCTATGCTTTTTTTCTTATGCTATGCTATGCTTTGTTTTGTTATGCTATGCTATGTTTTGTTATGCTATGCTGGTGAGGGTGTGTGATGTTGAGGGGGTGTTAGGGTGAGAGAGTGTGAGGTGAGAGGGTGTGAGGGTGAGGGGGTTTAGGGTGACAGGGGTGAGGGTGTGTGAGGGTGAGGGTGAGGGGGTGTGAGGGTGTGTGAGGGGGGGTGAGGGTGAGGGTGTGTAAGGGTGGGGGTGAGAGGGTGTGTGAGGGTTGGGGTGAGGGGGTGTGAGTGAGGGTGTGTGAGGGTTCAGGTGTGGGGTTGTGAGGGTGAGGGTGTTGTGAGAGTGTGGGGTGGTGAGGGTGTGGGGTTGTGAGGGTGAGGGGGGTGAGGGTGACGGGGTGAGGGTGTGCAAGGCTAAGGGCGTGAGGGTGAGAGAGGGTGAGGGGGTGCGATGGTGAGAAGGGGGTGAGGGTGGGTGAGTGTGTGTGAGGGTAATGGGGTGTGAGGGTGAGGGTGTGTGAGGGTGAGAGGATGTGTGAGGGTGAGAGGATGTGTGAGGGTGAGAGGATGTGTGAGGGTGAGAGGGTGTGTAAGGGTGAGAGGGTGTGTGAGGGTGAGAGGGTGTGTGAGGGTGAGAGGGTGTGTGAGGGTGAGAGGGTGTGTGAGGGTGAGAGGGTGCGTGAGGGTGACGGGGTGTGAGGGTGAGAGGGTGTGTGAGGGTGAGACGGTGTGTAAGGGTTGAGGGTGAGAGGGTGTGTGAGGGTGAGGGTGTGAGGGTGAGGGTGTGAGGGTGAATGTGTGAGGGTGAGAGGGTGTGTGAGGGTGAGTGTGTAAGGATGAGAGGGTGTGTGAGGGTGAGAGGGTGTGTGAGGGTGAGAGGGTGTGTGAGGGTGAGTGAGGGTGCGTGAGGGTGAGTGAGGGTGCGTGAGGTGGTGAGAGGGTGAGGGTGTGTGAGGGTGAGAGGGTGTGTGAGGGTGCAAGGGTATGTGAGGGTGACAGGGGTGAGAGTGGGTGAGGGGGTGAGAGTGGGTGAGGGGGTGTGAGGGTGAGGGGGTTTGAGGGGGTATGAGGGTGAGGGGGTATGAGGGTGAGGGGGGTGAGGGTGTGAGGGTGTGTGAGGGTGGGTTAGGGTGTGGGGTTGTGAGGGGTGGTGAGAGTGTGGGGTGCTGAGGGTGTGGGGTTGTGAGGGTGAGGGGGGTGAGGGTGACAGGGGTGAGGGTGTGTGAGGCTAAGAGAGTGAGGGTGAGAAGGGGTGAGGGGGTGTGAGGGTGAGAAGGGGTGGGTGGGTGAGGGTGAGAAGGGGTGGGTGGGTGAGGGTGATAGGGTGGGTGAGGGTGATAGGGTGGGTGAGGGTGAGTGGGTGGGTGAGGGTGTGTGTGAGGGTGATGGGATGTGAGGGTGAGAGGGTGTGTGAGGGTGAGAGGTGTGTGAGGGTGAGAGGTGTGTGAGGGTGAGAGGGTGTGTGAGGGTGAGAAGGTGCGTGAGGGTGAGAGGGTGTTTGAGGGTGAGAGGGTGTGCGAAGGTGAGGGTGTGTGAGATGGTGTGTGAGGGTTGAGGGTGAGAGGGTGTGAGGGTGAGGGTGTGTAAAGGTGAGAGGGTGTGTGAGGGTGAGAGGGTGTGTGCGGGTGAGAGGGTGTGTGAGGGTGAGAGGGTGTGTGAGGGTGTGTGAGGGTGAGAGGGTGTGTGAGGGTGAGAGGGTCTGTGAGGGTGAGAGGGTATGTGAGGTTGAGAGGGTATGTGAGGGTGAGAGGGTGAGGGTGTGTGAGAGGGTGAGGGTGTGTGTGAGGATGAGGGGGTGTGAGAGTGAGGAAGGGTGAGGAGTGGGTGAGGGGCTGTGAGGGTGAGGGTGCGTGTGGATGAGGGGGTATGTGGGTGAGGGGGTATGTGGGTGAGGGGGTGTGTGGGTGAGGGGGTGAGGGGGTGTGTGGGTGTGAGGGGGTGACGGTGTGTGTGAGGGGGTGAGGGTGGGTGAGGGTGTGTGAGGATGAGAGGGTGTGTGAGGATGAGAGGGTGGGTGTGGGTGAGAGGGTGTGTGAGGGTGAGAGGGTGTGTGAGGGTGAGAGGGTGTGTGAGGGTGAGAGGGTGTGTGAGGGTGAAAGGGTGTGTGAGGGTGAGAGGGTGTGTGAGGGTGAGAGGGTGTGTGAGGGTGAGAGGGTGTGTGAGGGTGAGAGGGTGTGTGAGGGTGAGAGGGTGTGTGAGCATGAGAGGGTGTGTGAGGGTGAGAGGGTGTGTGAGGGTGAGAGGGTGTGTGAGGGTGAGAGGGTGGGTGGGGGTGAGAGGGTGAGTCAACGAGACCTAGAAACAAACAAGCTATTGGTGTTGCAAATACCAATGTTTTTCTGGTATGTTTTTTTTATTTGCAGTGGAGTGATCATTTGACCTATTTAAAGAGATAGGAAGGAAAGGGGATGGAGAGCAAACAGTGAAAAGCGGTGGGAGGTACGACTAGTGGTTACACTGCTGCCGTTGCGCCGCATTAAACCTGCATCTGTCCCAAAACTAACAATGGGTGAATAAAGCAACTGGCTCACCGTCATTATCCAACACAAAATCTATTAAAGCAGGCGGAAGATATGAGGCAAATGAGCATGCGCTCAATAGAGACACATTTTATATGCCACATACGTAAAAACATGAACACACAGTTGAGAATGAAACAGATATTAAAAAAAAAGGATAGAAATAAAGTTTCCTTTAAGCAGCAAAAGGGTGTCAATATGTAATCTAACGTTATTACACAAAAAGTAGAGCATAAGTAATCCCATACCACATAATGAGGCGTGCACCGCGCTGATCTTAACCAAGGGGAATGGAGTTGATAAAAACAAATTACCATCTTCCTCGTCACATCTAAAGTGCCAATGTGGAGGAAGGAGAGGGTAGGGAGGAGGAGACAGCTGCAGGCTAGGAGAGGGAGCGAAGAGCAGCTGCTCGGAATGGGAAGCAATTAACAAGGGAGGAGTCGCACTGCGCTGTGCAAAAGTGAAGGCGTGTGTGTTAAAGGGAGGCTCAGCTCTGCAAAGGGCGTATATTTTGAAAAAATAAAGGCAAGCTTAAAGTGAAAGCTGCACCTTTAATAAAGACTTGATGTTTTGAAAAGTGGATGCAGTGAGCCTTGCATAAAAAAGGCGCTCAGCCGCTATTAATTCAGTGAAAGCGCAGCATTAGCAAATAGAGAGTGCAGCTGTTCATAATTACAAGGAGAATTGGCATGTTCCTGCTCTGGCCCACGGATGAATCCAAAAGGGTTAATGGTGTGAGAGCTCCGAGCCCGTGCACTCTCGGCATTGCTATGGCGGGGGAGTGCATTCCTTTCAAGTCTGATGCGGGGGAGCGGCAGCCTTTGAAGTCTGATGCCGAGGCACAGACAAATGGTGGTGTGTGATGTGGCTGGCGATAATGTGCACTCGCATAGCTCACATGAACTGTACGCGAGCCGCAGCTAGGTAGACTTTTCTTTTCCGCTTACTATAATCTCGCTTATTTATCCCTGCGGGATAGAATAGGCGAGACCTAAAAATGTCTGGCCTGGTTTAGATAAATGTTGATTGTCTCATGCACCACCAACTGCAGAGGTTGACGGGGAATGCACTTCAAGGGGAAAGGGAATTGCGGGCTCTAAATTGGAAGATAATTATGACACAATTTGTCAACAAGAGACCTGGGCCCTTTTACCAGCATACAGACCTGTATTTTAAACTGTTAAAAGCCATGCACTAAGGAAATCGAGGGAACCCGTATGGGGGGGGGGGGGGTGAGGGGGTATGAGGGTGAGGGGGGTGAGGGGGTGTGAGGGGGTGTGAGGGTGGGTTAGGGTGTGGGGTTGTGAGGGGTGGTGAGAGTGTGGGGTGCTGAGGGTGTGGGGTTGTGAGGGTGAGGGTGACAGGGGTGAGGGTGTGTGAGGCTAAGGGAGTGAGGGTGAGTGAGGGTGAGGGGGTGTGAGGGTGAGAAGGGGTGAGGGGGTGTGAGGGTGAGAAGGCTGTTAGTCTGGATTAATATATCGTCATGGTATATTCTTTAGAGTAACTGAATTTTGTAACCCTTGACGCACATCCCAAATGCAAAAATCGCAATTTGCAATTGCATTTAAGGAATCGCAAATTGTGATGCCTTAAATGCAATTCAAGATTGCATTTGAAATAGCACTTTCGCTATTATGGACCGCTAAATACAGGTTATTTCAACCTGATGGTATTTCAACCTGATGGTATTTAGCGGAAAAGTGCATTTTTCAAAGTTTCAGGTTACACACACACATACCCTTGGGGCATGTGTGCGCGCAACATGGGTGCACATCACAATTTCAGGTGTGCAACAGGGTGTCCTTTTGACACCCTTGAAATTGCATGCAATTTCTCATGGGCCTATAAGCCTATAGAAATGACTGTTAAGCCATTCCTTAATTGCGACTCGCAATTAAGGAATGTTTAAGACTCACTATTTTTTAAGAGATTCCTACATGCATAGGCTTTTACGAATCCTTAATTGCGATTCCTTAATAAAAGCAATTAAGGACTTGCAAAAGCTACCTTGATGCATGTGCCCCATAGTCTTTGATCCCTGCACCTTATACTGTAGAAGAACAAGTTACTTACCTTCATTAACGATATTTCTGTAAGAAACATTAGTTAGTTATAGATTCCTTACCTTAGAAGGCGTCAGACTGGATCCGGAAAGCTTTTTCGGAAGATGGCGTCGGTCGGCTCTGCATCTGTCGTCTGCGTCGTGGTCGCCGGGATGATGTCGCGGCAGCTACTTAGACGCTGCCCTCGCACACTGACGTCAGTCCTGTACTTTCCAGGCCAGAAACGCAAAGCCATGCAAGACACTGACACTGGTGCACAAAACTAGGGCCCTAAAAGGATATCCTTAACCCTAGAAATCAGTTCGCAGAACGGGGGAGGATGGGTGGGGTGGGAAGGAAACTATAACTAATGTTTCTAACAGATACATCGTTACCGAAAGTAAGTAACTTGTTCATCTGAAAAAATCACATTAGTTATAGATTCCTTACCTTATAATAGATACCCCAGGAATGCCAACCCCGGTGGTGGGTCTGTGAGTACCAAGGTCACAACACAAAGTCCTGGAGAAAAGAACAGCCAAAGAAGCTGTCCCTCCGGACTTGGCTGTCCAGGCAGTAGTGTTTCGTAAACGTGTGCAGTGATGCCTATGCAGCCACCTGGCAGATGTCATTTAGAGAAACTCCTCTTCCCAAGGCAGTAGTGTCTGCCGTCACCCTGGTGGAATGGGCGCGTAGCCCGTCTGGAGGCTCCTTTTTAGCCAGAGAATAGCATGCCTTAATACACAAGACGAACCATCGAGAAATGGTGAGTTTGTGTACGGCCTGACCTTTCTTGGCACCCACGTAGCCAACAAAGAGTTGGACATCCACCCGGAACTGGAAACTGTTTTGTGAGATCCAGATAGAAAGAGAGAGCATGTCTTGGGCCCAGCTGGTGGAGCCTCTCTTCCGCCTTCGAAGGATGCAGAGGCGGAAAAAAAAGTGGGCAAGGTAATGGTCTGCCTGATGTGAAAGGCAGTGACCACCTTAGGTAGGAAGGATAGACGGGTCCTAAGAAATACCTTGACCGGATGGATAGACAGGAAAGGAGGTTTGGAAGAAAGGGCCTGGAGCTCACTCACCCTTCTAGCAGAAATGAGCGCTACCAGGAAAGCAGTCTTAAGAGTTAAGGGTCTTAAAGGACAGTTATGAAGTGGCTCAAAGGGAGTGCACATTAAATAGGTAAGAACAAGATTCAAGTCCCACTGAGACATAACAAAGGGGATTGGAGGAAAGAGATGTGTTAAGCCTTTTAAGAAACAGTTAACTACCGGGGACTTGAAAAGAGAAGGTTGATCTGGCAATGAAGGAATGCAGAGATAGCTGAAAGATACCCTTTGATAGTGCCCAGAGCAGAGCCCTACTGGGCTAAAGAAAGAAGGAACAAGAGAACTTCAGAAAGGGGATCCACAGCCTTTGCTGTGCACCATGCCACAAACTTGTTCCACTGGCAAGCGTATACCGTCTTAGTGAAGAGACGCCTGGCTGCCAAGATTACGTCACAGACTTCGGGAGGCAGGTCGAAAGATGTCAACTGCTGCCGCTTAATCTCCACGTAAGGAGGTGGAGACTGGACAGGTTCGGGTGGAGGACCGTCCCGTGCTGCTGCAACAGAAGATTCTCCTGAAGAGGCAGTCTGATCGGAGGATCGATGGCCATGATGAGCAGCTCGGGATACCAGAGTCTTTGTGCCCAATCCGGAGCCACAAGAATGACTTGGGCCCAGTCGCGCCTGATCTTCTTCAGCACTCTGGGCAGAAGTGGTATAGGGGAAAGGCATGCAACAGACCGCAACTCCACCTGCGACGAAAAGTGTTGCCTAGCGAGTGCCGCCTTGGAAATTCCAAAGCGCACAATTGCTGACATTGAGCGTTCTCTTCAGTGGCGAATAGATCTAACCAAGGCTCTCTCCACTGTGGAAAGAGACTTTGCACCACCTCCGAGTGAAGACGCCATTCGTGATCCATCATGCACCTGCGGCTGAGTTCGTCCGCTCTGGTGCTCAGAGAACCTGACAGGTGTTAAACCACCAGGCATATGCCCTGATGTTCTAGCCATGTCCAGAGGCGGAGGGGCTCTTGACATAGTGTCCACGACCCAACCCCGCCCTGTTTGTTACAGTACCACATGGCAGTGGTGTTGTCCGTGAACACCTGCACTACTCTTCCCCAGACAGAGAGAAAGAATGCCTTCAATGCAAGACAAATCGCCTGGAGCTCCACAAGGTTGATGTGGAGCCCAGACTCCACCGGAGACCAGACGCCTCTGATCTCCGCCTCTCCCATGTGGTCGCCCTATCCCAGAAGGGATGCTTCCGTCACCACGGTGTGGTCTTGTTGGGAAAGGGAGAGGGATCTGCCATTGACCCAATCCTGGTTCGTGAACCACCACTGCAGTTGTCATGCAGTGCCGTCAGAGATGTGGACGCAATCGGACAGATTCCGCTGATGCTGAACCCTCTGGAACTTCAGGTCCCCCTGCAGAGACCGCATATGCCACCTGGCATGATCGATCAGCAGAATGCAGGAGACCATGAGGCCCAGCAGCCTCAGGGTCATTCTGACTGAAACCCGGGATAGAGGCTGAAAGATCAGAATCATAGCCCGAATATCCCGGACTTGCTGTTGGGGAGGATAGACCCGAAACCGCGTCGTGTCCTGAACAGCTCCGATGAAGAGGAGCTTCTGAGAGGGATTCAGGTGTGGCTTTGACACATTGATGGAGAACCCCAGCGAATACAGGAGGTTAGCCGTAGTCTGAAGGTGGGAGACAACTGCCTGGGGCGAGCTGCTTTCAACAGCCAATCGTTGAGATCAACTGAAACCCCTGATCTGCGCAGATGAGCTGCGGCCATCAGCAGTCGGAGCAGGACTTGGGTTTGTGGTAGCGCTCTAGGCAAAAGACACACGCAGTGCGGCTCCGTCACCGACATCATCCGATGACAGGAACCGCATGACTTGAAGCCGGGCATCCCTCGTGCACCTTAGGAGTCGAAGACTCGAAATAGAAGTCGAGAAAAAGTCAGTCCAAAAGCAACTGGAGATACCGCGCTTCCGGGATCTGTGCTGGCTGGCACGGAAAAAGAAGAACTGGGGTCTGCATGCGAGGCGGCATCTACGTAGCTACCACAACGTCATCTCGGCAACCACGGCGGATACGGAGCCGACGACGCCACCTTCTGATGTGCAGAGGCACTGCTGACGACAAAACTTTCCAGATCCAGTCTGATACCTGGGGCAATTCTAAGGTAAGGAATCTAGAACGAACAAACAAGTTACTTACCTTCGGTAACGATATATCCGTAAGAAACAGTAGTTTACCTTAGAATATCCCCAGGCGTCAGACTGGATCCGGAAATTTTTGCGTAGCAGTACCCTTGTGCGTCGGTAGGCGTCGTCTGCGGCTCCGCGTCCGTCGTCGGCGCCGTGATGACGTCGTCTGAGTACTTAGACCCCGCCTCCGCGCGCTGACGTAAGTTCTTAGACACAGCTTTTCTGCGCCAGGAACGCGGAGCCATGTTAAAACCCAACACTGATGCCATTGAAACTAGGGCCCTGAAAGGGGATGACCTTAACCCTAGATATCGGTTCGCAGAACGGGGAGGATGGGTGGGGCGGTAAGGAATCTAATACCAACTACTGTTTCTTACATATATATCGTTACCGAAGGTAAGTAACTTGTTCATCTGGTTAGTATTAGATTCCTTACCTTAGAATAGATACCCCAGCAATACCAACCCCGATGGTGGGTCTGCGAACCAATATCCTGGAGGACGGAACGGCCAAAAAAGCCATCCCTCAGGACTTGGCTGTCCAGGCAGTAGTGTCTTGCAAACGTGTGCAGCGATGTCCACGCAGCTGCATGACAGATGTCCTGCAAGGGGACTCCCCGGCCCAGGGCAGTGGTAGCCGCTGTGGCCCGAGTGGAATGGTCCCTCAGCCCAACAGGAGGCTCCTTCTTCGCCAAGGAGTAACAAGATGACCCACCGAGAGATGGTCCGCTTGTGCACCGCCGGTCCCTTCTTAGTGCCCACGTAACCAACAAAGAGTTGGTCATCCACCCGGAACTGTTGTGTGCGATCTAAATAGAACAAAAGCACACGTTTTGGGTCCAGGCGGTGGAGCCGCTCTTCCTCCTTTGAGGGAGGCGGAAAGAAGGTGGGCAAGGTGATGGACTGCCCGATGTGGAAGGCCGTGACAACCTTGGGCAGGAAAGAGGGCCTAGTCCGCAACACAACCTTGTCCAGATGGACAGAAAGGAAAGGAGGTTTGGATGAAAGAGCCTGGAGCTCACTCACTCCCCTGGCAGAGGTGATGGCAACCAGGAAAGCAGTCTTCACAGTAAGAAGGCGGAGAGGACAGTTGTGAAGTGGTTCAAAGGGAGCGCAAATCAGATAGGTAAGAACCAGGTTCAAGTCCCACTGAGGCTTCACAAACGGAACTGGGGGAAACGTGTGTGTGATGCCTTTCAGAAAACGAGTTACAATAGGGGACTTGAACAAAGATGGTTGATCAGGCAGCCTCAGAAAGGCTGAAAGGGCAGAAAGGTAGCCCTTGATAGTGCCCAGAGCAGAGGCCTGTTGGGCAAGAGAAAGAAGGGAGAGAAGAACCTAGTAAAGAGGGGCAGAGAGGATCCACAGCCTCTGCTGTGCACCATGCCACAAATCTGTTCCACCTGCAGGCGTATACCGACTTTGTGGAGGGACGCCTGGCTGCCAGAATGACATTACAGACTTCAGGAGGCAAGCCAAATGGCCTCAACTGTCGCCGCTCAATCTCCAAGCATGGAGGTGCAGACTGGACAGGTTCGGTTGGAGGACCGTCCCCTGCTGCTGTGACAGAAGGTCCTCCTGAAGAGGAAGACAAACCGGGGATCGACTGACATACTGAGTAGCTCGGGATACCAGTACCTTCGTGCCCAGTCCGGAGCCACAAGGATGACTTGGGCCCGGTCGCGTTTGATCTTCTTCAGCACTCTGGGCAGAAGTGGTATAGGCGTACAACAGACCGCAACTCCACTCGCAACGAAAAGCGTCTCCGAGCGAGTGCCGCCTTGGAGAATAGATCTAACCAAGGCTCTCTCCACTGCAGAAAGAGAGCTTGCGCCACGTCCGAGTTCAGACGCCATTCGTGATCCATCATGCACCAGCGGCTGAGTTCGTCCGCCCTGGCGTTCAGAGAACCTGCCAGGTGTTGAACCACCAGGGTCACGCCCTGATGTTCCAGCCACTGCCAGAGGCGCAGAGCCTCCTGGCAGAGGGTCCACGACCCCACCCCGCCCTGTTTGTTGCAGTACCACATGGCGGTGGTGTTGTCCGTGAACACCTGCACTACACTCCCCCGGACAGAGGGGAGGAATGCCTTCAGTGCTAGACGAATCGCCCGCAGCTCCAAAAGGTTGATATGGAGCCGGGACTCAGCCGGAGACCAGAGGCCTCTGATCTCCGCCTCTCCCATGTGGCCTCCCCAGCCCTGGAGAGACGCGTCCGTCACAACTACGTGCTCCAGTTGGGGAAGGGAGAGGGATATGCATCTGACTCAATCGCGGTCCGTGAGCCACCACTGCAGGTGTCTCGCAGTGCCCTCCGAGATCAGGACGTGGTCGGACAGGTTGCCCTGATGCTGGGCCCACTGAAACTTCAGGTCCCACTGCAGAGCCCGCATCCGCCATCGGGCGTGATGCACCAGAAGGATGCAGGAGGCCATCAGCCCCAGAAGCCGCAGCGTCAACCTGACTGAGACTCGGGATAAAGGCTGAAATATCGGAATCAGAGCCTGAATATCCCGAACCCGCTGTTCGGGAGGATATACCCGAAACTGTGCTGAGTCGAGAACTGCTCGGATGAAGAGGAGCTTCTGGGAGGGGCACAGGTGTGACTTCGGCACATTGATGGAGAACCCCAGCTGGTGCAGGAGGTCTTCTGTCGTCTGGAGTTGGCTGACGACTGTCTGGGGCGAGCCCGCCTTCAACAACCAGTCGTCGAGGTACGGGAAGACTGAAACCCCTAACCTGCCGACGATCACAGCAGTTCTAGGTGGTCTTTATTTTACTGTGCTCGCATTCTCAATGAGCTCTGATGGATTAGACCAGAGCGGTGGGTTGATAAACCGGAAGACGTAAATCCGATGGAGGGACCTCGGTGGAGGTGTTGAAAAGTGGCTGCAAACAACTGTAGAGGCTACTAGGAGTGGAAGGCTCAAGAGGAGCTGATGAAGACCACCAATTGGCGTCGACTCAGAGCCCAAGTGAAGCACATCCCACCTCAAAGGTGGAAGAAAACAATTTAACTAGGGGGACGATTTTCATGCGTATTACCATTTATAGGATGAGCCACTATACCTTGTGACTTGAAAGACTTCTTTGAAGAAAAAAAAGTTGTATACAACCGAGTCCAACACACTAGATGGCAGGAGTATGCAGAGCATGTTTATTTAGTTACACACGCGACAACCATATTATAAGGGCATGAATGTGGAGCTTGTTGATATATCTACAAAAAATAACTTTATTCTTCATTCTACACAATGCAGAAAAAAGCAATTCACTGAGGTGTGAATTAATTCTTGATTACGGAGACTGTATGATGAGATAAAATATAAGCTTATTAAATAGGCTTAATCAATTTTATGTTAAAGAAGTGTTGAGGGACCTGAAAGGATGGCTCCCTAAAGGTTTGCTTTTATAACTTGTAAGAATGTTTTAAGTTAATTATTTATTGAATAAGATTGTATGCATGCTATCCGAAAGGATTTCATATTGTGCAATGACAATCATTTAGTATAAAGTGCTATACAGAAGTTACATAAATAAAAAAATACACATTGCTAAATATTTTTAATTATGTCAAGTTTTGTTTTCAAAACCTATTTTTTTCTCGGAAAAATAAGACTTTATTGTACTTACTTTCTCCATTGTTTAATATGTTCAGGATTGGAGTACTCTTTCAGACATTCTGTTATGTGATCACCAATCTTAATCAGGCACTGCCGAGTGTGCTCCAGTTGTTCTCTCTCTGAGAGACCTTTCTCAGGTCGATCCAACTGTTTCAGTGCTGCCTTAACAGGCCTCATCCTCTCTTTACACTATGAAATTAACAAAAAAGACATTTCAATGTAAGAAATACACATATGATCAATTTAAATTCTATTTTTGCTATGCTACATGCACAGGGATCTGACAGGGATTTAAGGATGGGGAAAAAGGGGACAGAACAAGTTTTTTTTTACATTTGGTAATATTCTTTCTGATGTATAGAATTACCTCACATCTTGAATCTCCTCAAGGTCCCAGGTTGGA
This sequence comes from Lissotriton vulgaris, assembly GCF_964263255.1. NCBI lineage: Eukaryota > Metazoa > Chordata > Amphibia > Caudata > Salamandridae > Lissotriton > Lissotriton vulgaris. Next base: position 654,792,252 of record NC_141689.1, read on the forward strand.
TTCAGAAATATGAAGCTCTCCTGAACCGAAAGATGGTGCCTTGCCTCTAGGATCCACCCAGGTTAAACTGTAGAGCTATATAAGGTACTACTACAGAGCACTGAAGAAAAGAAACTACAGGCCACCAGCCCAACTCTGGATCAGTATATGAAAATGTGTGTCCTGCAAGTCAACGGACACCACTGAGTCGGTCAGATCCAAGGCTGAAAGGACCAGTGCATGGGAAAGCCTCTTTAAGTTCTCCGTGAAAGGAAAGGCATTTAGAACACACATGTTCAGAACATGAAACAAGAAATAACAGAAGCAGCATCCCTGCCCATTCTCATTCCCTGGAACAAATTCCACAGACATGTTACTTAAAGTGAGAACCTCCTGCTGCAGAATGTGAGCACGGTAGTCTGTGATGAGAGATAGAACAGGGAAGACGCAAATTTGGGAGGGAAGGAGGCAGCATTGTTTGAGAATCTGGAGGACACAACAGTCCATGGTGAGGCATTGTCAGAGTGACAAATATAAGGACACCCTTGCAGGTCAAAAATGCTCCATCAAAAGTGAATTTAAGTGGTTGTGTAGGTTGAACCTGACAGAAAGAGGCGACCTTAGTGCTGCGCTTGACAGATTTTTTAACCTCTATATTTTCTGTAACTGAACAAAAATACCTTTCGGGCTACTGCGCATGCTGCAGGGCTGGTGATGCAGAAAAGGCAGTCCCAGGAATATCATATGAACTTGAGGTATTGCTGGCGAAACTGTCTGGTGGAGGGGGGAATCCAGTCACAAGGAGTGGGTCATGAAGTGGCTTTGCTTCAAAATCTACATGGCTGAATCAGCCTTCTACTCGAAAAAAGACAAGCTCCTTCAAAGGGAATGGCCATAATATTCGCCTGGACATCACCAGAGAGCCTTATAGAGCACACCCAGGCATGGTGACAGATGGTAATAAAAAAGCCCATGGACTATGTCCAAGCCACAGATTAGGATTTGTCCGGTTACATCTTTCCTGTCGTGTTAAACATCTGCAAAATGGTCGCAAAGGTGGTTCAGTTGTTTCCGAATGACCATTTTTGCCATTTACCACAACGAATGGGAATAAATGGCTAGAAGGCAAGTTAGTTCCTAAAGCGAAGGGCAAGGTCCCGGGACCCTACTTTCTCAATCCTTTTTGACTCACTGTCTGGGGAAACATAGGAGAAAGAGTGAAGGTTCCACCTAGAGAAGGAGGAAACCTCAACAATAATAATTTTCAGAGAAGGATGAGCCATAAAAACTGTTGGGAGCCCTGGGCCTAAGCAATGGCGGTAGTTCATGGCAGGAGCATAAGCAGGTTTGTTCCATATGACTCGGATGGGGTCCATCAATGTCTTGTTGGAGGGGAGTAATGTCCCTATGACGGAGGAGACTGGCTGTATAATTTATGTTAGCTGTGTTCTCTGCCACAGACAGTGGTGACATAAAGGCTTCTTCAGTGAAATACCAGACAAAGAAAGCTATTTTCTCAGAGGAAGGTCTCCAAGAATGATCTAGGTCAACCTCAAGGGAGGTATCCAGAGCACTGGTGTTCTGTACGGCAAATAGTCACCATTAGGCAAGCGGTGGGAGGGGGGAAGATTTCCAATCTTAGAGCTATCATCAACATCAAGATCAACATTAGGTGTCTGACTGGAGTTTGATTCAGATTCAAAGAGCGCTCCAGAAATGTCAAGATACTCACCAAGAGGCATAAACCAGTATGGAGACACTTCAGCCATCAATTGTTGATGCTTTATCAGGATTTTACAAAAATGGCTTTTGTCTTCAGAAAGTTTGCCATAATTTGTAACAGATGCAAAGATAGCACCATAACTTAGACAGGTGGTGGAGCAACCAGCAAGGCCTTGGGTGGGGGAAGAGGTAATGCTGGTGCTGGAACAGCATCGGGAGGCTGTAGGAGTCTACTGGTGCTGCGAATGGAGCTACTGACAGAAGCTCGGTCGAATGCCCTGAAGGATTCTTGAAACCCACAATCTGCGCGGGCTGTGAGGGGGCCCAGAACTCAACAAATGTAATATTTATTTATTTATTATAAAATTTCTAGAGCGCACAAATACCTTCCGGTGTCTCGGCGCTGGAGTTCGTTGAGATTGCAGAGAGCTTTTACAAAACTTACTAGTTGAAAACCCACGTTTTTATGTGCTTCCGAAATATAAGTAAGGAAGAACTTGATCTAATATTAAGGGGGAGCTGATTCCACAATTTAGAGGCAGCAACTGTGAAGCGTTTATCACCCCATGTTGCTTTCCTAGTGCGTGGAATATCAAGTAGCTGAGATGCCGCAGAGCGTAAGGAACGATTGGGTTTATAGGGAGTGATGGATTTTTTTTAAGAAGTCCGGTCCGGTATTGTTCAATGTTTTATAAATGATGCACAAAGCCTTAAACTTTGTGCGGCTTCTGACAGGCAGCCAATGAAGTTGGCGAATGATGGGAGATATGGATGAAAATGTGGGTGTACCGGTTAGAATTCTTGCAGCAGCGTTTTGCACTAGTTGTAGTTTATTCATGACTTGTTCCTGTGCATTCAGCCATAGTCCGTTACAATAATCAATCTTTGAAAGGACTAGCGTAGACATTAGGGTTTTACCTGAGTTTGGAGGAAGAAACGGGAGAAGCTTCTTTACCATTCTCAAGGTATAAAAGGACGCTGAAACCACTGCATTAGCATGGCTATGGAAAGTAAGCTTATTATCGAATAGAACTCCGAGGTTCCTAACTTTTAGCACCGGGAGAGGTGGATCTCCCAGCTCTGCTGGCCACCAGACTGGTGACCAAGACGGGGTCAGGTCACCAAAAAGCATGACCTCCGTCTTGTCGGAGTTTAATTTTAAGCAGTTCTGGTCCATCCAGGTGCAAATCGCTCTCATTCCTTCCTGGAAGTTAGCGGCCACTGCAGCTCCGTTTCTATGAATAGCCAGGACTAGTTGAGTGTCATCGGTGTATGATGTTATCCCTATGCCGAATGACTTGATCACCCTCGCTAAGTCCGATACATAGATATTAAAAAGCGTCGGACTTAGCGAGGAGCCCTGAGGAACTCCACAAGGCAAGGTGAAATCAGGCGAATAATAGCTACCCATTTTCACAGACTGTTCTCTGTCTGATAAAGATGCCATAAGAGTCTTAGCTTTGCCTTGGATGCCCATGGCATCGACACGGTCGATCAGGATGTTGTGATCGACCGTGTCAAAGGCAGCCGATAGATCTAAAAGTATCAAAATTGCTGTACCGCCTTGGTCTAGAATTATTCTGACTTCTTCAGTTGCTTTTATCAAGGCGGTCTCGGTGCCGTGACCCTTTCTAAACCCAAATTGGGTATCATCTAGTAAGTTGTTGTTATCAATAAAGCTTGAAAGTTGTATATTAATTGCCTTCTCGAATACCTTAGAAGGATAAGGAAGCGAGGCAATGGGTCGATAGCTTTTTAACTCTGCTGGATTTAGTGTTGATTTTTTTAGAAGGGGCTTCACGATGACTTTCTTCCAGACTTTAGGGTAATCACCTGTCTGGAACATCATGTTGCAAATATGGGTAAGCACCGGGGCTACCTGATCAGATGCTAATTTAAGAATGCTTGGGGGGCAAGGGTCCATAGGAGATCCTGATTTGACTGCATTCATAATTTCCTCTATAGATGCTTGAGGGAGTGAGGAGAATGTTTCCAGGGTTGGCCTGGTAGATATATGAGGAGCAACTGGGCCAGCTGTAGCATCAGAAGTTTTTTGTGTGAAGTTATTAAAAATATCTGTGACTTTTCCTTTAAAAAAGAAGGCTTGAGAAGGTTCTTTGGAATCAGGAACCGTAGGGTTGGATAGCTTTTTTACCACCTGGAATAACTGTTTGCTCGAATTTTGAGCTGATTCTATTTGTGTGGTGTAAAAATTACATTTTTCCTTAGTAAGAAGTTTTTTATAGTTATGCAGGGCTGTCTTATATCTCTCTTTATCGTTGTTGTCGTAGTTCCTACGCCAACGTCTCTCTAGATTACGACACCTTTGTCTCTCGAGCCTTAGTAGTTCGGAGAACCAAGGAGCAGAAGGTTTATTATGGTTAGGCTGCAATTTTTTGATAGGTGCCACATAATCTAGTGCGTTATTCAGCCAGCGCACGTAGTTATTGGATGCTTCACCTGGGTCATTTGAGTCTTTGCATTTAGTGGCTTTAAGTGCATTATTAAAAACATGGTGGTCAATATTTTTCCAATCACGACATTTAATCTGTGAGCGTGCAGAGGGCATGCAGTATTTGCGTTTCCTGATTAGTATAGAGAATACGACTGCCGAATGATCGGTCCAAATGAGTGGAATCACCGTAGGTTGATTCATGAATAAGTTATTAGTGAATAATCTGTCCAAGGTATGACCAGCTTGGTGGGTGGCTGAGGAGACTCGTTGTTCTAAGCCTACTGCTTGAAAATCAGAGATAATCTTGATGGAATCTTTATCAGCATGATTTTCTAGATGAAAATTAAAATCACCCAGTATTGTGTAATCTGTGTAGGCAGCTACTGGTTCTAATAGAGGATTGAGAGCTTCCAAGAAAGATGTGCGTGAGGTGGGAGGTCGGTAAAGTAATGTGCCTTTAAAAGTTTGAGTGGGAGAAAGAGTAAAGGTGAAACATAAGGCTTCCATGGAATCGTGGATCATTGGCTCAGTTTTTAGAGCCAGGTTAGCACGATGTATGATAGCTAAACCACCCCCTCTTTTTCCAGAGGATCTATCTAGTCTGGTGACATAATAGCCATCGGGAGTAGCTATCTTGAAATCCGGGCCAGAAGCAGAGTCTGCCCAGGTCTCTGTAATAAACAGGATGTCAAGATTTTGGGTGGCTATAAGTTCAGCTACCTCATCCCTATGTTTGACAAGGGAGCGGGCGTTTATAAGAGCACAATGTATATATTCTTCAGGGATTAGTGGCAACCTAGGGGCAGCTAGATTAGAGTGAGGAGAAGTAGATTTAAAAGCGCAATTTGGGCAAGGATTAATAGGCAGATTGGCCAAAGAGTCTGCACAAAAATGGGAACATCTTTTATCAGTTAAAGTATTGCCTATACACAAAAGTTGAGATCGGGTGTAAGTTATTACCTTTGGAATATTGTGGATGTTGCAAGAGGCAGGGGGTCTAGCGCGCAGCGCGGACTGGCGCAGACTGGCACCCCTTTGGCACGGCTTCGGCGCGGTGTCGGCGCTCCCGCTGCGCTCGACCGCTGCGCTTCAGAGTGACCATTTTATACTTTCAGCCCCGCCCCCAGCTGTAACGCTAACTCCGTTCTGCTCGGGGAGGCGGCTCTGTAATTCTGAAGCTCACCCTGCCCTCCACACAAACGGCACGAAGCCGCGATGGAACGGGGCTGGGGGTCCACAAAAACGGTAATTTAATACATGTAGTTTTAAGCGTCTTAGGCAAACAATTATTGTTCAATTGAGAGCGCGTTTAAAACAGAGTAAAATGTGATTTTAAAAGTTACACAATAATGCTTTCCAGCGTGCAGAGGAGGAGCCCCTCGCAATCTGCACGAGCTCTAATAACAAAAACTGCCAAGGAGCTGCCACCACCTTGTAAGTCGTCGTAATAGGAGGCTCTGGTCCATTAGACAGGGCTGAATCCATTGGTGATGGTTATCTCCACACAAAAATGCTCCAAAGAGGATAGTGAGGCAGAAATCGTAGAATGAGGCCTGAAAATTGAAGACATACTCCCCTAATGGAATGCCTCTTGTGTTTCCTTTTGGGGGACTTCTCTTTACTCTCGAAAGTGGCCCACTTTAAATATTTGCTGGTCAAATGTGATCCAAAGCAGGACCTAGAGCTATGGCAGGACAACCATTCTCCTCAACTGAATGCCATGAAGAGCTTCCTGCTCTTGATGGCAATGGTTGCATCAGGAAACACTTTGCAAAAACCTGGAATCATGTTTGGGCCACAGGCACTAGAGATAAAAGCTTCAGGGGTAACCAGTATACTGACATTGATAGAAAAAGTAGTGAGAAAGCCAATTAAATAAAGGGAAAACCCTCAGACACAGCATCATGGGTCTGCAGAGGTGAAGAAAAAAATAGGTACATGCAGTACTTGCTTCTCTGGTGGACTATACATATTCTCATTGTCACTTGCCGTAGGGGAGCTAAACACCACAAACTATACTGAATAGTGGAATCCGGTGTCAATGACAAGTTAATGCTGAAACCTTTTCGGCTATGCCAGAGTAAAGACTAATTAGTTTAGCTTTACTTTGAGAAAAGTAATTCAGACAGATGAAAGCAATATCATCTCCATTGTGATGTTTCTACATAGGCAGCCCTTCAGAGAAAATCTAAATACATAAGGAAAGGTATAAAATAGCCCAAACACCTAAGTCGTCACATAACTGTTCCTGATGTAAAGACATCTCAGAGAACTGTATTTATCTTAATCTCGATTATATGGCAAAGCATGTTAAATTTGTATTGGACATGCTCTAGAAGCTCGAAAATACCAGTCTTTGGCTATTTCCATTTATTTGTCTTTGAAATGTTGTCTTATGAGGCATTACTCAGAATCATTCTGAAATGTTCTCTCTGTCTTCATACAGAAGTTTTGTTTTTGGAAGATGGTTAATCTGTTGATGAGTTACTGTAATGGCATTTCCCATGACAGTCTCTTCTGCCTCAATGTTCCTTTCCTCTTGTGATGAAAGACTAAATGTTTTCTAGGCAGTTCATCTGCAGGTGTGGTCTTTTTCCAATTCTGAAAATGCATGTTGGTGGCAAGGAGCTTCAGTGGGCAAAACATGCACAACCATTGCTCAATTGACATTGTTTTGTGGATACTGTGGGTCTATAAAAGGACTGGAAGGAACAGGAATTAGGGAGTTACTGTCCATTTCTCAGCCTGTGCCAATTCCTCAATATATCAGAAAGTCCCTCAGCGATATTCGATGCTGTTCCCTACAGCTATGGCTGCTGTTATCACAGTAATGCTGATGTTGCTTTCATGTCCACAACGGGATCCAGACTTAACCCAACTAATTTTGATTGAAAAAGGATTCTAAAGTATGCATGTAGGGTTATTCATAAATCATGAACAAAACAACAAAGCTATGGCATGGGATACAACCAAGTGGGTTAACAGATATGGAGGACTCCTTAAACTCCCTTACATCAGACAGTTGTTAGTTGGTATTCAAGAGGAGAGGCAGGAAAAGCCATGGCTTAAACAGCCAGAAAAAACACCCACCCTCTACAGATTTCTTGTTCAGGATATCACCTATAACAGAGGGTATTGAATTGTAATATATTTTAGCATTTATATAGTGCTTACTATCCATTTGTGGGATGCTGAAGCGCTTGCCTACATGAATAACCTACTACACCATGTAGAGCGAGTTGTTGGAAGGATATTGTTTTTGGTTTTTGTTCCTATGTGGGAAGGGTTTCCTTGCCGTATGATGATGTGTTGTTATCGTGTTATGAGATGCAGTAAGTAGCAGGGTGTGGATGATGAAGTGTAAGAGATAGATTCACAGTTTTATGTCTTTCAATATGCTGTTAACTTTGAACAGCTCCAAAGGACCCCTTATGGTATTTCATATGATATAGTCTGCTTAGCTGGTTACTGCACTGGGTTGTCCAATCTGAGATTTTGTGTAAAGCTGTGGTCTTGAGTTGGCATGGTTAGAGGAAAGATCGATAGGGAGGGGTATTTCTGTAATCATCCCATATCGGAGTGTCTAAGTGAGATGCAAATAAGTGGTTAGAATGTATTTGAACCTGTAGTGAACAGACTTTACAAAAGTCCTCGAAATCTGTACAGTAATGTGGGAAAGAGCTCTTCAGTTTTTCCATGCCTTTTCATTTGGTGATGTTCGGTTTTCGGCTGTACAGAGCTGCTGATGGGACAACCCTCAAAGCAGATATGCATTATGTGAATTTAATAGGTATAAGTTACATATTGTTGCTTACTGTTGCGTATTATGGGTTTGGGCCATAACAGTTATATATGAAAGTACATAACTAGATTATGTCATAGGTCAGCTCTTTTTTTTGCTTAACTGCATAATGAAAGCAGTTTGCTGGTTGAGTTGTTTGCAATTCGTGGATTGCAGGTGGATGATGGAGCTTGAGGATGTGATTGTTTTCTGGGCTCTGTTGACTGTAGTTAGAGGATTTATCAAGGAAATGTAGGATAGTGCCCTTTTTTTGGTCTAGCCAAGGCAGCGCAGATGCGTTGCCTAGGAGAGAGCCTTTAGCAATCGGTCTTCACTTCAATTTTCAAGCACTTGTGCTTGTGGCGGCATCCACCTTGCGGGAATGAACAGTGGTGCACATGGGCCATATGTTTGTAATTAACGTGGCCATGCCGCTGCTCACTCCCACAAGGTGGATGCAGGCACAAGCACGAGTGCTTGAATTACCTGCAGTCTAACGGTCGCCTTTTGCTTTTGTTTCATCCCAGGCGGTTACGAAGCCTTCACCTGCCAATACCCCCAAGCCGTGCCCCCTCAGCGGGCCTGAGCCTGCCTCTCTGCGCTCTCCGCACCCCCCCCCCCCCTCCCAACAGTGCGGACCGGGTGCAGCTCCTGTCCCACCCCCTTAATGACCAGGTCAGTACATTCAGCAGAGCAAACACCGGTTGAAAAGAGATATGAAAGTACACACTGCATTTCAGCAGGTACACAGCTCATTGTCCTACCCAATTAGAAACACCCCGGAAACAAAGTTGTCTATTACTGGGATTTAAAACGGTCGACACTGGAACCAAAAACAACTATATTTTACACTGCAGTTTGTTACAGCACATTACGGTGATCTTATCTTACAGTAATTTACATTTGGGCGCCAAATGATTAATTTACTTCGTTTCACTTAAATAGCCCTTCCTGCACATATATGTGGATAATGAAGTCATTCTCATCTGCATATTGAATATTCTAATTTACAAATTATTATCTCTTTTAAATGCTCACATTCTAGCTGCAATAATTCCTATTGGCGCAAAGTGGAGGCCCGTGTTTGGAAGCATCACACATGCTTGAATTAGCACCCACCTGCATAGATACACAATGTTCACTATTCAGCAAATGCCATCGGTAGCAGGCCATTAAGTTACATTTTAAAAGATAATCTTGTTGAATTAGAAGCTTTATAGTGGGTAGTTATGTTACATTTCCAGATGTAACCCTGTACATTATCTGACACTTTAATGTCATCCATCCACGGCCCACAACATCTGCTTGTCCTTGATACTGCTCAGTGCTCAAGGGTGAACATGTGGATACGGGGCAGGACAGAAACAACGGAACGAACTACACAGTATACACTTCAGTTTTCTAACAAGCATTTGCAATGCAATAGGTCTCGCATTTACGAGAGTTTAAGCTATTGCCATTGTAAATGACAATGCCTTTTATTTAGGTTTTAAAAACAAAAATAAAAGGCATTGTTGTTTGCAATGTCAATAGCTCAAACTTGCGTAAATGCGAGACCTATTTCATTGCAAATGGTTGTTTATATTTGTATTGCTTTGAAAAGCACAAATAAAAGGCATGCTCATTTACAATGCCAATAGCTTAAAATCTCGAAATTGGTTGTCCTAGTGCATTGAAAATGCATGTTCTATCAAATGTCATTCCACAACCACTGCAATGCACGATTAACTGTCTTACAGTCAGCAAGCAGCCTGGAAGCATTAATGAGCAAGCACTGACAAAGAGTGTCTCTGAAAAAATGGATGCAACAGGAAGGAAAACACTTATTCCTGTGCCTTCGTTTTTTTCCAGATGCTTATATATGCGTTCACTGCTTAGTACACATATAAGAATAAGTAAGGCCAGTGGCAAACATAGAACCTTCTCAACTATTGGATTTGCAGGTCCTTGTTTCAGCACCATGGACAAGAGAAATGCAGACAGAGGACGCCGCGTTCTTAGGCAGGCATCGAGTTGCATTATGTACACAGGGCCACTCATGTCTCATATAATGGTTTATTCAGGGAGCCACTACATCAAACTAAAGTCGGCCATTGAAATCCCTACCCCGCCTCTACATATTCGTCCTGCAAGACCCCTTAAGGAACACCCACAGGAACATCTCAGACTCCATTTTAGTGTGTTACCATGCTTGGCTTCCAAGCGGGGAGCAGGCTGTGAGGCCTTAGCCAGTATGCTATTGGGTAAGTCCCTTCACAAAGCTGCACAAGCGCCTCAATAGCTTTTAGTTTGGCGCTGCATGAGCATGCGCCCATAAGGCCATTAGCATCTCCAGAAGAGGGGGGCCGTGGTGGAAGACTGGGTTTCCAAGTGCCTCATTTATCGTTTGAAAGTAGGGGCTGTGCAGGGATAAGTGATCGCTGACTCTTCCAGCCACAAATCTGTGACTAACCGGCTGAACTATCTTTTCTATCTTATAACTGTTGTGGGATCGCAGTTCCAGGAGAGAGGATGTGAAACTTCAGGACCCTCAAAAAAACGAACTCAAACTACTTACAATTATGAACAAGCTGTCGCCGTGAGAGTGAAAGCGCGGGGCAGAAGATATGCATACGAGTGCACAACTCCTGTACAAGCTGTTGCCGTGAGAGTGAAAGTGTGCCATGCATGCGTTCTGCTCAAACACCGCGAGAGCGGACAGGAGATGTGCGTACGCGTTCACAACTCCTGTCCCCCTTTGGCAACCAAGTCGACAACAATAGATCTCGCCAAGGCGAGCACTGCATGTGCTGCGTCACTAGACGAGACCTAAAAAGGCTGTTCGGACTAGAGAAGAGTCAGTCACATATCAAACAGTTTGTTCCTGCCCAGGCCTCATCGTCCTTCCAGCAGCGCCTGCCTCTCATGTCCCCTTCCAGATCGGTGCTCTCTTCTGGGTGGCGTTGTTACGGTGTGCTGGTGGAGAGGGGTGGCTTTACAGGCCTACTGTGCCCTAGCGCGCAGGTGTGAAGAGCAGATGGCCCTGGCGCACTTGCATGCCTTCCATAACTTTTTTTGCTGCTTGGAAAGAGGGGGCAAGGATGGATTTTTTCGAGAGTCTTATAAACCAGGTAAACTTATACCTCCCTCAGCCTTGTGTATAGTATAGACGTTGGCTGATTGGTCTTGCACGGAGGAACCACCGTTATTGGTAGAAGAGATTTCTAAAATCGGGATTTCTTGTTCCCCCACCAGGGATTGGTTAGATGTGACGATGTGCTCTTTCAATTGTGCACAGGGACTTGATAGTCTTGTCATCAGAAATAGCGATATCTGTAATGTTTCAGCCGGCCTCCCTGTTCCTCCGTGCGTTCGCCTTCGTGTTCTCTTCTACCAATAACGGTGGTCCCTCCGTGCAAAGAGAAGGCTCTGTGGCTTAAACTATAAGCTTTTAAATGTGTGACAACCATCAGAACAAAGTCCACGACAAGACAACGACTTGAAGCAATTGATGAGCTTTATTTTTAGTCAAAACACAGATACGTCAAATATTTTTAATGTCCTGATGAAGGTGTAAAGACTGAATAGCACCGAAACGCCGCGTCGACTTCTTTGGAAACTTTGACTGTATTTGATTTATTGTGACACCTTTTTTGGAGGTGTTTTTTATTTGGTTTTTAATTCTGTCTTAGATTGTAACCCAGTTGGGAGGTTTTAATAAATTTCGCAATTAATTTTATTTCCTTGTATGTGCCCATTACTCAATTATAGTGCATTTCTGTTGCTTGCTTACACTAGATTGTTGTTCAGATCACCTCTATAAACGTGCAGAGACCCCCTTGGTATATTTTTCCCAGCAATCACAGTCTGCTACGCCAAACAGGGACTTTCCTTTTACAAGCTACACCAGCAGCATCACTTTGAGTCACCAGTGGGCCACCAGCGTGGCTAGTAGAAGGCGACTGACGCACAGAGGCACCATACACAGTTCAACCACAGAAGCCATATTGTCTGGTGTACTCTCGACCGTTCGTGTCTGTGAATGACAAACCCGCAGAAGCCTTGATCTGCAGCTGGGCCCAAGACCTTGGAGTGCAGGCTTGCCACCGATGCACGGGTGTCATCAGCCTCCTTGCGCATGCATGTGATCGATCAGACACCTCGATGCTCTGTGTGCCTGCTCAACCACATGTGTTTGCACGCGACCGGGTCCTAATGCACCTGTGTGCAGCCACTTCCAATGTACAGGCCCAGCCTGCAGCGGGTAGGTGTGACCAGACGTCGAAATCCTCTGTGTGCCACCAGTCACTTGCAGGGGTAGGCTCACACCTAGCACGCGTGTGAGATCAGGCCCATCAAGGATGCCTCTGCAGCGGCCTGCGGGGTGCAGGCTTGTTCTCGAGTGCTTGCTGTGACCAGACCCAAAACTTCTTTGTGCATCCCTAGCGGCCCTCTGCATTTTGAACAGGCGCAGCACTGAGGCTGGGCGCGCTCCTATGAAACCTTTTCCAAGAGACTGACACTGTGTATCGGTCTAGAGCATAGTTTGGTAGAGTCGCGGTGTGGGTGCTCCAAATAACAATTCCTTACTAGGGAACAGCTGCTTCTCAGTACATGGAATGCCAAAGAATCGTCACAGTCTGCAGGCCTCCAGGTGACAGCAGCAGGCTTTCAGTGCAGACTTCGAATATCACCTAAGAGAGAATGGCTGACCAACTTATCCACCTGTCCACTCCTGGCAGTGAATTAAGCACCTGCTGCAGATATCTGTAAGCTGCCTGCCACTCAGGCCTTAATTGTACATGATCTGTGAGCGATGAGCGCTTGTACTAGTCTGCCCTACGTGACTTACTCTGCAGGACACAAAAGACTACACTTACTGCCTTCTGTGAGAGAAGGAAGCTTGCTTTGCTACTGCCACACTCCCTATCCTTTGAGGTAGTGAAGCTTGCACTGCTGTTGCGCATCTTGCTCCTGCCGTGTGAAAAACTGCACTTTTTGCCTTCTGTGAGAGAAGGAAGTTTGCTTTGCTACTGCCACACTTTCCCTATTCAGTGAGGCAGTGACGCTTGCACTGCTGCTACCCATATTGTACCTGCTCTGTGAAAAATGGTACTTTCTGTCTTCTGTGAGAGAAGGAAGTTTGCTTTGCTACTGCCACACTGTTCCTATTCTGTGAGGCAGTGAAGCTTGCACTGCTGCTGCACATATTGCACCGGTTGTGTGATGCGCACAGCTGGTGCTGATGATAGCATAGATATACCGCCTTCTGAAGGAGACATGTTACAACTGTTTCTGCTCAAGCTGTGCCTGTTCTATGAAGAGGTATGGTTCCACTGCTGTTGTGGGTTCTTATTAAAAAAACGAAGGATCTTTTGAAAGCATGCGCATAACATGCCTAGGCCAGTCAAAAGCTTTTTGTTGGATTCGGGCAAAAACTAGTTGTGCGGTCTGTGTTAGAGACCCTGGCTTCTGTCACAGCTTCCCAGTTTAACCCAACCATGTAAACCTGGGTAATTGCTTTTCTTCCCTCTGTCTCCTTTTCTATAATCATTACTTTTGAGAGCGCCTTGAAATTATTCAGTTCAGGATGTGCACAGCAGAAAAACCTCTCTTGCATACGGTTTAATAGCCCATATTGTTGCTCCATCTATAACCAGGGCCACTGGAATTATGCAGCAGGGAGGGACGAATTATGCGGCAGGGTTGAGTAAATTATGCAGCAAGCAAAGGCAAATTATGTGGCATAATGTAGCACATTTTGTGATAGTATTACTTCATTATTTTATAATTTTTACACTTGTGAACACTGTCTGGCCATTGTGTGCACCTCTTTAGTGCCAAGTTAACACCCAAATATAGCAATAAGCAACAGAAAGGTGGCCAGTCAACCTTTGCAAGGGACCTTTCACTGCGCAGCAATATATCACGTCATTTTTTGTAACTTTTGAACCGTTTAAACTTTGAATACTTTATTTTGTTAAAATCTACAGATTATGCTGCAGATGATAGATTATGTGGCAAATGTGGCAAATCTATAATTGTGTGAAGGCCCTCACTACAACAAAGCCTTGTACAGGAGGCTGATGTCAACTGACCTGTCCCTTGGGTCACTAATACAATTTTCATCAGGGTAGAAGGGGAAAATAATGTGATATCCACCTAGAATCTGATTTCTACAATGTGTCTAATCTGAAAATCTGGTTTCAATCCCAGCTTTCAAGCTTGAACCAAACAGTGTGACCCTAAACAATCACTTTTCTTCACTGCACCTTTTTCCATGATCATCACATAAGAAAGCATCTTGAAATATTTAATTTCAGGATACCCACATTTAAAATATCTTTCCTGTGTATGGTTTAACAGCCCTGAATGTTATTACAGTTATAAAATATAAAAAACAAGCATTGGCATAGCCAATAGGTCTCGACTTTGGGTCCTTATAAGTATTTAATTATGCAGCACAATATACATGGTGCAACATCAACTGTTGCATGGCTAAACACTTATAAGGTCCCAAAGGCGAGACCTATTGGCTATGCCAATGCTTGTTCTCACAGTCACCCCCACATTTTGCCATTGGTGCTGATGTTTTCAAATGATGCGCGCTGGGTTCCTGTCAACCAGGCCCTTGTGCCAGTGCTTTCCCTAAAAACAATGTAAAGTGGTCTTATTGTAGTACAATTGCTACACACTTTAGCACCCCTGTAAGTCCCTAGTAAATGGCACCCCTATTACCTAGGGAATGGGTATTAAAGAGGGCCCCTAAGGGCAGCAGAATGCCTTATTCCACTCTAAGGGGCCCTCCTACAAATTGCATGCACACTGCCATTGCAGGCTGCGTGGCGTGGTGCAAACCATGTGTGAAAACACGATATGGCACACTCACTGTGTGCCATGCCAAAATCACTGCATATAATATAAGTAAGTCACCCCTACAGCAGGCCTTAGAGACCTATGGCAGGGTGCATTACATTTTATGTGAGGACATATCTGCATAAGCAGATATGCCCTTGTGATGTATAGTTCTATTACTAGATATTTTAAGTGAAAAAGGAAGCCATCTTAGGTATGTATTGGGCACTGGTGCCTAGTTACCTGGCTACATAATTGCTGCACTGAAACCTATGGTGCTTGGTTTCAAACACCTTGTCTTAATAAAGCCATGCTAATTCCAGTATTGGATTTATTATGACAGGCACCCCGAGGGGTCCGTTGGAGGTGCCCCCTGAAACCTACTAGCCTTCTAGTGTGTCTGCTGACTAGTATCGTCCAGCCTGCCACCACATACAAGTGTCTGACCCCAAGTAGAGATGAGCCAGCGCTCTCTGAGGTCAGAAAGCAATGACTGCTCCGGAAAAGTTGTTATCGTCTCTTCCAGCAGGATGGCTAGGGAATTCGCATACCATGGCCAGAGGCTTCAAAGCCTCTGACGCCTTTAATATGCTACCCAAGGTTCCTCCAGACCTTGTGAATGCCACCCCCTGCCCTGAGGTCCATTTGGCACCAGGACAAGCAGGAAATGAGCCATATAGTAGGAGTGTTGCACCCCCAGGCTAGTGACACCCCTAAAGTGGGCTACATGATGTGATTCACAAAAGAAGGACTCCACCATTTTTTTGGGGAGGGGGGGGAATTAGGAACTCTGGGAAAGGGTTATGCCTACACCCCACATGAAGTGGCCATGTAGGAGGTGTAGTGACCCCAAGGGAAAGAAACAATTGGCTACTGCCCTTCACTCCCCTTAATGCTCATAAAATTAGCATTTAGGTGGCCCCTTGACAGCAGGAACTCAGATTTGTCTGCCTGAAAGAAAAAAGACACAGAAGAGCCAGACGTGAGAACTGTGGACCAGCACCGAATTTCGTGCAAAACTCTGCCAGGCGACTGCTGTTGTCCCGACAATCATATAAAAAAACAACTTGTCCAGAAGCAGAACAGCCTCCCCAAACCCATGAGGTCTGCCCAGCACTACATCACTCCAGCAATAGCTTCTTTGGAGTGTAGGAGTCACTTCCCTGCACCAGCAGGCACCAACCGCATCTGCCCGAACCACCGTTTTGCTGACCACCTGGTCCACCAAGACAGCAACACCAGAGGTCACCAAGTGTCCAGGAGGTCAGCCCCGTAGATCCATCCAGAATTATATATACTGGGCATTCCCAGAGCTGCTCGTCATAACTACCCAGGGCACCGGAGCCAGTTGCAAGCACCAAGGCTTGTTTGTGTTCAGTTGGAACACTACTGCTGCCAAAACCTGCCTGCATGTCGAACAAGTTACTTACCTTCGCTAACGATATATCTATAAGAAACATAGGCTAGTTATACATTCCTTACCTTAGAATTACCCCGAGGTGTCAGAATGGATCTGAAAAAGTTTTGTGTCAGAATGGATCTGAAAAAGTTTTTCGTCAGCAGAACCCCTGAGCATCGGAAGGTGGAGTCCGTCGACTCCGCATCCGTCGTCGGCAATGTGGTTGCCAGGATGATGTCGCGGTAGATACATAGAAGCCGCCTTCGCAAACTGACGTCAGTTCTGTTAACGACTTTCCACACCAGAAGTGCAGAGCCATGCAAGACACTGACTACTGGTATATATACCTAACGTACTAGTTACTTACCTTCAGTAACGATGTATCGGGTAGAGACGTTGTCTAGCCGCAGATTCCTTAACTTAGAATTATCCACAGGTATGAGACTGGATCCAGAAAAGTTTTTGCAACAGCACCTCTGCGCGCCGGGGGAAGGCGCAACATAACCCTGCCCTGACGTCGTCTAAGGACGTGACGACAGCGAGGTCATATAAGTCCCTCCCTGCACTCTGCCCTCAGTTTTCTTCGAAGAAACTTTTCTGCAGCACAACACGGAGCCACCAACAAAACTGTTAAAGTAAGGGAACAGTGTGCGAAGGAGGAAATATTTGTAAAACAAGGAAATCTGATGATGCATAACGTCATCATAAAGGACAGTATCAGACACTGTCTAATTACAAACCAAGAAGTAAAAGCGGAGCATCGCTCTCAGAAACAACCCCGCAAAGCGAAGCATGGAACCTCTCCAGAGGCTGAGGAACAAGGGAAGAATGTTCCGACAGACAGAAGGAAGACTGTCATTACAACGGAGAACTGTGCCGGCCAACAAGGGCAGAGCACGGGAAGAACAACAACAATCCACTACTAGATGACATTACAAGAATTGTACTTTCTCCTATAGAGATCGAAGGCCGAAGCACAGCTCAACAGATCCCAAAGAAGGCGACTGCAGAGGAGACAAGAGCCCTAAGTAGAAGGAGGAAGCGGGAGGGACGGAAAACAACAGGGGAAGACCCCACACTGGAAGGACCAGAGTTAAGGAATGCATAGAAAGGGAAAAAGAGACTTGTGGTGAAAGCGAAAAGCACCGCTCCACAGGATGAGAAGCCACTTAGAAGGCAATTTCTAAAAGTGTTGCACCAACCTGAGCACCCTGGAGGAAGACCAGTGCTAACTGAAAGGAGGCAAGGTGGAGAAGCCCACCTGGAAAGGTGCTCGCAGAACGGGGCGGATGGGCGGGCGTTAAGGAATCTGCGGACAGACAACATCTCTACCAGATACATCATTACCGAAGGTAAGTAACTTGTACATCTGATAGAGACATCTAGCCACAGATTATTGAACTTAGAATAGATACCACAACCATACCCCAAGGGGGAGGTGGGTCTGTGACAGAACACCAGAAAGTGCCCGAGAGCACTCAGCCAGCAACAGGGTGACGACTATGGGGAAAGCTGTGGCGAAGCAGCCAGTCATCAACCCAAGCAGCTTGGAAGAGCAAAAGACAATGGGAGGCAAGGCATCACAAGACGACCAGAAGGCCACGAGACCACACCAGTGTGAATACGGATGTAATAATTGCACTAAGCCATATCCCAGAACAGAAGAGAGAGTTCATAACGAAGGAAGTAAGGAAGAACTACTCACAGAGCTTAATGGTGCACTAGGTTGGCACCAACCAAGATCTAGAGGACAACATGGAGAGACATTGCCAAAGCCTACCAGGCGAGCCCACGCAAGGGAGGCCGGACAGGCAGTATCCAGGAAGCGAAGGGCAAGAGGCAGGAACCAAGCAACGTCTCAGAAGGTCAGGCGTGAAACATAAGACACCACAAAAGCAATACTTAGTCACAAGAAAGCGACAGGAACGGACAGCACCACGCTGAAGCACACCGAGGCGGACCACAACAGGAACATCAGCAGAGCAGGCAGCTAAGGAGACAACAAAGTGGCGTAGCGAAGATGAGTATGGAACTGCCCAACAAGGAAATTTGAAGGCCAAGGGGAGAATGTATCCAAGGGAGACAGAGATGCAGGGCGCAGCACCCGGGATGAACTTCAGAAGAGGAGCCATCCCGCAGGCGCGCCAGACACAGATTAGGGTGACACCCAAAGGAAATAGACACATCAGAGGCACCGAAGGTGCCTATAGAAACCCTGAAGAACACACAGAGCTGTGGAGAACACCACCAGATCCCCAGAACCACCAACACCCCCACAGAAGAGAGGGACTGTTCAGTACACGAACGGGACACCCAAGAAGAAGAGCATCCAGAAGAGGAAGCTCACCCAAGGGAGCATAACCCAGGGAACACTTGCAGCCGAAGCAGCATCAAAGTGCACTATAAACGTCCAAAAGAAAAAGGACCGCTGTGCAGAGCGATGGCAAGCCTGAGTACAAGGCACTCAACTGCTCCCTGAAAAACGGGGATGTAGGACCAGACTTTGCAAAAGCGAAGATAGGCGGAAGTGTGTAAAAAGGGATACCCAACGGTCAGCAATCTGTGGGTTTATGTATATAAAAAAAGGGCGAGCCACAAGACCAACGCAGCTGCAGCGCTATAGCAGGAACCCGCCTAATGCACCAGTGGCAGGAGGCAGCCTCGGAAGAAGTGTGTCAGTAACAAGGAAAAACCTCTAGAAGGGGAGTATGAGGCACCCACGCAAGGCGCAAGCAGGGCAAGACCTATGGCGTGTAGAAAGCAGTGCCAGAAGGCACAACACTGAAACCCGGCCTAAATGGTAAGCTAATGGCCCCAAGAAAAAACAGGGGAACACCTCTTAGGGTAAACCACAGTCAAAGGACAAGACATGAACAAACTGTGGAACACCGGCACAGTAGGCTTACTATCAGCCCAAAAACGCACAGTCCAACTTCTGGACGACCTGAGACCTGCCAAGTACAGGCCTGTAGGAGGAGGGGGGGGCAAAAGCCCGCAAGGAGGCGCTGAACTTCTAAATTGGCGTGTGTATTAAACAAAAGAACCCCATCAAAAGGTAAATTCCACCAGATCAAGGCCGTCACAGATAAGATGGAGGAGGTCAAAACGAGCGCCCTCAGAAGTGTAAGAGAGAAGAGACTCCACAGAGTCCTTAAGGGCAGAAGTAGCCCAAGCCTAGACACGCCCTGTATTGAGTGAGCGAAGAGCCGCGCTAGTGCAGGTGAAGCTATTACGAACCCACAATGTCAGCCATCTGGACTCCCGGGAGAGAGGAAGCAGCTGCTGAGGCAAGAAAGGAAAGGCAGCTTGCAGAACAAAGCCCTGAACATCTGGATAAACAAATAAACAAACGAACAAGTTGTAGGAAGGTACCTCCTGACTATGGTTGCCCCCAACTTTTTGCCCTGTGTTTTAGCTGGTTTTGGACATAGTCGACCTGGGACCCTGCCAATCAGGACCCCAGGCCTACTGCTCTCTCTGTAAAATGGATTCCATGTACCCTAGGTACATTTCCAATTGGTACTGGGCCACCCTATCAGACCCTGTAACTCAGGGCATGGGTGTACCCAGGGCTGCCAGGGACTGCAGCATGTATTGTGCCACCCCTGGCTGGCCTCCTAAATTTGACACAACTGGCTGCATGACAGCTGGGGCAAAGTCGTGTAATCACCCTTTGCTGTAGATATAGTATACCTATATCTAACCCTAAAATGGACACACAGATTCCTATCAGACACTCCTATGGCAGGCCTTAACAATCCTGAAGGCAGAGTGCTTGGAATCGTGTGAGATGGTGCTCTGGCATGAGCTGAGCCTGTCTGCAGCTTGCGGAACCAAGTCCTAATAGCTGTTCCATGATATCGCATACCATATACTCTTAAGTGCATTATAATCCTCGCGGTTAAATGCTATCTTTGGTATTGCTTTATCAAAACATGTCGAGTAAGGTGTCATACGAATTGGAATACTAACCCCTCGCCAATTCTGGCGACGGGGTTAGCATTCCACCCTTCTAGAGGGACACGACATGTATGTAACTGTGAACCCCGGTTAAAGTTAAACGAAGCCTCAGCTCCACAAAATGGATGCTGCCACCACAGACACGAGTCTGACCTCCTGCTGCTGGGAGTCCTTCCAGCGAGGGAGGCTTGGACAAAGGGTTTCCTGTCCGGGGCGGTGCTAGCACCATCCCAGACATGGTTTTGTGTATCCTGGGTAGGCAGGGCTTTGCAGGAAGGTGACTGCTGAGTGGCACCCCGGTGCTCACTATGCATAGGCCAGTCTGAACCAGTTCCAGGGGCACACCAGCCCCTGGCCTGGGGAAGTCCGGCATGGGAGAGGGGTGTAACCACCCCCCTCCTAGTCCCACCCATAGGCAGGACCTAGTCACCGGGTCAGCCCCCTTTTTTAGTATAAAGATAGGAGCGGGCCCCCTGTTCAAATTAGATCATCTTTGGATCCACCGAACTTTCTTCACTGGTCGCCTGCCAGCAACTTCTTTCTTCCAGGCTCCTGGTCCGTCTACGAGGATTCCCGACGTCTTTTGAGACCTATGCAGCTGCAGCCCCTGGGCTAGGTAACTTCGGCATTTCGGTGCCCCAGCATAGCCTCACTATCCAAGGGTCAGAATCCACTTTCGTTTTCCTCCCACCAGGTCGGGTTCGCCCGAGAACACTAACTTTGCAATTTCTAGCTACCATAGACTTTGTCCCGCATCCCGCGTGAGAGTGCACACTCTGCACCCAAGTCCCCTGGGTCTCCTAGAAGTAATCTGAAGATTCTATAGTCAAGATCTAGCGATTCCAAAGCCTATTAGTACTGTACTTACCTGCTAGTAATTTCGCATTCCACTTTCAGAGTATATGGTTTTCCGTGCCCCTCGGGCATTTGTATATACTGTGCTCACTTAAGTATTTTCGTAAGAGTTTTGTTTTGTGCTTAGTACCCTGTCCTCATAAAGAGTACAGGGCTGTTGTGATTCTTAATAAATAACTTGTTTATTTTCATAACACTTGTGTGGTGTCCTTTCACTTGGTGTTCAAGGGGTATATGTGTGGTAAACAGCTGGCTTAACACGCCCTCTCGAGTCTTTAGCCTTAGACTGCTCGTATCCACGCTACTAGGATAGCTGGTCTATAAGGTTGACTTACAACCAATCATCAATAAGGGTTGCTGGACTGATACATAGTGTTCACTAGAATAGTGAGCACTGCATATCAGGCAACCTTCTCACACAAGTTACTACTTGTGTAACAATATTTATGTAAGAGACATTAGTTAGTGATATATTTACCTTAGAATATCCCCAGGCGTCAGACTGGACCTGGAAAGTTTTTCGGCAGCAGTACCCATGCACGGCGGTAGGTGGCATCATGCAGACCCGCGCCAGTCACTGGCGTCATAATCGCTGAGATGACGTCACAAAGACTACTTAGGCACCACCCATGCCGTTGACGTCAGTTCTGTACATGATTTTCCGCGCCAGGAACGCAGAGCATTGCAAGAAACTGACCATGAAATTAGGGCCCTGAAAGGGATGACCTTGACCCTAGAAATGAGGTCGCAGAACAGGGAGGATGGTGGGGTGGTAAGGAATCTATCACTAACTAATGACACTTACAGATATATTGTTACACAAGCAGTAACTTGTGCATCTGAAAGAGACAAGTTAGTGATAGATTCCTTACCTAAGAATAGATACCCAAGCAATACCAACCCTGGGGGTGGGTCTGCAAACTAGATTACACCAGAAAGTCACGGAGAACAGAATTGCCAAAGAAGAAGTCTCTCCGGACATGACTGTCAAGGCAGTAATGCTTGGTAAACGTGTGCAGCGAAGCCCAGGTAGCTGCCTGACAAATGTCCTGCAAGGGAGCGCTGCGTCCCAAGGCAGTAGTGGCTGCTGTTGCCCTGGGAGAATGGTCACGCAGCCCCACAGGAGGCTCCTTCTTGGCCATCAAGTGACATGCTTTTATGCACAGAACAACCCACCGAGAGAGGGTTTATTTGTGAACGCCCGACCTTTTTTGACGCCCACGTAGCCAACAAAGAGTTGGTCATCCACCCGGAACTGTTGTATGTGCATCAGATAGGACAAGAGCGAAAGTTTTGGGTCCAGACAGTGGAGCCTCTCTTCCTCTTTTGAAGGATGCAGAGGCGGAAAGAAGGTGGGCAAAGTGATGGTCTGCCGGATGTGGAAGAGCGTGACAACCTTTGGCAAGAAAGAAGGACGGGACCTTCAAACCATCTTGTCCGGATGAACAGAAAGGAAAGGAGGTTTGGAAGAAAGAGCCTGGAGCTCACTCACTCTTCTGACAGAGGTGATAGCTACCAGGAAAGCCGTCTTGAGAGTGAGAAGATGCAAAAGACAGTTATGAAGGGGCTCGAAGGGAGCGCACATCAGATATGTCAAGACAAGGTTTAAGTCCCATTGAGGCATTATGAATGGCACAGGAGGAAATGTGTGCGTAATGCCTTTCACAAAACGGTTAACAACCGGGGACGTAAAAAGAGAAGGCTGATCTGGAACCCGTAGAAAGGCAGAGATGGCCAAAAGATAACCTTTGATAGTGCCAAGAGCAGAGCCCTGCTGGGCCAAGGATAGAAGGAACAGAAGGACCTCAGAAAGAGGGGCAGAGAGGGGATCCACAGCCTTTGCTGTGCACCATGCCAGAAATTTGTTCTGACTGCAGGAGTATACCGTCATAGTGGAGGGACGTCTGGCTACCAGAATGACATCACAGACTTCGGGAGGAAGATCAAAAGCTATCAATTGTTGCCGCTCAGTCTCCACGCATGGAAGTGGAGGCTGGACAGGTTCAGGTGGAGGACTGTCCCCTGTTGCTGCGACAGAAGATCCTCCTGAAGAGGCAGTCAAATCGGGCTATCGATCGCCATGCTGAGTAGCTCGGAATACCAGTATCTTTGTGCCCAATCCGGAGCCATATGGATGGCTTGGGCCTGGTCGCGCCGAATGTTCTTCAGCACTCTGGGCAAAAGTGGTATAGGTGGAAAGGCATACAATAGACCGCAACTCCACTCGAGACGAAAAGTGTCGCCGAGCGAGTGCCGACTTGGAAATTGAAATGCGCAGTACTGATGACATTGGGCGTTCTCTTCGGTGGCGAATAGACCCAACCAAGGCTCTCCCCACTGCTGAAAGAGACCTCGCGCCACGTCTGAGTTCATACTCCATTTGTGATCCATCAAGCCCTGGCAGCTGAGTTTGTCCGCCCTGGCGTTCAGAGAACCTGCCAGGTGTTGAACCACAAAGATAATGCCTTGATGTTCCAGCCATGTCCAGAGGCGCAGAGCCTCCTGACAGAGGGTCCAGAACCCCACCCCGACCTGTTTGTTGCAATACCACATGGCGGTGGTGGTGTCCGTGAACACCTGCACTACACATCCCCGGACAGAGGGAAGGAATGCCTTCAGTGCAAGTCGGATTGCTCGAAGCTCCAAAAGGTTGATATGGAGCCAGGACTCCGCCGGAGACCAGAGGCCTCTGATCTCCGCCTCTCCCAAGTGGCCTCCCCATCCCAGGAGGGACGCATCCGTCCCCACTGTGTGCTCCGCTTGGGGAAGGGAGAGGGATCTGCCATTGGCCTAATTGCGATTTGTGAGCCACCACTGCACTCGTCATATGGTGCCCTCCTAGATCTGGACATGATCGGACAGGTTGCCCTGATGCTGCACTCACTGGAACTTCAGGTCCCACTGCAGAGTCCGCAAATGCCATCTGGCATGTTGCACTAGCAGGATGCCGGAGGGTCATCCTGACTGAAACCCGGGATACAGGCTGAAAGATCAGAATCATAGTCTGAATATCCCGGACTCGCTGCTCAGGAGGATGAACCCGAAACCGTGTCAAATCCAGAATCGCTCCGATGAAGGAGAGCTTCTGAGAGAGACTCAGGTGCGACTTCGGCACGTTGATGGAGAATCCCATCAAATGCAGGAGATCGACTGTAGTCTGAAAGTGGGTGACAACTGCCTGGGGCGAGCCCACTTTCAACAACCAGTCGTCGAGGAAGGGAAGATTGACACCCCTTGTGAGAAAGTGCCATCCTTCTTGCATGGTATGTCCCCACCTTTTGCTGAATTGCTGATGTTTTTTGACTGAGTGTGCCCTAGGCTCCTACCAATCAAGGTGCCCAGTGTAGGAGAGTAGGGCCTGCAATCCTATGGTCACCCCAGATTTTTGCTTTTTGCTTCACTGGTTTACTACTTTCCCTGGCTGTGGGCCTGCTAATCAGACCCACAGCCTAGCTGTTCTCTCTCTGTTTTGACATCCAATGTACCTTAGGTGCATTTACCATTTACCAATTGGTATTGGGTCACGCTTGTAAGTCCTTGTACAGTGTACCCAGGGCATAAGTGAACCCAAGGCCTACCAGGGGCTGCAGCATGTATTATGCCACCCCTGGCTGGCCCTCCAAATCTGACACAACTGGCTGATCAAACAGCTGCGGCAAGGTGGTGTAATCACCCTTTGCTTTAGATATAGTATACCTATATCTAAACCTAGAATGGACACATATACTCCTATAAGTCACTCCTATGGCAGGCCTTAACAATCCTGGAGGCAGAGTGCTTGGAATTATGTGAGATAGTGCTCTGGCATGAGCTGAGCCTGTCTACAGCTTTCGGAACCAAGTCCTTTAGGTGTTTCCATGATAACGCTATACCATATACTCTTAAGTGCCTTATAACCTCGCGGTTATTGCTAACTTTGGCATAGCATTATCAAAACATGTCGAGTAAGGTGTCATACGAATTGGAAATACTACCCCCTCGCCAGTTCTGGAGACGGCGTTAGCATTCCACCCTTCTAGAGGGACACGACATGTACCTAACTGTGAACCCCGGTTACAGTTAACTCGAGCCTCAGCATCACAAAATGGATGCTGCCACCACAGACACAAGTCTGACCTCCTGCTGCTGGGAGTCCTTCCAGCGAGGGAGGCTTGGACAAAGAGTTTCCTGTCTTGGGAGGTGCTAGCACCACCCCAGACAGGATTTTGTGTATTAGGTAGGACGGGCTGAAAGGAATGAGACATGCCTGGGGCACACAAGGTGCCCTGTGCATACACCGGTTCAAACCAGTTGCTGGGGCACTCCAGCCCCAGCTCTGGCGCGAGACCAGACAAAGGATAGGGGGTGTAACCACCCCCCTTCCTGGTCTCACCATTGAGAGGGACCTAGTGATAGTGCAGCCCCCTTTAGCAGGATAAAGGTAGGAGCTGGTCCCATTCCAAATCAGATTAATCCTGAACTGAAATTCTACAAGAAGAAACTCTGGACTTCGACTTTCTACACAGAAGACTGAAGAAATCTCCCTTGTGGGCAAGGAGTGTCCACCCTGCACAAGCAGACACCATCAAGCGTCCAGCGGCCTCACTTTGTCATCTTCCCTTGAGGATCCAGACTTCAGAGCCCGACGAGACTCGGATTCCCAGACCTCTCCGACCTCAACTCACATCTGCAGCACAGCTGAGATCCGTGGGTGCGACGAGACACGTGGGACCGGCCAATTTGGAGAAACTGCACTTCGCTTCCAGCGCGACTTCTGAGGTAACCTCGACGAAGTGCTTTGGGGATTGAGAAGCCCCAGCCCGAGCAGCTCCTGCACCGAAGACCAGCCCTCCAGCATCCACGAGATCTGCGTAGGGCCCTTCTGCCTGTTTGCTGCTCGACCCGTTGTCTGGTCACTTGCCGGCTGGCTAGTGACCTCCTAGACGACGATCCACGACATCAACTCTGCTGGTCTGGTTGCTCCAGACTGGCCCTTCCTTCCCTGCAAAGGAGAAGCACCCGCACCCTCCTGGCCCACACCAGACGTCTTTTCCACTCACCGCGTGGGTTGCCTTTGCCAAGGCCTGTTGATGCCAAATCCGGAACCAACACCGCCGACAGCGAGAGCCTGCGTGGGACAGCTCGTGCCTCCATCCTGGTCATCGAAGACACCTCCTGGTCCACGTGTCTGCAGAGTCAAGCGTCCACTCTTCACCTGATCGCGATGACAGCATCTGCTTCCTTCCTGGTTCCACTCCAGTCACTGGCTAGTGACTTTGAACATTGTCCCCTCTGCTTTCAGGTCTTCAGCATTCTTGATCCACCCTTGGATCACACCGGACATCTTCCTCCTGGTCCCCTGCAGCATCTTTTCTTTCAGGCTCCATAGACTTCAACGCAGAAACCCGACACGACTTCGCACCTATGCACCCGCAGCCCGTAGGTGAGGTAACAAGAGCATTTCGGTGCTCAAGGGTAGATTGACTCTCCTAGTGCCCAGTTTCACAGTCGTTTTAGTCCTACCTTGTCAGGATTGTCTGTACTCACCTTTTCTTGAACCGTACTGTCCATAGACGTTGTTACGCATCTTGCGTGTGAGTTCACACTCTGCACACGCGTTCCGTGGGCCTCCTATTACTTACCTAAAGTTAGGATAGTGTAGTCCCAGCGATCCTACAGCCTCTGGACAGCTCCATTCCTTCTATCGACTTCCTTATACCACTTGTTTAGTATATGGTTTGCTGCGCCCCTAGGGCAACATTGTAAGTTGTGCAACTTAACGTATTTTTCTTAAGAGTCTTGTCATGTGCTTAGCCCTCTGACCTCAAAGAGTTCAGAGGTGTTTGTTAGTTAATAAATATCTTGTTTATTTTCATAACTACCTGTGTGGTGTCCTTTCATTTGGTATCCAAGGGGTTATATGTGGTAAAACAGCTGGCTTCACATGACAAAAGAGTTTAGCCTAAGACTGATTTGTCCATGCTACCATTAGGATAACTGGTCTATAAGGTTGACTTAAAACCAATCACCATAAGGGTTGTTTGGACTGATACAAGGTGGTCACTAGAATTAGTGAACATCATATATTAGGCCAACTTCTCACACCCAGGGCCAGTGTTTCTTCCCTAAAGCACAAGTTACTACTTGTGTAACGATATATCTGTAAGAGAAATTAGTTAGTGATA
Source organism: Lissotriton vulgaris (assembly GCF_964263255.1). Lineage (NCBI taxonomy): Eukaryota > Metazoa > Chordata > Amphibia > Caudata > Salamandridae > Lissotriton > Lissotriton vulgaris. The sequence continues at coordinate 654,819,401 of NC_141689.1, forward strand.
GATTCCTTACCTTAGAATATCCCCAGGCGTCAGACTGGATCGGTAAACTTTTGCGCAGCAGTACCCTTGCGCGTCGGTAGGTGTCGTCTACGGCTCTGCGTCCGTCGTCGGCGTCGTGGGCGTCGTGATGACGTCGTCGGAGTACTTAGACGCCGCCTCCGCGTGCTGACGTCAGTTCTGAGACACAGCTTTTCCGCGCCAGAAACGCAGAGCTATGCCAAAAACCAACACTGGTGCCATGAAACTAGGGCCCTGAAGGGGATGACCGTAACCCTAGATGTCGGTTCGCAAAACGGGGAGGATGGGTGAGTCGGTAAGGAATCTATCACTAACTAATGTCTCTTACAGATATATCGTTACACAAGTAGTAACTTGTGCATCTGAAAGAGAGACTTTAGTGATAGATACCTTACCTTAGAATAGATACCCCAGCAATACCAACCCAGTGGTGGTGGGTCTATGAACCAATAATCACACCAGAAAGTCCTGGAGGACGGAACGGCCAAAGTAGCCATCCCTCCGGACTTGACTGTCCAGGCAATAATGTCGTGCAAACGTGTGCAGCGAGGCCCACGTAGCCGCCTGGCAAATGTCCTGCAAGGGCACACCTCGACCCAAGGCAGTTGTAGTTGCTGTGGCTCGAGTGGAATGAGCCCTCAGCTCCAGAGAGGGTTCCTTCTTAGCCAAGGAGTAACACGCCTGGTTACACAAGATGATCCACCACGAGATGGTCCGCTTGTGCACCGCTTTCCCTTTCTTAGCGCCCACGTACCCAACAAAGAGTTGGTCATCCACCCGGAACTGTTGTGTGCGATTCAAATAAAATGAGAGCGCACGTTTTGGGTCCAGATGGTGGAGCCTCTCTTCCTCTCTCGAGGGATGCGGAGACGGAAAGAAGGTGGGCAAGGTGGTAGATTGCCCAATGTGGAAGGCCGTGACTACCTTGGGTAGGAAGGAGGGCCTTGTCCGTAACACAACCTTGTCCGGATGGACTGAAAGGAAAGGAGGCTTACAAGATAGAGCCTGGAGCTCACTCACTCTCCTGGCAGAGGTGATGGCTACCAGGAAGGTAGTCTTCAAGGAGAGAAGGCGAAGAGGACAGTTGTGAAGTGGCTCAAAGGGAGCGCACATCAGAAATGTAAGAACCAGGTTCAAGTCCCACTGAGGCATCACGAAGGGAACAGGAGGGAACATGTGTGTGATGCCCTTCAGGAATCGATTAACGATAGGGGACTTGAACAAAGAAGGTTGATCAGGCAGCCTCAGAAAGGCTGAAAGAGCTGAAAGATAGCCCTTGATAGTGCCCAGAGCAGAGCCCTGCTGGGCAAGAGAAAGAAGAAAGAGGAGAACCTCAGAAAGAGTGGCATTAAGGGGATCCACAGCTTTTGCTGTGCACCATGCCACAAATCTGTTCCACCTGCAGGCGTATACCGACTTTGTGGAGGGACGCCTGGCTGCCAGAATGATGTTACAGACTTCAGGAGGCAAGTCAAATGGCCTTAACTGTCGCCGCTCAATCTCCAAGCATGGAGGTGAAGACTGGACAGGTTCGGGTGGAGGACCGTCCCCTGCTGCTGCGACAGAAGGTCCTCCGGAAGAGGTAGACGAACCGGGGGATCGACTGACATACTGAGTAGCTCGGGATACCAGTACCTTCGTGCCCAGTCCGGAGCCACAAGGATGACTTGTGCCCGGTCGCGCTTGATCTTCTTCAGCACTCTGGGCAGAAGTGGTATAGGCGGAAAGGCGTACAACAGACCGCAATTCCACTCGCGACGAAAAGCGCCTCCGAGCGAGTGGCGCCTTGGAAATTCTAACGCGCCAAACTGATGACATTGCGCATTCTCTTCGGTGACGAATAGATCTAACCAAGGCTCTCCCCACTGCAGAAAGAGACCTTGCGCCACGTCCGAGTTCAGACGCCATTCGTGATCCATCATGCACCGGCGGCTGAGTTCGTCCGCCCTGGCGTTCAGAGAACCTGCCAGGTGTTGAACCATCAGAGTCACGCCCTGATGTTCCAGCCATTGCCAGAGGCGCAGAGCCTCCTGGCAGAGGGTCCACGACCCCACCCCGCCCTGTTTGTTGCAGTACCACATGGAGGTGGTGTTGTCCGTGAACACCTGCACTACACTCCCTCGGACAGACGGGAGGAATGCCTTCAGTACTAGACGAATCGGCCGCAGCTCCAAAAGGTTGATATGGAGTCAGGACTCCGCCGGAGACCAGAGGCCTCTGATCTCCGCCTCTCCCATGTGGCCTCCCCAGCCCTGGAGGGACGCGTCCGTCACAACTACATGCTCCGGTTGGGGAAGGGAGAGGGATCTGCCGCTGACCCAATCGCAGTCCGTCAGCCACCACTGCAGCTGTCTTGCAGTGCCCTCCGAGATCAGGACATGGTCGGACAGGTTGCCCTGATGCTGGGCCCACTGAAACTTCAGGTCCCACTGCAGAGCCCGCATCCACCACCGTGCGTGATGCACCAGAAGGATGCAGGAGGCCATCAGACCCAGAATCCGAAGCGTCAACCTGACCGAAACCCGGGATAAAGGCCGGAAGATTGGAATCAGAGCCTGCATATCCCGGACCCGCTGTTCGGGTGGATAAACCCGAAACTGTGCTGAGTCGAGAACCGCTCCGATGAAAAGGAGCTTCTGAGAGGGACACAGGTGTGACTTCGGCACATTGATGGAGAACCCCAGCTGGTGCAGGAGATCCGCCATAGTCTGGAGGTGGCTGACGACTGTCTGGGGCGAGCCCGCCTTTAACAACCAGTCGTCGAGGTAGGGGAAGAGTGAGACCCCTAACCTGCGCAGATGAGCTGCGACCACCGCCATCACCTTCGTGAACACCCGTGGGGCGCTGGTAAGGCCGAAGGGGAGCAACGTAAACTGAAAGTGCTTGTGGCCTACTGTAAACAGGCTGGAAACGCCGATGGGCCGGCAGGACCGGGATGTGGAAATACGCGTCCTGCAAGTCCAACGCTATCATCCAGTCTCCTGGGTCTAGGGCAGCTAAGACCTGAGCCAGAGTCAGCATTTTGAATTCTCCTTGAGGTTCCTCAGATCCAAGATAGGGCGTAGGCCCCCTTTGCCCTTCTTGGTTACCAGAAAGAAGTGGGAGTAGCAACCACGTCCTACTTCTGGCCCAGGAACCCGCTCGATGGCCCCCTTGGCCAAGAGGGCCGAAACTTCCTCCTGCAAGGGCCGCAAGTGATCCCCTGATACGCGGTGGTGTTGCGGTGGCATGGCTTGAGGAGTCGTCTCGAAGGGGAGGGAGTAGCCCCTCCGGACGATCTGCAGCACCCACCTGTCCGAAGTGACAGTGCGCCAGCGAGAGTGGTGATGGCGAACCCTGCCCCCCACTAGCGTCACATGGGCCGAAAAGCACGGACTAGGAGGGTTTACAGGTGGATGCTGCGGGGGAAGGTGTGGACTGACCTCGCCGGTTTCCCTGACCGCCTCCACGGCGGTTTCCACGGCCGCCGCCGCGCTGGATGGTAGTCTGCGGCGAGTGGCTGGCGGCACGTGTGGGGACGCCCCTTCCTTGGCCACAAAAGGAGCGAAAGGCACCCGTTTGCTGACGCGGGGCCGAGAGGCCCAAGGACTTGGCCGTAGCCCTGGAGTCCTTAAAGCACTCAAGCGCGTGGTCTGCCTTGTCGCCAAAAAGGCGACGGCCATCGAACGGCATGTCCAGAGTATTCTGGACATCTGCCGAAAAATTGGCGGATCTCAGCCAGGCGTGGCGTCGTACCGCCACTGTCGTAGCCATCACTCTGCCCAGCGAGTCGGTGGTATCCAGCCCACACCTGATCGAATACTTGGCTGCATCTCGGCCCTCCACAAGGGCTTGGCCGAGTTTGGCCCGTACCGCCAACGGGCACTCTGGCAGCACCTCCGCCACCGTCTCCCACAGAGAGTGGGTGTAGCGGCCCAAGAGGCATGCAGTGTTGGAAGACCGCAGTCCCAAACTAAGGGAGGAGAATATCTTCTTACCATAATTCTCATACCTCTTGGATTCCCTGTCCGGCGGAGCCGTCGGGAATGCGGCCTGGGAATTAGAGGCCTGTATGACCAGACTCTTGGGGGTGGGGTGGGAGGACAGGAAACATGGGTCGCCCGGAGGCGGGCGGTGGCGTCTGGCCACGTTCCTATCTACGGGCGAACCCGTAGCGGGCCTGGACCAGGTGCCCAAAAGAACGTCGGTCAAGGCCTCATTAAAGAGCAGCAGAGGCTCAGCCGAGCATGACTGCGGTTTAAGGACCTGTGTGAGGAGGTTAGTCCTCACGGCCGCGACGGGGAGCTCAAGGTCCAAGGCCTTGGCAGCCCTCATCAACACCACGCCATAGGTTGCCCCCTCCTCCGAAGCCACGGTAGGAGACAAAACCAGTGTCTGGAGTGGTGTCCAGGCCACTGGCCTCCCCAAGGTCTCCTGCCCAGTCCTCTTGAGACTGACACTCCCTGGTCAGAGGGTCCTCAGACCCCTCCCAATCCTCCTCCTCACCCATCTCCTGAAACTCAGGGTTGTAATGCAATGGGGCTGGTTCGTAGAAGTGGATATCTCCAAACGGCGTCGAATGCGGCGCCCAGCGGCGCCGCTCCGACGTCGGAACCGGAGCAAAGGAGGTATCGGGGACGGCGCCGGAGGTGACACCTGACGGACCGACGCCGGGGGGGGGGTCGTAAGGTCCACCGGTGACGATCCAGAGCCCGAGGAAGGTCCAGCGGAGTCCCGTAGCACCGGGCCCGAAGGCGCTGGAGGCGCCGGGGCCGCTGGTCCTTGCGGCGCCGGGCCCGAAGGCGCCAGCGGTGTCGGGATCGTGGAGCCCTGTGGCGCCGGGCCGAAGCACCCGACCCGCTAGGGCCCCCAGACGGGTCCGCCGGGCCCAAAGGCGTCGCGGAGCGCGTCGGAGGAAATAGGGACCTCATGGCCATGAGGAAGCGCTCAATCTCCTCCGGCGTCGCGTCCTGCCCAGGGACCGGAGGGTGTGGGGCGGGACGAGAAGCCCGCGACTCCGAAGGAGCCGCGTGGGCGGTGTCACCCGAACCCCCGGCCGCATCGCGTGAGCGTCGAGGGGAGTCAGAAGAGCGATGACGCCTCTTCGACTTCTTGTGCTTCTTACCTGATGACGACTTCAACCCGGAGGAGTGGTGCCGACTCCCGGAGCTGTGGTGGCTCCGTCCCCGCGACCTGTCCTTCGACCTCCCGTGGGACCGGGACCTCACGCGGCGTGGGGCCGACTGCCGGAGTTCGAGTCGCCTGCGGGACCGCTCCCGCCTGGCTTTCGAAGATAGGGCCCGGCAGTCGGAGAAGGCCTTGTCGTCGTGGTCGACGCCTAAACAGGTCAAACACAGGTGGTGGGGGTCCGTGACCGACATCGTGCGGTCGCACTCCTCACAGTGTTTAAATCTGGGCATCCCTAAAGCACCGATCGGAGTCGTTAGACTTCGAGGAATGATCAAAAAAGATCAAAAAGTTAGTCAAAAAGTGACTTTGGATAACTGCTCTTTCCAGATCTGCTCTGGTTGGCGCGGAAAAAAGAAGAACTGATGTCAGCATGCGGAGGCGGCGTCTAAGTACTCCGACGACGTCATCACGGCGCCCACGACGGACCCGCAGACGACGCCTACCGACGCGCAAGGGTACTGCTACGCAAAAGTTTCCGGATCCAGTCTGACGCCTGGGGATATTCTAAGGTAAGGAATCTATCACTAACGTGTCTCTTTCAGATACTGTGTTGAACTGAAACCCAATTGGCATCTCTGGCCACATGTCAGCCCCTGGTAAATGGTACCCTAGGTACCCAGGGCATTGTGACCAGAGAAAACCCCTAAGGGCTGCAGCACTTATTGTGCCACCCTTAGGGGCCACACTGCCCTGGCATACATCAGTCACCCCTCTAGTTGGGTGCTCTATGCCAGTGGTGAGGGCACAGGTGCATGAGCCTTGTGCCCCTACAGTACCCAGGGCCATTCCTGGGCACTGTAAGTGCCGTGTTGCCATTAAGAGCATATGGTGCTGGGAGGTTGTTATTACGAACTCCACGGCACCATGATGGCTACACTGAAGACTAACAAGTTTGATATCAAACTTCTCAGCACATTAAACCCACACTGATGTCAGTGTGGGATTTAAGATAAAATGCACTGCATAGGGCATCTTAGAGAGGCCCCCCTGAAACCTAACCTACAATCCATGTCTGGTCTGAGAGGCTGCCTAGGCACACAGCAGACATGTTGCTGGACCCCTGGGTAGAGAGCCCTCCGCTCTCCTGGGCCTGCAACACTGCACATCCTGGGTGAGGTACAGAATGGGCAGGGGAATGGGCAGGGGAAGCTTCAAAGGCATGCCGCCTTTGTGAGCTTCTCCAGGCTACTTGCTGTACTCAGCAACTGGCCCCCACCGGTTCTGACCCCCACTATGGCGGGAAGACAGGCGGGAAACCCTAAGTGAGGAAAGGGGGTGTGCCAGCCTCTGCCAACCCCACCCCTTAGGTGGGGGAGGCGAGGTGAAGCACAACTCCGGGCTCTGGCCATCTTGAGGATGGAGAGCCCTGCCCAATCAGAGATAGGCTCCTGCCCCCCTCTCACAGGAGAGGAGCAGGATAGGGGGGTGTACTCACCCCAGGACAGAGACCCGTTGGTTCCTGCCTTTACCCTACCTGTAACACCCCTAAATTAGTACTTAGGGGCACCCTGAACCTTCCTTCCTCAGATCCCGATTTGAAATCAAGAAAGAAGAACAAGAATAAGGACAACCTGCTGTGCAGCTGCTAACAAGAGGACGACACTAACTGATTTGGCCTCTGCCCTACCGGCCAGTTGATCCTTGAACCTGCTCCTGCTAAACTCTGGTGACTCTTGAGGACAGCAACCTCGAAAACCCCGGAGGACCTGTATACCTTGCTCAACTAAAAGACTGGGACTCCCATGAGTAGTGGCTCTGCTCAAAAAGCAACACCCCTGGTGCCAGCCAGGAACCGCAAATCCAGCCCACTCTGCACCCGCTGAGCCCGGCCTGAACCAGAGTGGACAAAGACCCTGAGGACGTCCCCCTCGACGATTGTGACCTGAAATCCAGTGCCCAAGGACCCTACTCGACGACCCAGATGACGCCTGCAGCCTCACAACCAGGGACCCCTCCAACCGCGACCAGCTGAGGGTAAGATTTCCCGACGTCAAAAGACACCCCTGCAACGACGCCCCACGGCTCGCTGTGCCCAAATCCTGGGTGCCTACCTATCCTCCAAGATCCCAACTTACCTCTCGAAGTGTTGGTCGCTCCAGAAAAATCTCCATCCTTTTTCATCTTCCAAGTTTTCTATTGAATAACATTGAGCGCCCAACATCTCAAAAGCACCCTGCACCCAGCCGCCTGAGGACCCCTGGCAGTGCAACCTTGGTCCTAACCTACTTCCCCATTTGCCCTGAGCAAGTGACGAGGGGCCCAGCGCCCACAGCCGCGTGGCCTGCTTGCCAGCCACCACCAACCAAAGGTTCCATGCCGTCCATAGGCTATCATTGGGCCTAACTCTCTCTGCAACCGGCTGCCCCAGCGCCGCTGAGGGTGTACCAACTGTGCCTACCTGACCCTGGGAGACCCCGGAGTCTGTGCCCAAAACCTTAACTCTGCCAGTGGAGTACTTACCCAAAAGCTGATACCTCACTTTTCTTCCATAGGGAAACATTGACTGGTTTCTCTTGAAAATTCTTCCAAGTGTGGAGTTTTGAAACTTTAAAACATTCATCTAAAATCAGCCGAACATCGAATTCCAATTTACTCACCTGTTATCAGGAGAGAACCCAGTGCTGCATCTTTTAGCCCAGCACTGACCCTGAAAAGTAATTTAACCGTACTTACTAGTAACTTGAATTGCCTTCCATTGGAATCCATTATATGATTTTCACCAGAAAAGTTTCAGTGTCGATTTTCAAAAACTACAATTATTCCTTAAAAATCGCCTGTTTGACTTAAACGCATTCTTTCAATTGCTTAGAGGAGATGCACCAGGGCTAGATCCAGGATCCAACCCTGAGTTAGAAAAAGTAACAATAACACTACTTACCTACTAAGTGAATTTTCTCCCATAGGATAACATTGGTGATTATATGTGAAAAAGTTTTAAAATACAATAATATTCCTTAAAAATCACTACTGTAACCAAAACGCTTTTACTTAACTGTGTACAGGAGATGTCCCATGACTGAATCTAGGATCCAGTCCTGTGGTTAGAAAAGTAATCTATAAAGTAGCTAATTGCATTTACCTAGAAATTCCCATTAGCTCAATGTTGCATTGTGTTTGAAATTGTGCTGCCTATTGCAACAACTGTAACTATTGTAATCAAAAAGTCTATTGCCTATTTGGAAAGTATTTAACTAAAGTAACTCATTCTGAGAAAGTATATTTTGATACCTTGTTGATTCTAAAATAAAACAATATATTTTGAAACAAAACAATTGGCCTAGAGTTCAGTTCTTGAGTGTGTGAGACCATTTGCTGACTGAGTGTGTACAACAAATGCTTTACACTGTCCTCTGATACTGCCTTACTGCTCGACCAAGCTACCACTTTAGAATAAGGTTATATTTAACTTTAACCTCTGCCAAACCTCTGGGGACTGTGGACTCTGTGCACACTGTACCTTAGTTTGGTCCAATATATACAGAGCCACTTTCTTACACCCCTGACCTACGCAGGTGAGCTGCAACAACCACCATCACTTTCGTGAACACCCGAGGTGCTATGGTAAGGCCGAGGGGGAGCACAGCAAACTGAAAATGCCCGGCACCGGATGACCCAGCCTTTCTAACAAATCATCAGACTTCAGAGAGCCTGGTCATTCAGGCTTCCACTTCCCAAAGTGCGTTCCCTAACGCCCCGCCAGGTAAAGAATCGAAAAAACTGGAGCAGTTTGGCAATAGGTTATTTTCCTCTGCCAACTTGGGGCTGCGGTCAGTCCACACTGCATGCCTTTTGGGCCGCTACTCTCATGCTGTGTGGGACATAGTGGCGCAGGCACTGCCCCAGTGTCCGGAAGAGGTTCGAGCTGTACTTTCCCAGGCTGTTGCAGAGGGAAAGGATGCTGCGAAGTTCGCCATTCGGTGGAGAGGAGGGGACCCATGCCACGGCCTGCAGGGCCGTGGCATAAGCCGCCATCTGGAAATGGCGCCAGGAAATGGCGGATAGGGGAGGGACGACTCTCTGGGGTGCACATCTGGAGAAATCCAGGTACTAGTGCCCCCAACAACAGGAGGAAGGGAGGTCGATGACCTCGGCGACAGGCGCCAGGACTTCCCAGGAATGGGCGAGCAACGCACATGGGAACCAGACGGTGACCGAATCCGCAAATGGAACCCACTGCCACCGGGACCTGCCGCTGAAGAGGAGACCGGGGGCCGTGACGACTCCGACAGGGACAGACAAGTCGAAAGTAGCTTTATCCGGCATTCCTGCCGGGACTTCGGTTTGAGTTGCTGGCAGGTGTCGCAATCCGTTGAGTCGTGGTATTCGCCCAGACACCACATGCAGATAAAATGTGGGTCCATCGCAGACATTTGCCGCGAACAGAAGGCAGACGTTTTAAAGCCCAAAGGCATCTCACATGTCTGTGGACGACGTCAGGGCGGGGTCCTGTGGCGCTGTCCCCTGGTGCGCAGAGATGCTGCTGCTGCTGCAAAAAAAAAAATCCGGATCTAGTCTCACGCCTGGGGATAATTCTAAGCTAAGGAATCTGCGGCTAGATGTCTCTATTAGATCTATGTTTCTTACAGATATATCATTACTGAAGGTAAGTAACTTGTTCATCTGAAAGAAACAGTTAGTTATAGATTCCTTACCTTAGAATATATACCCCAGCAATACCAAGGTGGGTCTGCGAACCAAGTTCACGCCAGAAAGTCCAGGAGAACAGAACTTGGCTGTCCAGGCAGTAGTGTCTTGTAAAGGTGTGCAGCGATGCCCACGTAGCTGTCTGATAGATGTAATTTAGGGGGGACTCCTAGTCCCAAAGCCGTAGTAGCTGCCGTCGCCCTGGTGGAATGGGTGCGCAGTCCCACTGGAGGCTCCTTCTTAGCCAAAGAATAGTAGGCTTGGATGCACAGAACGACCCAGCTAGAGATGGTCTGTTTGTGCACGGCCCGACCGTTATTAGCACCCACGTAACAAGCAAAGAGCTGGTCGTCCACCCAGAATAGTTTGGTGTGATCCAAGTATAAAGAAACAGATGGTGGAGCCTCTCCCACTATTTTGAAGGATGCAGAGACGAATAGAAGTCGGGCAAAGTGATGGTTTGGCCAATGTGGAAAGAAGTAACCACCATGGGAAGAAAGGAAGGTCTACTTTTAAGGACAACCTTTTCCGGATGGACAGCCAAAAAGGGAGGCTTGGAAGACAGAGCTTGTAGCTCACTCACCCTGCACACAGCGGTGATCACCAGAAAAGCAGTTATCAAAGTGAGAAGTCTGAGAGGACAGTTATGCAGTGGCTCAGAGGGAGAGCACATAAGGTATGTCAGAACCAAGGTCAAGTCCCACTGGGCCATTACAAAGGGAACAGGAGGAAAAAGATGAGTGATGACCTTGAGAAATCTATTTACAACAGGGGACTTGAAAAAAAGACGGCTGATCAGGGAGTCTCAGGAAGGCTGAAATGGCCGAGAAGTAGCCCTTAAGATTGCCCAGAGCAGAAAGAGCCCTGCTGGGTCAAAGATATGAGGAACAAGAGAACCTCAGAAAGAGGGGCAGAAAGGGGATCCACGGCATTTGCTGTGCACAATGCCAGAAATGTATTCCATCTGCAGGCGTATACCGTCTTAGTGGAGGGATGCCTGGCTGCCAAGATTACATCACAGACTTCGGGAGGCAGGTCAAACGACGTCAACTGCCACCACTCAATTTCCACGCAAGGAGGTGAGGTCTGGACAGGTTCAGGTGGAGGACCGTCCCCTGCTGCTGCGACAGAAGATCCTCCTGAAGAGGCAGTCGGATGGGAGGATCGATGGCCATGTTGAGCAGCTAGAGACACCAGGTTCTTCATGCCCAACCGGGGCCACAAGAAAGACGTGGGCTCGGTCGTGCTTGATCTTCTTCAGCACTCAGGGCAAAGGGGTATAGGCGGAAAGACGTATAGAAGACCGCAACTCCACTCGCGACGAAAAGCGTTGCCTAGCGAATGCCGCATTGGAAATTCTAATGTGCAGAATTGCTGACATTGCACATTCTCTTCAGTGGCGAATAGACCTAAACAAGGCTCTCCCCACTGATGAAAGAGACCTTGCACCACCTCTGAGTTAAGACGCCATTCGTGATCCATCATGCACCTCCGGCTGAGTTAGTCCACCCTAGCGTTCAGTGAACCTGCCAGGTATTGAACCACCACGGATATGCCCTGATGTTCCAGCCATGTCCAAAGGTTGAGGGTCTCTTGACATCGGGTCCACAACGCCATCCTGCCTTGTTTGTTGCAGTACCACATGGCATTGGTGTTGTCCCTGAACACCTGCACTACTCATCCCCGGACAATGGGGAAGGAAAACTTTGAGTGCAAGACGGATCACCCAAAGCTCTAGAAGGTTGATGGTGGAGCCCGCACTCCACCGGAGACCAGAGGACTCTGATCACCACCTCTCCAATGTGGACGCTTCATCCCAGAAGGGATGCGTCTGTCACCACTGTTTGTTCTGTTGAGGAAAGGAGAGGGATCTGCCGTTGACCCAATCCTAGTTCGTGAGCCACCACTGCAATTGTTGTGCAGTGCCGTCTGAGATCTCGAAGCAATTAGACAGATTCCCCTGATGCTGTTCCCACTGGAACTTCAGGTCCCAGTGCAGAGCCAGCATATGCCACCTGGCATGATCGACCAGCAGGATGCAGGAGGCCATGAGGCCCAGCAGCGTCAGGGTCATCCTGACCGAAACCGGGTATAGGGGCTAAAAGACCGGAATCATAGCCCGAATATCCCGGACTGGCTGTTTGGGAGGATGAACCCTAAACTGTGTCGTGTCCAGAGCGGATCTGGTTAAGAGGAGCTTCTGAGAGTGGGTCAGGTGTGACTTCGGCAACTTGATGGAGAACCCCAGCGAATGCAGTAGGTCGGCCGTAGTCTGGAAGTGGGAGACGACAGCCTGGGGCGAGCCCGCCTTCAACAGCCAGTCATTGAGATACAGGAAGACTGGAACCCCTGATCTGCGCAGATGAGCTGCGACCACCGCCATCACTTTCGTGAACACCCGAGGGGCACTGGTAAGGCAAAAAGGGAGTACGGTAAACTGAGAGTGCTTGTGACCTACCGTGAACTGCAGCTAACGCCGGTGGGCCAGCAGGACGGGGATGTGAAAATAAGCGTCCTACAAGTCCAACGCTACCATCCGGTCTCCAGGGTCGAGGGCAGACAAGACCTGAGCAAGCATAAACATCTTGAACTTCTCCTTCCGCAGGAAGCGGTTGACATTCCTGAGATTCAAGATAGAACGCAGGTACTTGTCCTTCTTGCGTACCAGAAAGTAGTGGGAATAGCAACCACGGCCTACTTCTGGGGCCGAAACTCACTCAATGACACCCTTGGCCAAGTGTGCAGAAACTTCCAGTTGGAGAAGGGCCAGGTGATCCGCCGACATGCAATGGTACTGAGGTGGCATGGAGGAAGGGGTAGTCTCGAAGGGGAGCAGCTCCTTTGGATTATTTGCAAAACCCACCTGTCCAAAGTGATGGTGCACCAGTGGGGGAGTTGATGGCGGATCCTGCCACCCACTGACGTTTGGTGGCCCTGAAAGGTCAGACAAGGGGCTGTGGTGGACTGACCTGCCCACTGGCCCCCAGAAGCACACCAGTGGATGTAGTGGCGCACCCCTTCCGTAGCCACAAAAGGGGCAAAAGGCAGACTGCGCAGGGCGGGTGGCGGAGAGGCCCAAGGGCCAGGCCATAGCCCGAGAGTCCTTAAAGCGTTCTAGCGTGCTGTCTGCCTTGGTCCTGAAACTGGGACGGCCATTAAAGGGCATGTCTATAAGGGTGGATTGGACATCCCCAGAAAAAAACTGTAGAACGCAACCAGGCGTAGCGTCGAAGTGCTACTGACGTGGAAATCGTCCTGCCAAGTGCGTCAGCAGTATCCAGACCACAGAGGATGGTAAACTTTGCTGCGTCTCTCCCCTCAGCAACTGCACGGGATAGTATAGCCCGGGCCTCCTCCGGGCAGCACCTGCGCCACCATATCACACAGAGTGGGTGTAACAGCTCAACAGACATGCAGTGTTTACCAACCGCAGTCCCAAGCTAGCGGAAGAAAAAATTCTCTCACCAAGGTGGTCTAGCTTTTTGGATTCCCAATCCGGTGGTGCGGTAGGAAAGGCCCATTATAAGTGGAGCTTGAACCACACCAAGCTCTCAGGGGTGGGGTGTTGGGAGAGGAAACTGGGGTCGCCCGGGGCCGGGCGGTGGTCTTGGGCAATCATCTTATCCACAGGAGCCCCTGTGTTGGGCCTGGACCAGGTGCCCAAAAGGATGTCGTGAGGGCTTCATTAAACAGCAGCAGGGGCACCGAAGAGCAGGGCTGCCGGTTGAAGGACCTCTGTCAGGAGATTAGTCCTGACTGCCACCGTAGGTAGCTCAAGGTGGAGAACCGCGACCGCCCTACGCAACACCACTGCGTATGACACTCCCTCCTCCATAGCCACAGTAGGAGGAGACAACATGCTTAGTTCTGAGGAGGTTTCCAGACCACTGGCACCCCCCAGTTATTTATTTATTTATTATAAGTTTTGAATAGCGCTAGCTGGACCCAAGGGTATCAGAGCTCTTCACATCAGGTACAATAATGCGCCTTAGCGGCGAAGGCAGAATCCACATCTGGTAAACTTAAGAGCATTGCAAATAACATTACAATACATATCTTGTGGTCCACAGGAGGGTTGCGGATGCGGGTTATGAGACAGAGGAGATCCTTTGCTGCTTGCCAGAAGGGAGTCCATCAAGTCGGACGAGAAGAGGAAGAATCTCGGTGGTTAGAATTCTGAGACAACAAAGTTGTGTAGCGATGTCAAGCTTTTCCAGCATGTCCTGTGTTCTTCCCGTTAAGTTCAGGTGCGCTCAAGGAAGAGGGCTTTGAGTAGGGTCTTGAATTTTGGGAAATAGGAGGTCATTCTAATGTGGGGGGGATGGAGTTCCAGATCTTGGGTGCATTTCCCGCAAAGGATTTACTTGTGGTTTTGCGTTTCCAAGATTTCAATGGAATGAGAAGGAGCGTGTTGGAGCTTCTGAGATTCCCGGTCTGGTATTCTGGTTTGCCTGTGTGAAGGGCTTTGTGCGCAAGACATGCTGTTCGGAAGTTGGCTCGTTCAATTGGGAGCCATTTCAGTTCCTTGAGTGCGGGAGAAATGTGATCGAATTTTTGGGTTTCTGTGACCATTCGAGCTGCGGCATTGAGGGTGGTTTTCAAGGGGCCTAGGTGCGATTTGGCTGATCTGGTCAGGGCTGCGATTCCATAGTCAATTCTGGAGTGCACCAGTGCTTGAGTGGCCTGTTGAAAGTCTTTCGGAGGAAGGAAGGGTTTTATTTTGTAGAGAGGTTTCAGATTGAGGAACGCGCTTTTGGCGGAACAAGAGATGTGTTTTTTTATGGCTAGTTTGGGGTCTAGGGTGATACCTAGAGACTTTACTGAGTCCGTTGGCGTGAGGGTGCCACTGAGGGCATCGATGGCTTTGAGCCATTCTTCGATTTGGGGGTTTTCGTCTCTGTTGGAGATGAGTAGAACTTCAGTTTTCTCTGGATGAAGCTTAAGGCAGGGGTCTTCAAACTGTGAGGTGCGACCCCCAGGGGGGCCGTGGAGCGATGCAAAGGGGGTCGCGCCATCACAGTGTCACTTCTGCCCTGGCCTCCAGGGCTTCAGCCCCCCTCCTCCCCCATCCTGTGTCTCAGCCCGGGCTGCTGCAGTGCAGCTCACGCTCCTGGGGCCTCGGCTGGGCAGTGTCTGGAGTCTTATCTCCGGCTCGAGTTTTTCACAGGTCTTTAAAGACCATTAGCATATTTACATGCCTTTGTTAACTGATTACCAAAGCTTAGTTTTGTTATGGTTCCAGTACCCCCTGGGCCCCCACTCTGCCTATTCCTTACATTTGTATTTTTACAAGTACTGCTGCAGTGTGAGAATGCATTTAATGAAAAGAATATAAAGTTGGGTTGCCAAAAGAAACATGACTGCTATGTGTTGTTTAAAGAGACCTGCTCTTGACACTAAATTAAGTTATAAATAAAAAAGTATGTATTAATTAGTGATGTGACTTTTCTGTCTTTATTTTCTTTAATTATTAGTCATGGATCATTGAGGCATCCCTAGAACACAATTAAAAGTGCTTTCTATTTATATTTGCTGTTCTAAGTATTCACAGATAAGTGCAAAAAATACAGCTGTAGGTGACTGCTTATTTCTAGGCCATCACAATAATGAGCTGGTAACCCTAATCATTAGACTGGAAGTTTGTTGCAGGATCTGCACGTTATTTATTTCCTCCACCCTCAAACCCTGATTAATGCCATTATAGCAATAGTTTAACTTATATCTGAAACCCTACGCTTCAAGTTTCTGGGAATGCACCCTGCTTTCAAATTACTCACTTCTCATTCTCGCCTTCACTTTCACGTTCACCCAGCACTCCCAGCAATCACAATGCACTCACACTGATCACCATGCACTCACAACATCCACCCGCTCACCCTGCCCTCACAGTGATCACTCTGCACTAAACATTTGCTTGCATTGTTCACTCTGTACCTCACCCTGCAGTCACACGAGCACACTTCTCACCCTGCACTCACCTGTCCCCCCCTACTGCTCAATCTGTAGCTCACTCAAACAAGGCCATCACTAACCATGCACTAATTCGTCCCACTCTGCACTTACAGCCGAACCCAAATTCATATGGTCATCTCACTCACCCTGCAGTCACTCCTTTTACCATACTTTCACACTGTTGAATTGCTCACCGTGCAGTCACATGGGCACTCGTCACCCACACAGTGCAGAAGGTTAAAGTGCCGGGTACAAAGAAGATGTACTATGCACATCACAGAACTGAGTGTGAGTAAACTATGAGTAGCGCTATAAAAAAATGAAATGTTTGTCAGACAGGTGCTATAGAGAGATGAGGTGTATTGTTGGTGAGTGGTAGTGAGGGAATTTATGGAGAAGGTGGAAAGACTGTTGCACTGTGTGCGACCAGTGCTTGGACAAGCCCTGGCTGGGAGTGTTAACGCCCCCCCCAAAGTTCGGGTATAGTGGATCCCCTGCTTCTGCCTATTATTTACATTTGTAGTGCGTTACTGCTACCAAAAGGTGTCCTGGGGCTAATAACCATCTGCCTGCAATGTGAGAGAGGGATCCGGGGTTGGGAGAGGAGAGAAGAGAGGGATGGAAGGAAGGGGGTGAGAGGAAAGGGGCATGGGTAAACTGCTTAACTCTGCACAAGACCACCACGGTTTGAATGCACCTTGCTGCTCCCGGCCATGGACAGGTGAGCCTCTAATGTGGCAGCGCGTATTCCTGCGGTTGGGAGGCCCTTCACAGAGGTTGACTAGACATCTTTCTGATGTTAATTGCTGTATTTTGGTTATAAACTGGTAGTGATGGGGTGAAATCTTTCCTCGGTATTACTGTGTTTAAAAAAATTCTAAATAATAAAGCAATGCTACCCTAAAATACGCAGCATCACAGAACATTATTTACATTTTCTACTCTCACAATTTAGTGAAGTCTGTTGCATAATTTGGTCCTCACCTTCCTCATAACCTAGAGGTGTAGACATTTTTGTCAGGAGGAGGTCCTTACGCTTGAAAATGTAGACGGGGGGTCTCTGCATCCAAAAGTTTGAAGACCTCTGGCTTAAGGTGATTCTGTGAAAGCCATAGTTGAACCTCTTTGAGCGTGTCATTTAGATTGTGCATGTCGTCCATGGAGGTGGTTTCCAGATAAAGCTGCGTGTCATCCGCGTAGAGGTGCAAGGGGAAGTTCGAGTTCCTGAGTAGTGTGTTGAGGGGTTCAATGTAGATATTGAAGAGTTGGGGAGAGAGTACTGACCCTTGTGGGACTCCTCTGATGACGGGTAGTGGGTCGGATTCAAAGTTTTTAATTTGTATTCTTTGCGAGCGGTTGTGTAGAAAGGAGGATGTGAGAAGTTGGCCTGATATATGATGTTCACTAGTTCTAGTGACCACCTTGTATCAGTCCAAACAACCCTTATGGTGATTGGTTGTAAGTCAACCTTATAGACCAGCTATCCTAGTGGTAGCGTGGACAAAGAAGTCTTAGGCTAAAGATCTTTTGGCATGTGAAGCCAGCTGTATTACCACGTGTAACCCCCTTGAACACCAAGTGAAATGACACCACACAGGATATATATTCAAAATATATATGTATTTATCACTACAAATAGTCCCCTGAACTCTTTATGAGCAGAGAAGCAAACACGTTAAAACAATACAGTTGATAAGAATATGAAAGTTGCACAAATATGGATAGGCCCGGGTGGCCCCTAAAACCATATACTAAAGAAGTGGTATAAGTACCACGAGTCGAAAGGAAGTAAGGCCTAGGGAATCGCTGGGGCTATGCTGTACTAACGCAAGTTAGGAACTAGGAGGCCCACGGGATCTTGTTTGCAGTGCGCAAAGTTAGAAGCAGTTTACATTGAATTCAATGGATGCGTAAAAGTTAAAAAGGTGAAAGCAGGAAGTCTTCCGGTCAGTCTAGAACTTGACCCTTTGGAATCTGGACACTAGGAATGTTAAATTACTCGGGGGCACCGGAGTGCCAGCGTTACCTCACCCACAGGAAGCGGGTGCAGTGGAGCCAAAGTGTGTCAGGATTCTGCAGGAGTTCAGATGGAGCCTTGGAGTGTTGATGCTGCAGGCGACCTGATGTGAAGAGTTCCGGTGGATCCAAGGGTGGATCTGAAGAGTTGAAGACCTGAAAGCAGAGGGGACAATGTTCACAGTCACTAGCCAGTGACCGGCGTGGAACCAGGAAGGAACCAGGCGTTGTCGGGTGCCAACAGGTGTTAAGCTGGTCTCTTCAGCAGCGTGGACTAGGCGACGATGACGACGACCAGGAGTCACTCACGAGCTGTCCCACGTAGGCTCTAGTTGATGGCGGAGTCGGCTTCTTGATCGGAGCAAACAGGCCTTGGCTAATGCAAGCCACGCAGGAAACAGAGAAGGCTTCTCACTCTAACCTGCAAGGTCAGAGGGGTTGCTGCTTTTAGGAGCAGCAAGGGCCAGTCTGGAGCAACCAGACCAGCGGTGGAAAGTTGTCGTTTGGTCGCCAAAATGGCCACTAGCCAACGGACTAGCAACCGGATAGGCGCGTCGAGTGGAACAAAGCAGAAGGGCCCCGCGCAGATCTCGTGAGAGCTGGAGGGCTGGTCCTTGGTGCAAACGTAGCTCGGTGGTGGGGCTTCTCAAGACCCCAAGCACAGCGATGAGGGTGCCTCAGGTGCTGCACAGTCAGCTTCTCGTGGACTTTTCAAGAGATCCGGTCCCAAGTCTCAGGTCGCCTCCACTCGTCTCAGCTCTGCAGGGACTGTGGATTGGGTTGTTAGATGTCTGGGAGTCTGGTTCTTGTCAGGCTCTGGGCGCGGGCTCCGGCGGGAGGCGGCGGCAAAGCAGTCGTTGATCGCTGGATGGTGCCTGTATTCACAGAGTGGCCACTCCTTGGCCACAAGGGAGATTCTTCAGTCTTCTGAGCAGCAGAAAGTTGAAGGTCCAGAGTTTCTTCTTAGTAGTCGAATTTCAGGGTAATCTGCCGTCTTGGGGCTCAGCTCCTACTTTTAAGCCAAATCTAGGAGCTGAACTACCTACTAGGTCCCTCCTATGGGTAGGACCAGGAAGGGGGGTGGTTACAACCCCTTTCCTTTGTCCAGTTTTGCGCCAGAGCTGGGGCTGGAGTGCCCCAGCACCAGTTTGAACTGGCCTATGCACGGGGACACCTTGTGTGCCCCGGGCATGTCTGATTCTATTCAGCCCTACCTAACCAGATACACAAAATCCTGTCTGGGGTGGTGCTTGCACCTCCCAAGGCAAGAAACCCTTTGTCCAAGCCGCCCTCGCTGGAAGGACTCCCATCAGCAGGAGGTCAGACTTGTGTCTGTGGTGGCAGCATCCATTTTGTGATGCTGAGGCTGTTTAACTTTAACCGGGGTTCAGGTTCTGTACATGTCGTGTCCCTCTAGAAGGGTGGAATGCTACCCCTGTTGCCAGAATTGGTGAGGGGGTAGTATTCCAATTCGAATGACACCTTACTCAACATGTTTTGATAATGTCTGTGAGAAGTTGGCCTGATATATATATATATTTTTAAATCTGTTTATTAGCATAGTAGGTAAAGCAGTTACAGAAATTTCCAGTCCCAGTAGGAAGCAGGCTAATACATTCGTGCGTCCGCTTAGAACATATAATTGCATAGTTATCTTGATTTTTCATTTTGTTGATGACTATAACCGTCACAATTAGACAAACCCCGGTCAATGCAATCCCTCCCCCCACCCTCATCCAACCCACCCGACACTCTCACAACAACATGACTGAATGATCATTAAACTGGGTCACCCATGGTGCTACACCATGTAGCTTCATCTATCTGTACACACAGGTGGAACGAGGCAAGTCCAGTGGTTTGAGGTTCCTCGCACCTCATCGTAGCGCACAACAGTCAGTGACAGTGCATGACAGTCTGGCTAAGGACACATTTATCCTACATTCAGCGAGTCACATGTATCCCCGTCATCCCCGGTTTCAAACATTCCCAGTGTGGCAAACCAGTCCAGCGAGATTGGCGTTTTCTGCTGACCTCTGTATTCCTCTCGCTGCAGTGCCTCTCCCTCTGCCTTACCCCATCGCACTACCTCCGCTTTCCACAGTTCAGGGTTGGGAGGTTTGGGTGACTTCCACCTCATCGTGATGGCACGCTTCGCCAGCAACAGGGCCAGGTCCGAGAAACGTGTCGCCACGGTTCTGGTGCGTTGTGAGGGTCCCAACCCCAGTAATGTGTATTCTAGCGTAGGAGATCGGGACAGGGCACCCGCTCTCTCGAGCGATTCATGGACCGTGGTCCAGTAATATCCTAGTTTGGGGCATTGCCAAAGCATGTGCATCAGTGATGCGTCTTCGGTGTCACATCGGGGGCAATTGCTTTTCGCATCAGGGAACATCACATGTATGCGGTGCGGGGTCAGGTAGGCTCTATGTAGTAGCATCAATTGAATTAACTTAAACTTGGGGTTCCTAGCTACTTTATTTGGAAACTGGAGTATACGCTCCCACTCTTTGTCTGTCAGGGGCCTACCAATATCTCCCTCCCATGCTTCCCGGAGTGGTGACAGAGTGAGTGCCCTCCCCCTCTTGATGCTAGCAGTGAGCCATCTTGTCAGGTGGGCGCCCGTGCCCATTAGGTAGTGCATTGTGATGAGAGGGTTTGTAACAGGCTCCTGGCCCTCAGGGGACCACTTGTGTGTGATATAATGGCGAAGGCCAGCGTGTAGAAGGAAGGTGCCTCTAGGGACGCAGTGGGTGGTTCTAAAGTCTTCAAAGGACAACAGGTGCCCTTCCGCAAACAGGTCACCTACATGCGACACTCCTGCGTCATGCCATTGCTCTAGCGAGTTCGCCGTAAGAGTTCCCGTGCCCAGCGGGATGCCCAAGAGCGGGATCGTGGGTGCATAAGATGACGTAGGGGATGTATACTTTAATGCCTTCCGCCAGTAAATTATCGCTAGTCTGAGGAGAGGTGGGGCATCTCTCGGTATATCCGAGTTGGGTAAAAGTAACGTGTGTATTTTTCCCATTTCATGTTCCCTATCCGTCATATCGATCTCCTGAAGATTGCGACCCGCCACCCAGAAGGCCAGCCATTGTAGCTGACACGCATAGTTGTAAGCTCTAAAGTCCGGCAGGCCCATACCGCCGGCGTCAGAGGGGAGCTGCAGCTTGGACAGACCTATACGTCTGCGACCGTGCCCCCATACAAGTTCAGTGAGTAGAGTGTCTAGAGTCTTAAACGTCGCTGCTGGGATCAGGTGTGGCAAGTTAGTGAAGTGGTAGAGAAGACGGGGGAGCATCACCATCTTGGATATCGCTGCTCTGCCGGGTATTGAGAGTGGTAGTGGGAGCCAAAACTGTATCTGCGATTTCAGTGCTCTGATGGCCCTCCCAAGGTTGCCGTCAATCATCGTGTCAGCTTCCCTATAAATCTGCATCCCCAGGTATCTGAAGGTGGTTTCAGCCATCTGGAACTCGTGGGGGGCGAAGGGTAGGGGGGTAGTCAGGCCTGTGGTTGCAAATGTGAACCCATAGGACTTGGATTCGCTTATGGTCAGGCCAGAGATCGTCCTAAAGTCCTCAAAGACCTGGGCAATAGGGCTCAAGTCGCCCCTCAAGTCTCGGAGATATAATATAATATCATCCGCATAAGCGGACACGATGTGTGCCGTCCCATGCCTTAGAATGCCATGTCGGGGGGCCATCAACTGAAGTTTACAGAGCATAGGCTCGAGGGCAAGGACGAAGAGGAGGGGGGAGAGTGGGCAGCCCTGCCTGGTGCCCCGTGCTATAGCTATAGGAGCTGATAAATGGCCTGAGGTGCGCACTCTAGCTGTGGGGATGGTGTACAGCAATCTGACCCAAGCGAGGAATTCGGGTGGAATCCCAAATTTAGACAGCGTGTCAAACATATAGTCCCACCTAAGGGAATCAAACGCTTGCTTCAAATCTAGGGATATGCAGCCTTCGGATCTCATGTCCTCCCGGTCTCCGAGCATAAGCTGGGCCAATCGCCTGAGGTTCATGGCCGTGTTGCGGCCCGGAACAAAACCACCTTGGTCCGAGTGAACCAGCTGTGGTACGTATTGCACGAGCCTCGATGCCAGCACCTTGCTCAATATCTTGGAGTCAGTATTGAGAAGGGACAGGGGTCTGTAGTCGGCCATCTGAAGCCCTTCTTCAGCAGGTTTCAAAAGGGACGTGATTAATGCCTGCATAGACGATTGTGGTAGGGCGGTTGTCCGTAGTGCTTCCAAATAAACAGCGTGTAACCGTGGGGCCAGTAGGTCTATGTATGTTGCATAAAAGTCGTCTGGTAGGCCATCTGTTCCGGGGGTCTTGCCCTTTGGGAGAGCTCGTACTGACTGCCTGATTTCAGCTATTGTAATGGTGCGCTTCAGGTCTTTGATTTGCCTGTCAGTGAGTTGAGGTAGGTCTAAGTCCCTCGTGAAGGCCTCGAATGCAACCTCGGGGAGGGGCTGTGGGGGGCTGTACAGCGTGGTGTAGTATTCCTTGAACGCCGTGTTAATCCCGACCTGGATGGTAGTTGGGCTGCCCGTCTGGTCTAAGATTTTCAGGATAGGGTGGTTAACTGGGGAGTCCCGTAAGAGGCGGGCTAGAAGGGGACCAGCTCTATCCGCCTGTGTATGCTGCCTGTTCGTGTATTCTCTATAGTCTAGAAGTCTCAGGTCTTCCAGCAGCTCTGCATGTCTAATGTGAGCCTCCTGTAGTGGTGTGAAGGGTGCATTCGTGCCGGCAGCCTCATTCTCTAGGGACGCTAGTGAGCTCTCCACCTCCTTCAGTTGATTGATTACCTCCCGTTTCCTGCCCACTCCAGCGGCCATTGCTGCCCCCCTCAGGCAGACTTTAAATGCGCCCCATTCCACTTGACGGGTGCTGGCCGTGTTCACATTTGTGGAGAAGTAGGTTACTATAGCATCGGACAGAGAGGCCCGGAATACCGAGTCTTCAAGGAGGTCTGGAGATAGTCTCCAAGTGGGGATGGGGGCTAGCCACCTGCCCCACTGCAGGTGAGTTCTACGGAGCTGTGATCGGATAGAGTTTCCCCATGTGTTGGGTCTGGACAATTGTATCTGCTATGGAGCGGGAGCAGAAAATATGGTCGATTCTGGTGTGAAGCTGGTGTGGTGGGGAGAAAAAAGTATATTCCCTCTCCTGTGAATGTGTGCTGCGCCATGCGTCTGTCAGGTCCCAGCCCTCAGCCCATCTCGTAAGAGCATCCGCTTGTTTCCTACTCTCAGCTGCCTGTAAAGGGGGGTGTGACCTATCCAATGTAACATCGAGCACAGCATTGAAATCACCCCCAATGAACCAACGATGATCAGCCCATTCCGCAAGTACCCCGTTCACTGTTAACAAGAACTCCGACTGATTTGAGTTCGGCGAGTACACACATCCAAATACAATAGCATCCCCGTCCAACAGCCCCCCGCACAAATACATATCGGCCCTCATTATCGATTCTTTGCTCCAACATCTGGAAGGGGACAGAGCCGCGGAACCAGATCGCTGCTCCTCTCGAGAACGCAGAATAGGAGGTAGCAAAGAGTTGCCCCCTCCATTTCTTGCGGACTCACAGTTTCAGCAGCGTTCAAATGTGTCTCTTGCAGCCATGCAATCTGTGTCCCCTGTGATTAAGCTGGGCCAATATTCTATGACGTTTCGGCACTGCTCCCATGCCAAGTACGTTCCAGGTGCACAGTTGGTAATTATTAAGTGGCCCCATAACCATCTGTGTGATGCGACCCAGTGAAACACCCGGGTACCCATGTCAGTTCTGCTTTGCGATAAGGTGAGAGTGTCGTGAAAACATATAATCCCTGAACAAAAAGGTCCCCAAGCCAACGTGCCCGGGAGCCAAATCGTGGTGCCCAACGTGGGCACAAGTCAGTGAAGTTCGTGTGCATACCGGGGGGTGGCAGGCCTCTGTCGACTGTCACTGAACGGCCTGCATGGGCTAGTTAGCCCTCAACAAAGTGGGTCCCCCATGCAACCCACCATATACGAAAAAAGGGGGGGGGGGGTTCAGTTATACATTACCACCCGGAGGGGGTCATACTCTCAGCAGATCAGAACTCCTCTGCCATCTGGGCTGTAATCTTCGGGAACAGCGGCAAGCTGTCTACTGACCCAGACACCTCTGTATGGGTGTCGGTGGTGGCGGTGTGCCTGTCTCCAAGTGCTTCCGCGTCGTGAGCTGCCAGTGCCTCTTCTGTGAGCCGCTGCCGCGGAGTTGACGACGAGTGGCCTTCCATTCGAGTACTAGGAGGCTGCGCCTTCGCTGGGGGTCCATGGGAAGAGTGATGTCCCGGGCTGGGAGTGTTGTGCCGTCGGTCCGGAGGGTCTCTGTGGTCGCTGTGTTCGCCTCCGTGGCGATCCTCAAATGGGTCCTGTGAGGTCGGTGGCGTTAGAGTGACTTCCATCCATTCCTCTGCCTCCTCTGGTGAGTCGAAGAAGTGAGATTTATTGTCGTGCAGAATTTTAAGCCGAGCAGGGAACAGAAGTGCATATTTCATATTCCTGTCTCTTAATTTGCGTTTTACACCCATGAAAGTGGACCTGGCGCGCTGTACAGTGGGCGTGAAATCAGGGTAGACCGAAATGTTCTTATCCTCAAAACGTATCGGTGCTTTCTCTCTGGCCGCACGCAGTACAGTGTCTCGGTCCCTGTAGTGGAGGAGGCGAGCAATCAGGGGACGAGGAGGCGCCCCCGGTTTGGGGGGCCGTGGCGGCATCCTATGCGCCCGTTCCACGCTGTACAGGGCAGTGAGGTCTTCTTGGCCCACTAGTTTTCATAACCAGTCCTCCACAAATTGGGTGGGGTTCCTCCCCTCGCTTCTCTCCGGAATGCCCAGGATGCGGACGTTGTTGCGGCGCGCTCGTCCTTTGGCATCGTCCACCCTGTCCCAGAGTTGTTTAAGCTGTTTCTCCACGCCCTCCAACTTCGTAGAGTGTTCCGTCTGTTGTGGCACTAGGTCATTCAGCGCTATCTTCTGATCCGCTACCCGTTCCGCCAACTTGTTATGGTCAGCCCTTAATAGTGACAGGCCAGTCGCCATATTGTCTATGCGCGATTCGAGGGCTTCGCGCGTATTTCATTGAGGATAAGGTCCAACTTTGCGTCCTGGGATCCTTTTCCAGTCGGTGGAATGATGTCCATATTGGAGGAGGCCAGCGGGTCCTCGGAGCCCGTGGATTGCAAGTCCGCCGCAGCGCCCTGTTCATGAGTCTTGCCCCTGTGTTTGCCCATGGATCTCGTTAGCAGGGTGGCGCCGGAAAGGGCACAGCAGACTGCCGCCGCCCACTCAAGTGTCTACTCTGAACGCCGGACCGGGTCCACCGAGGGTTCAGGTTGTGGCGGTCAAAGGTGGTAGCTGTGTAGACCCCAGGATGGCAGGGATTGCGTGGGGTCTCTGAACGTGGCACTGTTATTGGGAGGGACGGCGTTCCACTGGGGGGCCCTGTGGGCAGATGTGACCTCGGCTTTCCAGAGGACAGATGAAGGGAGATAGTTGGGCCACTGCAATTGTCAAGCGAGACGACCCCCAGCAGGAGCGCGACAGATGTCCGGACCGGAGCGTGGTGGCAGGTCTGCAATGCACGCGTTACACTCCCTCACCGCTGGTCGGGGTTGGCAGTCTGGGTATTCGGGGTCCGCTGTCCGCCGCTAGACGCACTGACCCCAGCCGTGCGCCACCCCGTGCCGGGTCCCTGTCCCAGACCCGCCGGCCGGCAAGTGTGGGGGCCAGAAAGATGTCACAGTACAGGCCCGGGGACACTGTCCGTCCCGGGCGTGAAGACAAAATGGCGCCGGCGATAATGCGTCTCAGGTCCGTAGTGTCTGGGGAGGTCAGGGGGAAGCCCGGCCCGCAGCGCCGGCGTCGGGTGTCTGGCACCGCCTGCCCTGAAGTCCCGGTTAGCGCCGCAGGTAACAGGCGTACCGCTTACCTTGCAGGTTGGCGGCGAGCCGGTTAACCGGTCAGGGAATGCTTCTGCTCGCTCCATAGGCCCCACAGCGGGGCGGCCGGGCAGGGCTCAGCAGCAGAGAGGGAGGCAGCAGGGTCACTGTAGGAGTAGGGAGCTTCTTCGTGTTCCGCGGCCGGTGTCCGCCTCTGCGCCCGGTGTGGGGTCCCGATCGGACCGCGCCAGTAGCTATGGGTAGGCCGGGAAGGCTATCCACTCGAGCCTGGGGCTTCACAGCGTCCAGTAGGCCACGGCCGGAGTCGATGTTGCAACGCGCCTGTGAGGCGGGCAGAGTGGAGAAACACCGCTCCGCTTCTAGCAGTACACCCCCGGGGGCCTCAGGCACAGAAATCAGGTGGGTTGCAGGTGGGGGTTTCAGGATAACTTGCTTGTATTGAGGACTACGGACGGAGCTCGAGAACTACACGTCCACCATCTTCGGCTCCAGGCCACGCCCCCGAAGTTGGCCTGATATATAGTGCTCACTATTCTAGTGATCACTGTGTATCATACCAAACGACCCTTATTGATGATTGGTTGTAAGTCAACCTTATAGACCAGCTATCCTAGTAGCATGGACAAGAGCAGTCTTTAGGCTAAACTCTAGAGGGCGTGTTAAGCCAGCTGTTATACCATCACATATACCCCTTGAACACCAAGTGAAAGGACACCACACAAGTTGTTATGAAAATAAAGGATATTTATTTATAACAAGTCTACCCTGAACTCTTTAT
The DNA here is from genome assembly GCF_964263255.1 of Lissotriton vulgaris. NCBI lineage: Eukaryota > Metazoa > Chordata > Amphibia > Caudata > Salamandridae > Lissotriton > Lissotriton vulgaris. The sequence goes on from NC_141689.1 coordinate 654,845,919, forward strand.
GAGTCAGGGAGCTAAGCACAATACAAAACTCTTATGAAAATACTTCAAGTCGCACAATTTACACAAATGCCCGAGGGGCACGAAAAACCATATACACTAAAAGTGGAATGCGAAATACTAGCAGGTAAGTAACAAGATCCAGAGGCTTCAGGATCGCTAGGACTACACTACTGAACCCTAAGGTTAGGAGCAGGAGGCCTAGGGAGATCGGGTGCAGAGTGTGCACTCTCACGCGGGATGCGGGACAAAGTCTATGGATGCTAGTATTTGTAAAGTTACTGTTTCCGGACGAATCCGACTAGCTAGACTGAAATCGAAAAAGGATCTGGACACTTGGATAGTGAACCTACGTTGGAGGACCGAAATGCTCAGGTTACCTAGCCCAGGGGCTGCGGCTGCATAGGGTTCAAAAGACGTCGGGAATCCTGGTTGAAGTCTATGGAGCCTGAAAGAAGAAGTTGCTGGCAGGCGACCAGTGAAGATATTCGGAGGGATCCAAGCCTGGATCGATGATGGAGATGACCTGAAAGCAGAGGGGACTCAGTTCTTAATCACTAGCCAGTGATTAGGTGGGCACCAGGATGGCACCGGATGAAGTCACCTCGACCAGGTGAGTGGCGACGCTGGACTCTGCTGTCCCTCGGACCAGGAGGCGTTGTCGGCGACCAGGCAGGAGGTGCGAGCTGTCCCACGAATGTGTCTGCTGTCGGCGATGCTGAGACCAGGATTGGAGCAACAAGCCTTGGCAAAGGCAAGCCCACGCAGTGGAGTCAAGATGGCGTCTGGAGTGGACCAGGAGGGTCCGGGGTGCTCCTCTTTTGGAGGGGAGCAAGGGCCAGTCTGGAGCAACCAGACCAGCGGTGTAATCGTCGTGGTGCGTCGTCAGGAGGGCCAGTAGCCAGCAGGCAAGTGACCGGACAACGCGGTGAGCAGCAAAGAGCAGAAGAGCCCCACGCAGATCTCGTGGATGCTGGGGGGCTGGACTTCGGTGCTGGAGCTGCTCAGGGTTAGGGCTTCTCAAACCCCAAAGCACTCACTCGAGGATCCCTCGGTGGTCGTGCTGGTTAAGCGTCGTGCAGTTTTGGAAGATGGCCGGTCCCTCAGGTCTCGTCACACCCACGAATCTCAGCTGGGCTGATGATGCAGGTAGAGGTCAGAGATGCCAGGGAATCCGGGTCTCGTCGAGCTAGGCAGTCTTGATCCAGAGGATGGACTTACAGCAAACCGCGATGCTTAGATGGTGCCTGCGGGTGCAGGGTGGCTACTCCTTAGCCACAAGGGAGAGTCTTCAGAAGGTATCAAGAGTTCCTTTCGTGGAAAGTAGTCAAGATTCAGAATTATCTAATTCTCCTACCTTTATTCTAAGAAAAGGGGCTGGCACACGACTAGGTCCTGCCCATGGGTGGGACAAGGAGGGGGTGGTTACACCCCTCTCCCTTGTCCGGACTTTCCCCAGCTCAGGGGCTGGTGTGCCCCTGGAACTGGTTCAAGCCGGCATATGCACAGTGAGCAGCTGCAGCTGTGCTGCTGATGTAGGTAGAGGTCGGAGAGGTCTGGGAATCCGGGTCTGGTCGGGCTCTGAAGTCTGGATCCACTCGGGATGATGGCAAAGTGAACCGCTGGAACGCTTGATGGTGCCTGCTTGTGCAGGGTTAACACTCCTTGCCCACAAGGGAGATTTCTTCAGTCTTCTGTGGAGCAGAACATCGAAGTCCAGAGTTTCTTCTTGTAGAATTTCAAATCAGGATAATCTAATTTGGAATGGGACCAGCTCCTACCTTTAATCTCCTAAAGGGGGCTGTACTATGACTAGGTCCCTCCTATGGGTGGGACCAGGAAGGGGGGTGGTTACACCCCCTACCCTTTGTCCGGTTTCGCGCCAGAGCTGGGACTGGAGTGCCCCAGCAACTGGTTTGAACCAGTGTATGCACAGGGCACCTTGTGTGCCCCAGGCATGTCTCATTCCTTTCAGGCCTGTCCTACCTAAGACACAAAATCCTGTCTGGGGTGGTGCTAGCACCTCCCAAGGCAGGAAACCCTTTGCCCAAGCCACCCTCGCTGGAAGGACTCCCAGCAGCAGGAGGTCAGACTTGTGTCTGTGGTGGCAGCATCCATTTTGTGATGCTGAGGCTCGAGTTAGCTTTAACCGGTCTCACGTCTGGGGGTAATTCTACGTTAAGGAAAAAACTAGTTACTTACCTGTACACTATGGTTCTCCAGTATTATCTTTCATAGATTCACATGCTTGGATCTTCCCCGTCGTCATGGTGGGAGTCTCCCGGTAAAAGAATAGCCATAGCAGTAGAAGAAAAAACTGCCTGGAAACCATAGAGTAGTAAAACAATAGACAACCTCTCCTCCTCATTATGTGGTCCAAATTACAGCCAATCAGCTACCAGCACCAGCCTACACCATTCCCAGCAGAGCCACCATACCTCAGATTTCCAACATCCCAAGAGTGAACTTTGTAAGAAACTAGAGATAAAGGTGGTCGACCTAGAAGAAATGGGGAGGTGGGCAGGCGCATGTGAATCTATGAAAGATAATACTGGAGAACCATAGTGTACAGGTAAGTAACTCGTTTTTTCTCCAGTATTGTATCTTTCATAGATGCACATGCTTGTATCAGAATAGATAGCAGTACTTTTCTAAGAGCGTTTCTAGGCTAGACCCCCTTTGTCTTAGGGCTCTGCGCCGTAAGCTCTTTTTCTTTTAACACCTTAACGGCTATGGAACGTCCAGCTCCAATGCTGGACGTTCCATTGCGCAGGTTTAGTTCGAACGTTCAACGGCCGACGGCAGCACTACGGAGGTAGTGGTGCTGTCGGCCACTGAACGTGCGCAGCACTTAAAGGGTTAAAGACTCATTAGGAAAAACATGTAACAACTTTTGTCATTAAGAAACCTTTGTGTATAAACAACATTTCAGAAAAGTAATTGTAAATTTAAAAAACATGCATCTTATTTAAAAAGGTGTCGTAGAACTGCCTGTCCCACAGCTGCATCTGCTTTCCATTCTGTGCCCGAAAATAATGTTTGGTAAATGTATGGACATTTGACAAATACGCCTGCTAGCAATGCAGTTGAAGCCGCCATCTTCTGTGTATCATGAGCACGTACTTTTGTGCACAGAGGTTTTCTTGCTTTTTCTTGACAGAAGATGATGGCGGATGCAATCCATTTAGAGATGGAGGATCTTGAAAGAGCCAAACCTTTTCTAGGTCCTGAGTAAGCAATAAACAACTGATTTGATTTACAAAAAGATTTTGTCTTTTCAATGTAAAACTAAGTATGAAGAGCTTTCTCTGCCACAGTGATAGGATTCTTGAAATACGTAGGTAGGATCACTGGTTTATTTAGATGAAAGGAAGAAGGTATTTTAAGGACAAATTTTGGATTAGTTCTTAGCAGCACCTTATCCGATCTGAATTGCATGAAGGGATCTTGAATTGAAAACGATTGAATTTCGCGGACTCTCCTGGCTGATGTGAGAGCAAGAAATAATGCTACTTTCCATGAGAGAAATTGCAAATCAGCCTTGTGAATTGGTTCAAAAGGTGCCTTCATGAGCTCTGACAAGACTATGTTAAGCTGCCAAGGAGTTGGAGGACATTTCATTGGAGGAAATTTACTGAATAAGCCTTTCAGGAATTCTTTAAGTAACCTTTGAGACCAAAGAGATGGACATCCTGGAGATCTACGGTATCTGGATATTGCTGCCAAAATGGACTTCAATTGAAGAATGAGAAAGTCCGGATCTGGCTAGTTGAAGCAGATATGGAAGAATTTGTTCCGGCGAGGAAGTAAAAAGATGAATCTTATGTGCAAGATGCCAGTTACAGAATCTTTTCCATTTTACCGTTTATGTCTTGTTAGTAGACATTGCTGTAGAACTTGCCAGGATTTCACGACATTCTTGAGGAATATCTAGTGACTGAAACTCATGCTCGAAAGGTTCCAAGCTGACAATTTTAGAGAGGTCAATTGCGTGTGAAGAACTTGACCCTTGTTCATGATAATCAGAGTTTGGATTTTTGGGAACTGTATCCTGGGCTCCACTGACAATTGGAGAAGTTCTGTGTACGGTTGGTACCTATTTGATTGAAAAGAGGAACGTTGTTGAAAATGTCCTCTCGATCCTCTGCCACGAAATGACTGGTAACGGCCTTGTTCCAAAGATCTAGCAGTTTCGGTGTCTGCTTTTATACCTTGAAGTGCCTCGTCAATATGTTTTCCAAACAGGCTATCTCCATCAAAAGGCATGTCCATGATTTTAGATTGGACTTCAGGCCTAAAGGATGTTGACATGAGCCACCCATGCCTCCGTAGAGCAACCGCTCCAGCCATTTGTTGAAAATCTATAGACACTATGTCCATCGCTACATCTATGGACTCAGATGCTGCTCTAGCTCCATCTTGTAAAATTGTTTTTGCCGCCTCCTTTTTATCATCTGGAAGATGTGACAGGATTGGTTCAATAGGTATCCGGGGGCAGAGTCAGCACAAGCAGCGGTTTACCTACATGTGCAGCTCTAATCCATAACGGTAGAATTCACCCCCGTTGAAGAATCACGTACTCTCATTAAAGATTTGAGAGCAATTATCTCAGTGTTCGCATTATGACACTGCCAATTACTACACAAGTAGTGTAAGTAATCTATGTGTGTTTGTCTTGACGAAGGCTCCACAGACCCGGCTGGGCGCTAAGGGAGCTGAAACATGTCGACGTTATTTCCAAAGTAGTATAGTGAGATCCAATAACTTGTTCTCATACCTATACCCACCATTTTTAAGGACACTCTTAACCTTTTTCATTAAAGTCCTTCTCAGGTTAAGTTTTGTTTTTTAACATTTTTCCCTCATATTTTAACATCTTTTTTCTCTGGACACTGCTGCCAGAATCTGAGGTTGCCTCTGGGTGAGGCTGGCATACAGCACGTAATTGGACATCCAATGATAAATGCCATAACGCTAATGTGGGGCGGAGTACAGTAATATACCGCATTCGAACAACATTGCGTTTATGAGGGTGTTCCATGCTAACCAAAAGGTCTAGCAGTAACAAGTGTCCATTCCACTTCTTGATTACCTATATAGGATTGGTGCAATGTCAGACCACATCTGTATGTTAAATCGATTAATAAGTGCCATTGCATTTGCCGCTTTGATAGATGCTGCTACCATGACTGCAAAGCGCTTACCAATGCCATCCATTCGTTTACCCTCCTTATTAGGAGGCACTACGCAGTTTGTAATCGGATTTTTGGAGCGTCTTTGTGCCGCTTGAGTCACAACCGACTCCGGACGAGGATGTCCAATTTGACATGCAGGCACCATCTCTGGAGCGCGGTATTTCTTATCCAGTTTAGGAATTGAAGCTGGAACTGATGCCGGATTTTTCATCAATTTTATTCCTTCATCCCAGATATGCTGGGTAATCGGAATAGCTCTTACGGACTTCCGAGTTGACTCTTTGAAGTCATAAAGGAAACAATCGGCATAGAAAGCTCAAACTTTTTAGTGGCTTTTTCAATCAGATCTTGAAAGCGGGCTACATCCTTCGGTGGAGAACTTGCTTGAGGTAATGGTGACACAGGAGAAGTTGGAACGATTTATTGGTCCCCATTCATCCCCAACCACATCATCCTGGGGAATCTCTCCTTCCTCAGCTTGATCGTCATGATCAGAATACATTAAGTCATCCCAAATAGTTATTACTTTCGGAACGTCAAAACTTTGAACTGGAGGAGGGGACTGAACCACTGGTGTTTCTTTCACAGGTTGAGAAACATTTGCAGGAGTAGTAGTAGGGACTGGAGCGTTATTCTCTGGATAAGTAAAACTGTCTATCATGTGCCTTAAGTCAGAAATCAAACATACAGGCACTGACATAGCCTGCTCTTGAACATTGGGACTTACTTCTTCTTCATCCTCATAATGATAAGCCTGATGAAAAGACTCATAGCGCTTTGGGCCTCTTACTGGACGATCTTTAAAAGAGAAGTGTTCTTGAACTTCCTGAAAATCTTCCTCTTCAGAGTCTTGACTTTTAATATGGAGCTGCGAGGGACTATGGGCAACTGCATAAGGCCCTACTTCTTCAGATTCCTGGCAATCCAGAATAGTGGATGGAAGTAATGGCGAAATCTTGGGAGTGGAAAACTCTCCTTTTTTACTCGTCGACGGGACAATCCTCTTTAGGGATATGTAAGTAGATATCATCGTTGGAGATCCAACAGCAGTCATCGCCGTCGACGGGACCAATGATTGCATCGTCAACGGGATGGTGGTCGACGAAGATCTTGTCGTCGATGAAGGCCTGGCACTTACCGTCGACGGAGTCGTCATCGATGTCGACGAGGCTATCGTCGTCGAGATGGTCGTCGTCGTCGAGATGGTCGTCGGAGTCGTCGATGTGATCTGACTGGAATATCTGTAGATTTCGGCGACGGAGCCTTCTTTTTTGAAGTAGGCTTGAGAGGAGTTGGAGGAAGAGAAGAAGAAGATTCAAATTCTTTGATTTTACCCGCTTTCTGTCTCTTCAGATCTCCTTTTTCCTCAGAGGACTCTCTCTTATGCGTTTTAGAGGTGTGTCCTTCGGCTTCACCATCAGACTCAGAGTCTGTAGATTTTTTCTTTTGAAGCCATAACAATAGACGAGCTTCTCTATTTTTAAGAGTTTTAGCAGAGAAGGTGCAGCAATATTTGCAGTCCTTAGGAACATGCTTGGGATACAAGCAGTACAAGCATTCCTTGTGTGGGTCCTCAGAAAATAATCTGGCCTTGCCACAGGATCTGCAAGATCTGAAAAGTCTCTTCTTGGAGCCTTCAGACATGCGGCTAGTAGTCTCTATCAGATCTTGTATGATAAGTGGACATTATCACATTAAACCAAGGCACATATAAGCATTCATGTAGTATGCTTTAAAAGTGGGTAATGTTAACGTTGGAATCTCAGTAGCATATTAATGTTGGATTCTAAACGATGCGCCTCAATGGTCGTAATATTTTTGTACAGTAACATTGGAGACATAATAATACATGTTAATCATTATAACCATTTTGAAAACTGGGATGGTAACTGTGAGCGGGGAGAGGCAAGGGGATGGAAGGAACAACTACAGACTGGGGGAGGGAGAGTGAAGGACATTGAAAGGTTAATGGGATAAAGTGCTGAGAAAGTGGAGGGGCGGTAACTACTGGCTTGATTTATGATGAATCGCCTGATAACTAGTGAGGATCAGTGTTTCAAGAGTATCAGTGGGAACAGAGAGGTATAATCACGCTACGAACTGCTGCTGCAGTCCTGTCTTGGAGACCATTTGCATTTTTGGAAAGGGGGTTCCTGGCCCCCAGAGACTGCCCTGAAGCTAAGGGACCTCATCCCCCATTTCCCTTTGCGCCAGGATGTGCGTTTGCTAACACCTGTGAGGAAGGGTCGTGGTCTAATCACGCTACAAACTGCAGCTGCAGTCCTGTCTTGTGGGACATTTGCCTTTTTGGAAAGGGGGTTCCTGGCCCACTGAGACTGCCTTGAAGCTAAGAGACCTCATCCCCCATTTCCCTTTGCGCCAGGAGGTGCGTTTGCTAACACCTGTGAGGAAGGGGTGTGATCTAATCAAGCTACAAACTGCAGCTGCAGTCCTGTCTTTTGGGACATTTGCCTTTTTGGAAAGGGGGTTCTTGGACCCCAGAGATTGCCCTGAAGCTAGGGGAGTCCATACCCCATTTCCATTTGCGCCAGGAGGAGCGTTTGCCAACTCCTGTGAGGAAGGGGCGTAGTCTAATCATGCTACACCACAATTATGTTTAAAAAGCCCGGGGGGGGGGGGTGGCGATCTCATTACAATCAAAAGATTGCCCCCGGGATTTGGCCCACCTGGAGGCTAAATATTAACAAAGCGCAAGAGCCAGCGCTTCTGTTTTTTTTTTTTCATGGTTGGATCCGCGGATCCCGTGATTTTTGAAAATAAATATCTCTTTTTGGGCCCTGGGGGTCCTTGTGGGACCCCCTCAAGCAGGCCTAGGGGGTCAGGGTATTTCTACCCTGCCCCCTTTATTTGTTTTTCGCTTTTTTTTAACTATTTTATTGTGCCTCAGTTCTGCCGAGGCACAAGATGGCAACACTTCCTGGTTTGGAGTGTTGACAGCCAATTGGAATACAGCTCGTGCTCAGGAGGCTGCGCAGCCCTAGATACCACAACATTTTTTACATTTGATTTTCTCAGCAACTACTGAACGGATTTATAACATTTTACAAAAAAAGGGATCTTTCAGAACCAAGGGCTACCTTTTTTGCCAAATTTGGTGTAATTCCGTTCAGCAGTTTGGGCTGTAGCCGTGTCTAAAGTTTCCTATGGGAAGCGGTCCCCGCTTGAAGAATCACCCCGAAACTTCAAGATGGGAGCAGCCCGAAGCGTCGCACGAGTTGTGAAAATTTCGCCAACATTCAATCAGCGCCAAAGTTATTGGGAATAGAATGTTGCGATTTTCCTATGGATAATAGGTTTTAACTAGAACTACCTACAGGTGACTACCAGTAGGTAATATACACATATATATATATATATATATGCACATATATATTGTTCTTGCAAATAAACGAACTGCTTTGCTGAATACTTCCGTGAGTGCTGCCTTCTTTCCCGTGAACTGGGGAGGATTTTGAGCTGTTATATTTTACGCGGTACACCGGCGCGTGGCAGCACCCGCTTATGGAGTGACTCGCTGTTCAGTGTAAAATGAGCAAAAACACACACAGACATATATATATATATATATACATATATATATATATATATATATATATACATATATATATATATATATACATACATACATATACATATGCACATATTTTCTCCAATCCTGATTTCGAAATTTCAAAGGAGGCACTGACTCTGTGGGATGAGTGATTCAAAGAAATCACGCATTTTCGGCGGACGAGTCCGCCTTGCTCACTACATCTGGCATCACTCAGGCAAGTTGCATTTTATCGTTTAACACTTGTGACACAAAGCAAAAGTGAATTGTCATAGCAACAATTAATAAAGACTAACCTTCAGTTTTCTACGGTTCAAAGAGAAATAGGCTTCTTTATACGTCCTACTAAGCAGCTTCTTACAAAGTCGGCTGTGTGTGCATACTCGATCTTATGAGAGCCTCTGGTAAGGAGCCTGCTTATTCCTGGTCGTCTATCTATCTACGACGTTTTTAAAGGTTTGTGGAGTTTATTTTTATGGGCATCGAGAAAGTTACAATACTCCACCATAGATAGCTGTAATAAGCTGGTGATTTATCTCCAATATAAACCCTTAAATCATTGGATTTACACCCGTGGTATGTTCCAAGAAATGAATGGAAAAGGAACCCCATGAAAGACATGCCTAAATCATGTGTTTATACAGAATAGGTGCTTAGAGCTGTGTTATGGCTATATTAATTGTCTGAATTAGGGGTTTTGATGTTTATCTGACCCTCTACCCTACCTTTTTTTTATATATATCTAATGAAGGGGCATTGGTATGATTAAACCAATGAATTATGATATGTGTTGGTATTATTGAACTGTTATGATGAATGAAATTTGTCTAATTGTTTGTTTTGAATTGATTATGTTTATATATCACAATTTGCTCTGCGTGTTACAATGAGATTTTGTAAAATTAAATGTATTTTTAACAATTTATTGTGATATATCTGTTTGTGTTTATTTTATACATTTTTTAATTGCAGTTTCATGTTTTTATGGGATGGTTATATTGTTTTCCTGAAGATGGAGTTGGCTATTGTATAAGTGCCCACCGAAACGCGTCGATGCCCAAGAAAAGGAGAACTAGTTTAAGCATTTAGGGACAATAATTCTGACGCAAAGCTGAATTGATCTCCTATTTTAAAACTCCTTGTTTACTAATAGGAATTATTTCTTCCTTACCATTGTCTGTCCCCATATGTGTTTTGATAAATTTATTTTGATTGTTTTTAATACTGTGCATCGAGGAAAGGCCTGTTTATTACAAACCTTAATGTTTTTAAACGCACTGTTCTGAATAAATTGTTAAGTATATTTTTTCATATATGATTTTTACATTGCCTCTTTGTTTATTACATGTCAGTTTATAAGATCCTGTGTGTGAAAATTTGTGAGTGAATGCCTTAGACTGAAAGTGCCCAAGGGAGATCTCATTTACTGACATAGGACTTCGGCTGAACCAAAGAAGACTTTGAGGAATGTCGACCCTTATGGTTAAAGTCGACACACCTGGACCAAGGAGTAACCCCAGGAAGACCCCCGACCGCACAGCATCTTCAACATCCTGCATCCCTTGCATCAGGACGACAGCAAAGAAGTCAATGGCAAGGGAGCACTGACACTCAAACTAAACTGGAGACTGCTTTTATTGCCAAGCTAACCGTTTCTTCTGATCTTGTTGGTCACGCTAACTGGGCTCTGGAGCAGCTCTGTCAAATTTTGGAGTGGGCTTGTGCCTTCGACATGCAACAGGACTGAGTATGCTTATGCTTGGTGACAAGATTTCAAGTTCATTGATGGCCTTTGGGTTTTTCAATGCACAGTTTAGCAGGTCTTGGAGTTGTGGCTCGACCACAGACACCACAGGCACACCTGGTGGGGATCCGTCACAGACATCTGTTCGCAACAGCCACTATCGGGCTTGAAACCAGTTGTTTTAGGGTGTGACATCCCTTGCACACAGAGTGTGTTTTGGAGAAAGAACATCCAAATAAAGAGAGATGAGCAAAAGCTCCAGATCACTGTCTGGTGGGGGGAAGAAAGGTACTGACATTAGCTCTCAGCAGTGGTGCCATTATAGGCTCCACACTGGAGTGGAACGACATCTGTGTAGAGCCACCTCAGGCGTGCGAACTTCTGGCATGCAGAGGTACTTCAAAAAAGCTTTCGGATTCAGTCGGACGCCTAGGGAATATTCAGAAAGTGAGGAATCTGTTGTTATAAGTCGACCAGAAAGGCCTACTAACACAAAAGTCCTATCAGGAGTAAAAGAAAGATAAGTAATCATTGTAAGATACAAATTCAAACCTTCCTTCGTAACACTTCCCTGGCTCCCTGTCAGGTCTAATTCTCAAATGCCTAACATAAAATTTCCTCCCACCCTTTCCCCTGTCCTCCTTGAAGTACACCTCTTTTCTCTTTGCAAGGTACCTAAGGGAGGGCCCTCCTCACATTCTAGACTTCCAACCTGATCCATATTACTTAACCCCCTGTTTGTCCTGGTACTACAACCCTCATCATTTTAGTTCACTATGAAATACTGATAACTCTTCTGAATACCAAGCACAGGCTTGAGACAAGCATTTGCAATGCAATAGGTATAGCATTAGGAAAGTTTGATCTATTGGTATTGTAAATGACAAATATTTTATTTATGTGTTGGTTTTGAAAATAGCGACAATGCCAATAGTTTTAACTTTCGAAAGCGTGACACCTATAGCATTTGTAATGCAATATGTGTTGATGTATTAATATTACAAAAATAACAATGGCCTTTTTTTTTTTGATAACTAATACTTAAATAAAAGTTATTGTAATTTATAATGGCAATAGCTTAAACTTTTGTAAATAACTTCTGGGAAGATTATGTTCAGTGTATATCAGTGTAAAAACAATGAATCGGGATGGCCTCATAGACCCCGCCCGGGGATCAGGCTTTATCATCAGCCATCCCACATTCACAAAATAATCCTCTAAAGGCAAATGAGTCCTTTAATTTAGGGCAATATATCTGACATCAGAAGGAAACTAAGGGGACAAAAAAGGAAACTATTCCAATAAAAATCACTGACCCCTACCAGCTCCCCCTTTCAAATCTTTATTTATTGGTGGAGGAGGGATACTAACAGGTCTGTTATGGTGCTAGTATGCACCGTTGGTCGACATGTTTCAGCCTTTCTATTGGCCCGATGGGGGACCTGGGCTTTTGTCAGGACTGTGCTCCTCCAGTCAAGTAAGTTACACTAACCGATAGCTCGGTTTTCTCCAAACAAAACGCTTCAGTAAACCTAATTTACTCTACTACTGTTTTTTTTATTAGGCAGATATTTGCCGGCCTCGTTGGGGGACATAGAGCTTTCAAACTAGCCGCCTCGGATTCAATACTCGTGGTGTGTATTAATTAGAAAATAATTATAATCACTTATCAAGTGAACTATGGCCAATATGTAAGCTCATAGTATTATTTAACCTTAGGGACGCCTGCTTGACACCACTGAAAATACTCTTAAGGGCAACCATCTCCAGCATCTTGTTTACCTATAAATTGCAACCCAGTGGAATTCTTCATGTGGCAAACAAAAACCAGTATTCAGGTAATGGAACTAATAAAAATGTACTGGCAATCTGGGGGGAGGAAATTGAGTGGGAGACTATATAAACTAAAAACATATTCTCTCTAATAGCTTCCTGCCTTGCCGAAAATCTCTTGTGACCATACTTTGTTCTAAAAAAAGGAAAAAAACCCCAAACGAACTACACCAGGTAAAATTAATATACGTAAACTGTGCTGTGAGCCTTGTTACCGTTCCCTAGATTAGAAACCATTAAAAGGTAAATAATGTCCATCTTGTGCACTAATATTCAGTCAAAAACAACCTAATAAGATCCTATATTGTGTTTGTTCACTGCACTACTTTAATTTAATTTAATGTTATTGATTCTACATCTAAGGCCCTGGAAAGACCAATAGGTTGCCTTCTAAATGTTTTTCTGTGTTTGGTCAACATGTGTTCTAGAATGAGTATACTGTATAATGCGAGTTAATGCGGGGTATGGAAGATGCTAAAAATGTTTTGGTTGTTCTCTCTTGGTTACTTAGCCCAGGTTATCTAAATTGCCTCTCACAGATCTCACCGTTAGGGAGTCTGATTTAGGGAGTGGTCCTATGTTTGTTTGGCACTGCACACCGCCGTAATGGCCACTACAGAAGTATAAGATTGAAGATGATAATCATGTTCTCAAAAGTAACGGTTTATTTATGTTTTTGGTAAAGAAAAATGCATTAGAATAATATATGTCTTCATTAACTAAACTGTTGTATAGATAAATACTAAGGCATTGTGTCTTTATTTTTAGATTTATTATCCCGCTTCCTCCCAGTCAACATCTCCCAGCCCTGACGAAGGTGTGGCCCATTTGGCCATTCACCGAAACGCGCGTCGGCTCGTGGCTCCAGGAATACGGCACACTATGTAGTACCAATTAGGTGCCGAAATAAGATTAATTGTCTGGAACGTTATTCTGCTCTATGCCACATATTTACCATCTTTATGTGGCATACAACAGAACAATCTGTATGAATTGAGGTATGAGAGTGGAATGTCTGAACTTTAGGTAAGATTAGGCCGTGAAAAACTGAAAGAATGATAGTATGATTGAAGCATGATATGTTACTGGGTAGGTCAAAGAAGAATGCAATTTTGTCATTTTTATCTTTTTTCAAATAGATCATGTGTTTTGTGCAATATTTATAAAATAATTATGTGTTATAGGTGTACATAAATGTTTTCTACACTAAAATAAAAATTGTTATATTTTGCTAAGAAACTTTGTCGTGCAAATGTTTGGATCATGTTAAATCTTGTAATGTGCAGTGCCAACTTCTAGGTTTATCACCCCACATATATTGGGATCCCAGATTTGGGACCACGTTATCAACTGGCGGGGTACGCTCTTTGTTCTTTGTTTTGTCAGGACCCAATCAGACCCTATTCACTTCTGCAATGTTTCCCTATACTGTCTCTTCACACATGCGTGCCTAATCTACGCATGAAGTACCGGATTACCAGTTGGTTTTGCTGGAGTCCTTCAGTTGTAGTAAGATACTTTATAAAAGACTAACATACATGCAAAATATGTACAATATATTACAGTTAAACAAAATAATTTTCTCATTCCTTATTTTATGGTCAGTGAGACCCATGCTGTATACATGAGACTGTAGTTTGACCAATGTGAAGTCACCAGAGTCATGTACAGTCCACTATTCTTATTGCATGACTATTTGTTGTTATGTTAGTCAAGTTTTAAACCAGTGTTTTAATGGTTATCGTCTATATTATCAACCCGACATAACGGACTTCTAGCTCGTATTTCCAAGTATTCTATCCTCCAATCAGATGTTACAGGTTACGGTACCCAATTATGTGCGGATTATTTATTTTTTTCCTCATGCACATCTTACTCTACTTTTGCAGATAGTATGCATCATGGAGGGGCAGGTGAAGGAGTCCTGTAGTCACACACTGCACCGGAGTAAATAGTAAAAAAAAAAGGCAGAGTGATAATGCGGTGTAAAATATCTACATAGGAGCTCACTTTCTGATTAGCCAACAGGAGGTAGTCGGAGGAATTAAGAAATCACAAGGCACCACTGATCTTCTTATGTCTAACTTACTTCATCAAGGATCACCCTCGCCGGATAACATAGACTCGAGTTTATCCCTTTCCTCCTACTGAAGTTACCAAGTTTGTCACCCTGCCTCTTCATAAGGGCTGGGCTCGGTGCTCGTTTTATGACGTGCAGCCGGCCACCGGGAGGTGCCTCATGGGAAAAGTAGTTCCTTGTGATCTTCAAAGGACAGGAGATTCAGCAGAAGAAATTCATAGACAAGACGTCCATTCGCCCCATGGCATTCATAAGATTAACCACTAGTGGTTACGTGTTAGCTGAGGCTGTAGTCTGATATTCTCTTTTCCCCAATTGTTTACATCTGCTGCAAAATCGCTGAGTTTAGCGCTATTCATTCCCAGGGAATGCTTCATATTCTATTTGCCCTAATGTGTGTGGGAGTAGAAGTGTACAGTCCTGATTCATTCATTTCATTTCAATCTTTATTCGGTTTAAAAAACCTTGTAAGATACATACATTCAATCATAATACATCATATCACAATTTAAATACATAATAAAATGGCGGGTGGATTAAGATACCAACACACTTCTTTTGCATAAAATACATGGAATTCAATTCATTTTCCAGATTATCTACTTGAGGATGGCTAGGTCCTAGTTGGCCCCTCTAGTATACAAGAACACTGAATGAGTATACAGAATAGTAAAACAATAAATTAAGCATCTGTTTTTGTTAAAAGAAGTATACACCAGAACAGTAAAGCAAGCAGCACTAAAGCAGCTAACAGATGACTCCGTAACATGGTAAACTAGCCTATTTCCTTAGGTTTTTTGGTTTTTCATCTTCCTAATCAAGGCTACACATAGGAGAAAACGACTCAGGCTGAACACAATCGGTTGAGCAGTGTCTCCCTTAAAAATTCTAAGTCCAACCTTAATTTGTCGGAGGCCTAACCTTTTACAAATTGGCTTTAGCCATTTTTTCCTGGCTTTGAGGTATGCTGGGCATATAAATAAAACATGGGACACATCCTCTTTCAGCCCCATCTCACAAAACTCACATATATCGGAGCCAACGGCCCCGGTCAACCCCTTATTGCAGTTCCAGCTAGTTGTCCTTTCTTTTAATTGCAAAATACCATACCGGAACTTTAAGTATAAGCTTTTTGCCAATGGAGGGTAAATTTCATCCATAAGGGGCTCTAAATACATAGTCATTTTAAATTCAAAAAATTTCGAAGTTAGAGTCCCTGTTCTGGGGTTTGATAACACTGAGTCTCTAATATAGTCCCAGTACCTTTGTTTCAAGATCCTTTTTGAGCTATTTGTAAGGGAATCAGGATCAAACCAAAAATCACTTAACCCTAGTTTTTCAAACCATTTTTTGACGTACTCTAACCATGGCAAGTGCGTGATATTCCTTATGGCCAGTATCTCTTTCAATGCTTCTCTGTAATCAGTCAGCTCCTCAACGGACCACAAGCGGACCCAATAGAGCAGCGGACGGAGAGAAGCATAGTCATCTGTACGTCGAAAGTTAAGATCCCATAGTACGGGTGTCAGTGGTGTTGACCCAGGTATCCCTAAGAGTTGCCTAATAAAGGAATTTTCCCTCACTCGGAAACTATCCTTTAAAGCATAAGCCCAGAGATCCGCGCCATAAAGTGAGGATGATTGCACTTTATACTTAAATAATTCAATGGCTGGTGAGACTGCTTTAAAATGGCTATTCTTATGCCTCTTTAAAATCGGACACTGATTTTGAGTCAGCCTTAATTTTGAGTTCTCCAGTTGTCTTTTCCATGTAACGTTGCTGTCTAAAATGATACCCAGGTATTTAAAATTGGGGACTTCTTCGATAGGCTCGTTGTTTATCTTAAAAGCTTTACTAAAACCTTTATGAGGGTTGATTGTCATAACTTTTGTTTTTGAGGAATTAATTTCTAGTTCCTTGTCATGACAATACAAACTAAATTTATTTAAAAGGTTTTGGAGCCCCCTAGGTGTCTGAGAAATTAAAATGGTGTCGTCTGCAAACAATAATGCCGGAACGGCTTGCCCGCTCAATTTGGGAGAGTCATGCTCGCAGCCCAAAAGAGTGTCGGAAATGTCATTGACGTATAAAGAGAATAAAGTAGGTGCCATTACGCACCCTTGCCTTACCCCTTTTGCTATTTTTATCTTCTCACTGACTTCACCGTTTGGTCCCCATCTAACTTGTGCGTAATTATTCTCGTGAAGTCTAATTAAAATTTGAAGGATATTCCGGGGACGCCCATCTTACTTAATGTCTTCCATAGGGTTACCCTTGGAACCATATCAAAAGCTGCCTTCAAATCAACAAAAGCCACGTATATATGGGAACTTCTTATAATCGTATATTTCCAGACTAAACATAAAAATCTAAAAACCTGGTCTACAGTGCTTATCTTTGATCTAAAACCTGCCTGGTATTTTGTATAGATAGAGTGTTCTTCAATCCAAGTGGAAAGCCGACTAAAAACTTGGCGGGCGAAAATGTTTTGCAACACGTCAATTAAGCTGATAGGCCGATAATGCGAGGGATTTGACCTGTCACCCTTCTTGAACAGTGTTACAATCTCCGCCCCCTTCCAGGTTTCTGGAACAGGAGCTCCTCTAGCAATATCATTAGATAATAAATTGATATAAGGAGCCCAAATATAATTCTCGTGCTTCCAAAGATCCCCTGGTATTCTGTCAGGACCTGGCGCTTTCCCTGGTTTAACTGCCTTGATTGCTAGAATTGTTTCTGTAAAGGAGAAGACAAGAGGTGTGTCATGCGCGGCCAAAGGAGACTGCAAGCTGTCCCAACCTTCAGTCTCGCCAGAACTTTCGCTAGCATATAATACGGTAAAGTGCTTGACCCAAGTTTCCTCCTCTAAAAATGTATCTTTGCATTCAGTCTCCCCCCTGGTGCCTCTAGCAATGAGGCTCCAAAAGGAGGTCTGGTCTTTACACTTACATGCGTCCAACAAATCTGACCAAACCCTTTCGTCCCACTCTTTTTTGGCCATTAATAGGGTTCTTTTGTACTGAGCTCTCTTAATTCTCACAATATCCACTGAATCCCCCCTGACCGCTGTAATTAGGTCTGTTTTAGCTCTCCGGAATTCCTGGTTGTAACAGGTGATCCCTGTTTGTTTACTCTTTTGGGCATTATGTGATCTTTTTACCGCCCTGGTTAGGATCTCGCCAAGTTGGTTAATTAAATGTTCATGGGATTCTATCAGACCAGGATTTTGGATGACAGTACTATTTCCTAAGAGAGGAGACATGTGCCTCACAAATACATTATAGATTTGACTAATGATTTTTTTGTTACCTAGAACCATTGGCCACTTCAGGGATCTACGGTTGTTTGCCACTAGAGGGTCCTGTGGCAAAGAAATTGTACTTTTAACACTTTTATCAAGGGTTTTAAAGATCTGAGTCTGGACAGATAAAACAAAAGGATAGTGGTCACTTTCCGTGCGGTCATCCACCATTAGGTCGATGATCATGGGCCATGAATTCAGAGAAACAATAAAATAATCTAAATGACTGGGATTCGCCCCTCTGGTAAATGTTGGTTTGCTGGGGCAATCTGAGGGCAACCGCCCATTATAGGCACGTAGGCCTGACTCGGGGGTCAAATTCAATAGTTGTAAGGCACTCACTGTACAGGGTGCTTTATAGTTTGTGTCAACCAAAGGGATATTATTGGCATTGTCCTCATCCTTATAGATGTCTTCTAGGCCTATTATAGGTTCGAAACCTCTGTTAAAGTCACCACCTATAATCATTATTGCATTTTGATCAAACCCCGCCACAATATTACTCAAATGGGTTACAACTGGTGATTCTTTACATGATCGATGTGGTCTACTGTAAATATTGATCACGTAAATGCTACAACCCTTAGTATTTTTTAACTCAAGTAATAAAAGGTCGGGATTATTTGTATCAATTTGCTTAAAGGAAAGGCCTCCTGTGATTTTCACCCATATTGTTAAGCCGCCAGAAGGTCTTCCCCCATTTGTATTTACTGCGGGGATGAAAAAAGATCTATAATCAACCTTAAAATAATTCTCGAGCCCCCAGGTTTCCTGGAACATGATTAAATCCCCACTAGCCAGATAGTCTTGCCAGGCCGGATCTGAAAGGTTTTTTTTCAAACCTGCAATATTCCAACAGATAATTTTTGTTATTTGTAGAACACCTAGTTTCTCTGTTTCCTGCTGTTGTGTAATAGACCCATTTACATCTAAGTGTGGTGTTTGTACCATTGTGTCAACATAATGCAGTGGCTGTTGAGAATTTTCAACAAATGCGATCTGCTTTGGTACAACTTCAGGATGCAAACTAGGATATGTATGTTTTATGCCACATGACATTGCCAAAGCCCCTCCATCAAGTCAATCGCAATCAGCTAAACCAGCTAGGGCCTCAAACCTATTAGAGGTGCTGACTCCCCAATTATAAGATGGGGCCCCAAATCCCCAACCATTTGCTGGTACATTTCATCTAGGTGCAGGGTTAATAGGATATGCTGGATTCTGGTGAGTACCCAGCCATCCTCCATTATGGTTGCCATTTCCTATGGATGCTGGGGTAATAGGATACAACAAATTCTGCTGCACACCTGGCCATCCTCCGTTGTAGTTGCCATTTCCTAAGGTCCCACAATTGTTAGCAAGTGTACCCGGCCCTCGTCTGCCCATTAAATTCCAATTTTGCCCTGGAGTGGTGTAACGAGGGGTGTTATGTTGATTGACTTGCCATGGGCCAGCCCTATTTTTAGAAGCATAGTTCATGTCAAACATTACAGGTCCCCCACCCCATCCATTATTTCTCGCTAACCAAGCTGGCTTCAGGGACTTATGGTTGTTGGCTTTTTGCGACTCATTGTAAAAGAATTCTAATGTAAGGGGGATTATGGAACTACTTCTTTGTGGTGGAAGAATATTGGATAGAATATCGGGAAGAGCAGCTGGATTTGACAGATTTAATATCACACAGTCGCCCTTCCATTTTTTTTGCTTATTTCCTATCCATCTAACCCTCCTTGCCATTTTAATTTCGTCAGCCAGCCGCTGTTCACCCCCCTGTGCTATCCGCATATTATTTGACAGCCAGTATAGTGCCTTGATTATTAGTGACGAGGTTGACTCGGTTTGACCCGGTGGTAGGGTTGGTGTATTAGCTAGAACTAACACCAATGGCGATGCTTCAACTACAAATTGTGTTGAATCTTCTTCAGAACTAGGGGGCACTGTGACATGTGGTGGATCAATTAGTTGAACAATTGGGGCTTTTAGTGGCAAATCATTAATAATCTGGTCAGTTTGCGGGCATTCCGGAAGAGTTGGCCCTGGTGGGGTAACTTCTGATGTTAACCCAGATTCATTATCTTCCTTTGGACAGTCGTGGCCCTTATTAACATTACTTAAAACATTTCCTATCACATCTGCTAATACATTTTGTGTACCTCCCAATTTCTTTATCTCCGCAGAAAGTTTATCAATCTTGCTAATAAGTGGCTTGATAAGTGTCTGAATTTTTATTTCTAACAGCTCCGCTATTCTTGACATTAGGTCCTCATCCAATATCTCCCTTAGATTGTTCTCCTCATGGCTCTGGCGAGTGCTTTTTGGTTTTGGCGGTGATGTAACCTTATTTTTACCTGAACGTGACCCCCCACGTTTATTTTGTAGTCTACGACAGGCTTTAACTGCCCTCGTGGACTGCTTTACAGATGGTTCATCTTCCACTTCTTCTTTTTCTTCATCCACAATGACAGCCTGTGCATCTAGGCCATTGTCCACATGTGGCTCAATGTCCGCCACATTTGCTGCACTAGTATCAATACTGACATTTACTGGGGAGTTTATTTCATGAGCATCATTGTTAGAGTCCAATAGCAGAGGCTCATTTGTTTGTGAGGAAGTGGGTGGGCTCATGGGAGGGAGAATGGGTGACTGGGACAGTCCCAACGATTGTCTACGCTCACTGTTTATCTTGTTAACCACTTGAACAAGATAGTTTTCCATGGTGTTCTTTGGTGTTTCAGATCCCATGTGATGATTTCTTTTAGGCATGATTATACAAAGGTGTATGATAGTCTTGCACCCACAACTCAATAAAATGACAAAATGTAACTCTCAAGGTTTAAAAACAAAAGTCTTACTTCAGCACCTTGTACAGGTGTCCAGCGGACTTATTTCCTGAATCGTAGTGGTCTTTTGTCTGCTATCAACTTCTCAGCGAAGGCCCCCTCCTCTTTCCAAGCTCCTGGGCGATTCGGTGGCAGCTACAGACTACTTACCGACCCCCGTCTGGTAACTAGGACTTAGGAGGCGGTCAACCAAAAGCAATAGAACTTCCACTGGCAATGAGCTGGCTGGAGCTAATCCCTGGTGCTCAGTGATGATTATTAGGGAGGTGGCCTAGCCTGGCCTACTCGTGCCGATGAGGGCCGTAGAGGGCCCGCCCTTTGCCCGGGCTTAGCCCCGGGCGTCCCGCGACGCGGGTGTGTGCCCAGCTTTATTGCTCCTTCGCGCTCTCAGTGCGCGTCACTCAACGCCCCGCCGCGAGGCCTGCCGGGTGTTGTGGTTCCCGGAGCGGCGGCGCGGATTTCTATGGCAGGATGACTCTCGGCGGTGGCGGCTTCTCCCTCTGCTGTGCGGCGTGTCAGGTAAGTTTGCAGCGGTTTCCCCCGCTTTGCCGATGTATGCCCAGCTTTATTGCTCCTTCGCGCTCTCCGTGCGCGTCACTCAACGCGCCGCCGCGAGGCCTGCCGGGTGTTGTGGTTCCCGGAGCGGCGGCTCGGATTTCTATGGCAGGATGACTCTCGGCGGTGGCGGCTTCTCCCTCTGCTGTGCGGCGTGTCAGGTAAGTTTACAGCGGTCTCCCCCGCTTTGCCGATGTATGCCCAGCTTTATTGCTCCTTCGCGCTCTCCGTGCGCGTCACTCAAAGCGCCGCTGCGAGGCCTGCCGGGTGTTGTGGTTCCCGGAGCGGCGGCGCGGATTTCTATGGCAGGATGACTCTCGGCGGTGGCGGCTTCTCCCTCTGCTGTGCGGCGTGTCGCACAAGTTACTACTTGTGTAACGATATATCTGTAAGAGACATTAGTTAGTGATAGATTCCTTACCTTAGAATATCCCCAGGCGTCAGACTGGATCCGGAAATTTTTGCGTAGCAATACCCCTGCGCGCTGGTAGGCGTCGTCTGCGGCTCCGCGTCCGTCGTCGGCGTCGTGAGCGCCGGGATGACGTCATCGGAGTATATAGACGGCGCCCATGCGCGCTGACGTCAGTTCTGATAACACAGCTTTTCCGCGCCAGATACGCAGAGCCATGATAGAACTAACACTGGTGCCATTGAAACTAGGGCCCTGAAAGGGGATGACCTTAACCCTAAATATCAGTTCGCAGAACGGGGAGGATGGGAGGGCGGTAAGGAATCTATCACTAACTAATGTCTCTTACAGATATATCGTTACACAAGTAGTAACTTGTGCATCTGAAAGAGACACGTTAGTGATAGATTCCTTACCTTAGAATAGATACCCCAGCAATACCAACCCCGGTGGTGGGTCTGCGAACCAATATCACACCAGAAAGTCCTGGAGGACGGAACGGCCAAAGAAGCCATCCCTCCGGACTTGACTGTCCAGGCAGTAGTGTCTTGCGAACGTGTGGAGCGAGGCCCACGTGGCTGCCTGACAGATGTCCTGTAGGGGGACACCGCGGCCCAGGGCAGTTGTCGTTGCCGTGGCCCGAGTGGAGTGAGCCCGCAATCCAGCCGGGGGCTCCTTCCTCGCCATAGAGTAGCATGCTTGGATGCACAAGATGATCCACCTGGAGATGGTCCTCTTGTGTACAGCCTTTCCCTTCTTCGCGCCCACGTAACCAACGAAGAGTTGGTCATCCACCCGGAATTGGCGAGTGCGGTCCAGGTAGTAGGAGAGCGCACGTTTTGGATCCAGACGGTGGAGCCTCTCTTCCTCCTTCGAGGGATGCGGAGGCGGAAAGAAGGTGGGCAAGGTGATGGACTGCCCGATGTGGAAGGCCGTGACAACCTTGGGCAGAAAGGAAGGTCGTGTACGCAACACCACCTTATCAGGATGAACAGACAGGAAAGGCGGAGAAGAAGAAAGAGCCTGGAGCTCACTCACCCTCCTGGCAGAGGTGATGGCAACCAGGAAGGCCGTCTTCAGCGTAAGGAGACGAAGAGGACAGTTATGAAGTGGCTCAAAGGGAGCACACATCAGATAGGTGAGAACAAGGTTCAAGTCCCACTGGGGCATCACGAAGGGAACAGGAGGGAACATGTGTGTGATGCCCTTCAGAAATCTACTCACTATAGGGGACTTGAACAAAGAAGGCTGATCTGGTAGCCTCAAGAAGGCAGAAAGAGCAGAAAGGTACCCTTTAAGAGTGCCCAGAGCAGAGCCCTGCTGGGCAAGGGAAAGAAGAAAGAGCAGCACTTCCGAAAGGGGTGCAGAGAGGGGATCCACAGCCTTTGCTGTGCACCATGCCACAAACCTATTCCACCGGCAGGCGTATACCGACTTTGTGGAGGGACGCCTGGCTGCCAGAATGATGTCACAGACTTCGGGAGGCAAGTCAAATGGCCTCAACTGCCGCCGCTCAATCTCCAAGCTTGTAGGTGGAGACTGGACAGGTTCGGGTGCAGGACCGCCCCCTGCTGCTGCGACAGAAGGTCCTCCCGAAGAGGCAGACGAATCGGGGGATCGACTGACATGCTGAGTAGCTCGGGATACCAGTATCTTCGAGCCCAGTCCGGAGCCACAAGGATAACTTGGGCCCGGTCGCGCCTGATCTTCTTCAGCACTCTGGGCAGAAGTGGTATAGGCGGAAAGGCGTACAACAGGCCGCAGCTCCACTCGCGACGAAAAGCGTCTCCGAGCGAGTGCCGCCTTGGAAACTCCAACGCGCAGAACTGCTGACATTGCGCGTTCTCTTCTGTGGCGAATAGATCTAACCAAGGCTCTCCCCACTGTCGAAAGAGACCTTGCGCCACGTCCGAGTTCAGACGCCATTCGTGATCCATCATGCACCGGCGGCTGAGTTCGTCCGCCCTGGCATTCAGAGATCCTGCCAGGTGTTGAACCACCAGAGTCACGCCCTGATGTTCCAGCCACTGCCAGAGGCGCAGAGCCTCCTGGCAAAGGGTCCACGACCCCACACCGCCCTGTTTGTTGCAGTACCACATGGCGGTGGTGTTGTCGGTGAACACTTGCACCACGCTCCCCCTGACAGAGGGGAGGAATGCCTTCAGTGCAAGACGAATCGCCCGCAGCTCCAGAAGGTTGATGTGGAGCCGGGACTCCGCCGGAGACCAGAGGCCTCTGATCTCCGCCTCTCCCATGTGGCCTCCCCAGCCCTGGAGGGACGCGTCCGTCACAACTACGTGCTCCGGCTGGGGTAGAGAGAGGGGTCTGCCACTGACCCAGTCGCGGTCCGTGAGCCACCACTGCAGTTGTTTCGCAGTGCCCTCCGAGATCAGGACATGATCGGACAGGTTGCCCTGATGCTGGGCCCACTGAAACTTCAGGTCCCACTGCAGAGCCCGCATCCGCCACCTGGCGTGACGCACCAGAAGGATGCAGGAGGCCATCAGTCCCAGAAGCCGCAGCGTCAACCTGACCGAGACCCGGGATAACGGCCCGAAGATAGGAATCAGAGCCTGAATATCCCGAACCCGCTGCTCGGGTGGGTAAACCCGAAACTGCGCCGAGTCGAGAACCGCTCCGATGAAAAGGAGCTTCTGAGAGGGACACAGGTGTGACTTCGGCACATTGATGGAGAACCCCAGCAAGTGCAGGAGGTCGGCCGTAGTCTGGAGGTGGCTGACGACTGTCTGGGGCGAGCCCGCCTTCAACAACCAGTCGTCGAGGTAGGGGAAGACTGACACCCCTTGCCTGCGCAGATGGGCTGCGACCACCGCCATCACCTTCGTGAACACCCGTGGGGCGCTGGTAAGGCCGAAGGGGAGCACGGTAAACTGAAAGTGCTCGTGGCCTACCGTGAACCGCAGGTAACGCCGGTGGGCCGGCAGGACGGGGATGTGGAAATAGGCGTCCTGCAAGTCCAACGCTACCATCCAGTCTCCTGGGTCCAGGGCAGCCAGGACCTGAGCCAAAGTGAGCATCTTGAACTTCTCCGTACGGAGGAAGCCGTTGACGTTCCGCAGATCCAAGATAGGGCGTAGGCCCCCTTTGCCCTTCTTGGGTACCAGAAAGTAGTGGGAGTAACAGCCACGTCCCACTTCTGGCCCAGGAACGCGCTCGATGGCCCTCTTGGCCAAGAGGGCCGAAACTTCCTCTTGCAGAAGTCGCAAGTGATCCCCCGACACACGGTGGCATTGAGGTGGCATGGATGGAGGGGAAGACTCGAAGGGGAGGGAGAAACCCCTTCGGACAATTTGCAGCACCCACCTGTCCGAAGTGACTGTATGCCAGTGGGAGAGGTGATGGCGAACCCTGCCTCCCACAGGCGTCACATGGGCCTGAAAACTCGGACTAGGAAGGTTTTGAGGCGGGGGCTGCTGAGGGAGGTGTGGACTGGCCTCGCCGCTGGCCCCGACCACCGCCACGGCGGTTCCCACGGCCGCCACCGCGTTGCTGAACATTCTGCGGCGCGTGGCTGACGGTCCGTGGTGGGGCGCCCCTTCCGTGGCCACGAAAGGAGCGAAAGGCACCCGATTGCTGGCGTGGGGCCGCAAGGCCCAAGGACTTGGCCGTGGCCCTGGAGTCCTTAAAACGTTCCAGCGCATGGTCTGCCTTGTCGCCGAAGAGGCGACGGCCATCAAACGGCATGTCCAGGAGAGTGGCCTGGACATCGGCCGAGAAATTGGCGGACCTCAACCAGGCGTGGCGTCGAACCGCCACCGTCGTTGCCATCGCCCTGCCCAGTGAGTCCGTGGTATCCAGCCCACACCGGATGGAAAAGCGTGCCGCATCTCGGCCGTCCGCAAGGGTTTGGCTGAGTTTAGCCCTGACCTCCTCAGAGCATTGTGGCAGCACCTCCGCAACCGTGTCCCACAGAGTGTGGGTGTAGCGGCCCAAGAGACAGTTGGTGTTCACTGACCGGAGCCCTAGGCTCACAGACGAGAAGACCTTCTTCCCGAACTGCTCAAATCTCTTGGATTCCCTGTCGGGCGGGGCCGACGGGAATGCGGACTGGGAGTTGGAGGCCTGGATGACCAGGCTCTCGGGGGTGGGGTGGGTGGACAAAAAGCAAGGGTCGCCCGGTGCCGGGCGGTAGCGTCTGGCCACGTTCCTATCCACAGGGGGACCTGTGGCGGGCTTGGACCAAGTGCCCAGCAGAACGTCACACAAGGCCTCATTGAACGGCAGAAGGGGCTCCGCGGAGCCGGACTGCTGTTTGAGTACCTCAGTGAGGAGATTAGTCCTCACGGCCGCGACGGGGAGCTCAAGGTGTAGGGCCTTAGCTGCCTTCGTCAACACTACACTGTAAGCAGAACCCGCCTCCGAAGCCACAGTCGGGGGCGACGTAAATCCAGTGTCTGGCGATGTGTCAATACCACTGGCCTCCCCAAGCTCATATGTCCAGTCCTGATGAGACTGGCAATCACGTGCCAGAGGGTCCTCGGACCCCTCCCACTGCTCCTCGTCACCCAGCTCCTGGAGACCAGGATCAACAGCCAGGGCCTCCTCGTGGAGATAGAATTCTCCGACGGCCGACGGAATCGGCGCCCAGCGGCGCCCCTCCGACGCCTGAGGCGGACCGTAGGAAGCATCGGGGTCGGCAACCACTACGGCTGCCGGGGACGACACCTGAAGGGACGGCGCCGGTGAGGTCGTAAGGTCGACCGGCGAGGTCCCGGATCCGGAGCCGGATCCAGCGAGGTCGCGCGGCGCCGGGACCGAAGTCGCCAGCGGCGCCGGGGCCGAAGCACCCGACGTCGTCGGGGCCGAAGCGCCCGACCCGGAAGGACCTCCAGACGGAGCCGATCGGCCCGAAGGCGCCACGGGAACCGACTGAGGAGGGAGGGCCCTCATGGCCATGAGGTACCTCTCGACCTCCTCCTGCGACGCGCCGTGCCCAGGGACCCGAAGGTGTGGGGCAGGCGGCGACGCTTGCGACTCCCGCGGAGCCGCGTGGGCGGTGTCGCCCGAATCCCCGGTCGCATCGAGCGAGCGACGGGGCGGGTCGGAGGACCGATGGTGTCGCTCCGACCTCTCATGCCTCTTACCTGAGGACTTGGATCCAGACGATCGGTGACCACTCCCGGAGCGTCGATGACTCCGACCTCGCGACCTGTCCCTCGACCTCCCGTGGGACCGGGACCGGGACCTGGAGCGGCGCGGGGCCGACTGCCTCAGCTCGAGACGCTTGCGGGACCGCTCCCGCCTAGCCTTCGACGTCAGGGCCCGGCAGTCGTCACAGGTTCGATCGTCGTGGTCGAGGCCTAAGCACTTCAGGCACCGGCGATGGGGGTCCGTGACCGACATGAGTCGGCCGCACTTCGAGCAAGGCTTGAACCCGGGCATCCCTGGCACCGATAGTCGAGAATCGACTAAGTAGAGGATCAAAAGATCAAAAAGTTTTCAGTCAAAAAGTGACTGGGGGTAGAGCTTCTTCCGGATCTGCGCTAGCTGGCGCGGAAAAAAGAAGAACTGACGTCAGCGCGCATGGGCGCCGTCTATATACTCCGATGACGTCATCCCGGCGCTCACGACGCCGACGACGGACGCGGAGCCGCAGACGACGCCTACCAGCGCGCAGGGGTATTGCTACGCAAAAATTTCCGGATCCAGTCTGACGCCTGGGGATATTCTAAGGTAAGGAATCTATCACTAACGTGTCTCTTTCAGATAGGTAAGTTTACAGCGGTCTGAACCAACCTCCCATCATTTTGAAATGCAGCCGGCCCTGTGCGTTGTGCCCCTGAGATCCGCATCCCCTGTGAGCTGTGCGCTGTGGGTCACAAGAGCCTTCCCCCGCCTGGAGAGGTACGCCCCGAAGCAACGTCCTGCAACTGCGGAGTCTGCCTGATTATTCACGCTTCCATCCTCGGGGGCGCCCCGCCCGTACGTCTCAGCTGGAGACGCCTGTACGAGCCGGACGAGTCCCCACCGGGAGGAGAGCCGCCAGATTGCCCCGGGAGCCCTGTCTACACTTGCCTCCTTGCAGCTGTGAGGCGCGAAGGTACGCCGGAAGCGTAGCAGTCCGCGGGTGCTCCCCGCACGCCACATACTCCTGAAGCGTACCCCTTCGCACCAACCTGCAGCGTCCTGGAAAGTACGGCGTGATCGCCGCCTGAGTGCACTTGAGTCTTCCCTTTGCCCCCCCCCACCAGTACGAGGTGTACCTGGACCATATCGCAAGCCGACCTGTGCCTTTGAGCCGCACAGTCCGCTTCATACCGCCTTGTTTGCCTCTGGAATCCCTAAATGCCACAAAGAGCGCCTGCGCCCTGAACACTCCGCTGTGCCCCCTCGAGGTCCCGCCAAGACGCCCCGCACCGCGGCGCCCCTCTAGCTGCCAGATCCCCAAGGACGGCCCCGCCGAGGGATATCTTTATCTTAATAAGGTACATTCTGCACGACGCCCCCGGGGGCCCGCAGTGGACCAGAAGGTCCGTGTTTATTTCTAGTAAGCCTCCTGCCTGCCTGGTAGGGAGCCCCTCGGTGAAAAAGATAGGCTAATTGGTGTCTCGTTGGTAGAACACACAGGGTAGCATTCGGCCTGTCAGGAAGACAAGGACTAGATATTTGATGCATTCCTTCTTGCCTTTACCACGTCATTCCGACTTTCGATGTAAAACCACACTACAACTAGCGGAAGTCAGGCAGCCTTCGTTGGGACGTGGGCGGGGCCTGCAAAGAAACAGGAAGGAACTGCCGGGACAACGTCCTGGAACCCTGCACGCTGAATGCTGGCTGCAAAGGGAAACGCTGAAAGAGCCCGGTGAGTGGGGAGTGGGGGGTGAGGGGGTGGGTGTACGCGCGTGTCTGTGTGTGTCTGTCTGTGTGCGCGTGGGTCTGTTTAAGGGGGGTGCGTGTGTGTATGCAGTGTGTGAGTGCCTGTGTATGCGTGTGGCTGTGCATGTCTGCATGCGTGAGTGTGGCTGTGTGTGTGTGTTTGCGCACGAGAATATGAGACACGAGATGGGCACGGCGCCGTGCGCGCCCACGAGGTGAAATCTGCGCTCGTGCCCCTCTCGTGTCTACATTCCCAAATACGGGCAACAATAGGTCTCGAGTAGACGCTCGACCTAAAAATGGCTCACCACTGCATACTTTGAGTAAGATGAAGGACCCAGATCTCACATGAGAGTGAGGAGTATACAATGGCCTGCATAGTGATCGACCTATGTGAAAGATCCACAGTCTACATCATTCCTAAAGTGATTACTGATATTTTGTAAAATGTTTAAAAATCACTATAGCTTAAATAAACGTTTCAAGGAGAGTTAAACTGAAATCCAAAAAAACGATTTGGATGTTCAAAAATAATTATACAGAAATTTATGCTAAACAATTTACTGCTGTAGACACAAACAAAAAATACCACAGTCAATTAAAGAAACCATAATGAATCTACAGCACTACTTACAACACTGAAAGTTTTCTGGTCAAGTTCTTCAGATTCTTCGGAGATAGGAACGGGATCGTTACTGGCTGTGATATGAACAGGTGTTTCGGCAAGGATGGTTCTTTTAGTTTTTTCTTTGTTTTCTTGTTTAATGTCACTAAGCTATTGATAGCAGGTATGGCAGAATAGGGGAAGAGAAGACAAAAAATAATTAACTTTATCCAAAAGTGATAAATACTTCAAGTTCAAAAATGGTTTTACTCTTAAAAAAGCTCTAACCATTTAATTTACTTGTAATGAAATTGTGTGGTTGTTTAGTATTTTATCTACAGTATCACATCTCCAGTTGAATGTTTTTAAATACCAATTTGGATTTTTTTCGCATTGAGTAAAGCCGTCTCAGTCTTCGCATCATGTGGCATCTGATGAGGCTACACACAAAAAACTTTTTGTAGCTCTAATAATGAAGAAAAGTGCAATTCACACTTGTGAGGAAATTAGGTGTATTGAATGGTGTGGATGTGTGAGCTCACTGTGAAATACACTTACTGACCCTTATAGGAAATGTACGTTTTGTTTGTCAAACCTTTATCTAAACCTTGGGTAGCTGTGGTTCTGAGTAGTCAGGCTTATTAGAAAAAGAAACGAGAGTAAAAAATTTCAACAGTACCAAAACAATTGCTGAAGAAATACCTGAGACTCTCATGATATCTGACACCAATTTCTAACACTCATGATATCTGACACCAATTTATACAAATAGACTATTTTTAAACACTAAATTTAAAACGATCTACTGGAAGATTCCGGGGGTAAATAGCAATTGCATAAGTTACTTACCTTCGGTAACGATATATCTGTAAGAAACAGTAGTTAGTACTAGATTCCTTACCTTAGAATTCCCCCAGGCGTCAGACTGGAACCGCAAACTTTTGCGTAGCAGAACCCTTGCGCGTCGGTAGGCGTCGTCTGCTGGTCTGCGTCTGTCGTCGGCATCGTGTGCGCCGGGATTACGTCGCCGGAGTACTTAGACGCTGCCCTCGCCCGCTGACATCAGTTCTTATACACAGCTTTTTCTGCCCAGGAAACGCAGAGCCATGATAAAAACCAACACTGGTGCCATGAAACTAGGGCCCTGAAAGGGGATGACCTTAACCCTAGATATCGGTTCGCAGAACGGGGAGGATGGGTGGGGCGGTAAGGAATTTAATACGAACTACTGTTTCTTAAAGATACATCGTTACCGAAGGTAAGTAACTTGTGCATCTGAAAAAAACAGGTTAGTATTAGATTCCTTACCTTAGCTTAGAATAGATACCCCAGCAATACCAACCCCGGTGGTGGGTCTGCGAACCAATGATCACACCAGAAAGTCCTGGAGAACGGAACGGACGAAAAAGCCATCTCTCCAGACTTGGCTGTCCAGGCAGTAGTGTCTTGCGAACGTGTGCAACGAGGCCCACGTAGCTGCCTGACAGATGTCCTGCAAGGGGACTCCCCGGCCCAGGGCAGTAGTAGCCGCTGTGGCCCGTGTGGAATGAGCACGAAGCCCTACAGGAGGCTCCTTTCGAGCCGAAGAGTAACAAGCCTTGATGCACAAGACGACCCATCAAGAAATGGTTCGTTTGTGCACGACCCGTCCCTTCTTAGCGCCCACGTAACCAAGAATGAGTTGGTCATCCACCCGGAACTGGCGTGTGCGATCCAGATAGAAGGAGAGCGCACTTTTTTGGTCCAGACGGTGTAGCCTCTCTTCCTCTTTCGAGGGAGGCACAAAGAAGGTGGGCAAAGTGATGGACTGTGTGAGAAGTTGGCCTGATATATGATGCTCACTAGTTCTAGTGATCACCTTGTATCAGTCCAAACAACCCTTATGGTGATTGGTTGTAAGTCAACCTTATAGACCAGCTATCCTAATGGTAGCATGGACAGAGTAGTCTTAGGCTAAACTCTTTTGGCATGTGAAGCCAGCTGTTTTACCACATATAACCATTTGAATACCAGATGAAAGGACACCACACAGGTTGTTATGAAAATAAACAATATATTTATTACTAACAAACACCTCTGAACTCTTTATGAGGTCAGAGGACTAAGCACATAACAATACTTCAGAAAAATACAGTAAGTCGCACAAATGACAATGGTGCCCTAGGGGCACGGCAAACCATATACTAATTAAATGGTATAAATAGAACGATAGAAGAAATGAGTATGCCCAGAGGCTGTAGAATCGCTGGGGCTACACTACCCTAACCTTAGATAAGGAGCAGGAGGCCCACTGGACGTGTGTGCAGTGCTAGAACACACACGCGGGTTTCAATGCAAAGTCAATGGGCACGAACAATTTACAAAATAGGTAAGTAAGGACAGTTCCGACGGGTTGAGACTGAAACTACAGGATACCTGGACACTAGGAGAGTCAATCTACCTATGAGCACCGAAATGCTCTCGTTACCTCACCCACGGGCTGCGGGTGCATAGGTGTGAAAGTGTGTCGGGTTCCCGCTTTGAAGTCAATGGAGCCTTGGAGAAAAGATGCTGCAGGCGACCAGGAGGAAGATGTCCGGAGTGATCCAAGGGTGGATCGAAGAAGATGGAGACGTGAAAGCAGAGGGGACAGTGTTCAAAGTCACTAGCCAGTGACCGGAGTGGAACCAGGAAGGAACCAGATGATGTCGTCGCGATCAGGTGAAGAGGTGACGCTTGACTCTGCAGCCACGTGAACCAGGAGGTGTCTTCGACGACAAGGATGGAGGCACGAGCTGTCCCATGCAGGTTCTCGCTGTCGGCGGTGTCTGTTCCAGGATCGGAGTCAACAGGCCTTGGAAAATGCAACCCAAGAGGCAAGTGAAGATGGCGTCTGGTGCGGACCAGGAGGGTCCGGGGTATTTCTCTTTTGCAGGGAAGCAAGGGCCAGTCTGGAGCAACCAGACCAGGGGTGTTGTTTCAAGGTTTCGTCGTCTAGGAGGCCACTAGCCAGCTGTCAAGTGACCAGACAACGCGTCAAGTAGCAATCAAGCAGAAGGGCCCCACGCAGATCTCGTGGATGCTGGAGGGCTGGTCTTTGGTGCAGGAGCTGCTAGGGGCTGGGGCTTCTCAATCCCCAAAGCACTTTCTCGAGGGTGCTGGAAGCGAAGTGCAGTTCTTTAAAGATGGCCGGTCCCACGTGTCTCGTCGCACCCACGGGTCTCAGCTGTGCTGCAGATGTGGGTAGAGGTCTGAGAGTCCGGGTCTCGTCGAGCTCTGAGGTCTGGTTCCGGCAGGAAGGAAGACAAAGTTAACCGCTAGGACGCTTGATGGTGCGTGCTTGCTCAGGGTGGTCACTCCTTGGCCACAAGGGTGATTTTCTTCAGTCTTCTGTGGAGCAGAACGTCGAAGTCCAGAGTTTCTTCTTGTAAAGTTGTTCACTATAATCTAATTTGGAATGGGACCAGCTCCAACCTTTATTCTGCTAAAGGGGGCTGTACTAGTGATTAGGTCCCTCCCATGGGTGGGACCAGGAAGGGGGGTGGTTACACCCCCTATCCTTTGCCCGGTTTCACGCCATAGCTGGGGCTGGAGTGCCCCAGCAACTGGTTTGAACCGGGGTATGCACAGGGACACCTTGTGTGCCCCAGGCATGTCTCATTCCTTTCAGCCCTGCCTATCTGGATACACAAAGTCCTGTCTGGGGTGGTGCTGGCACCTCCCCAGGCAGGAAACCCTTTGTCCAGGCCTCACTCGCTGGAAGGACTCCCAGCAGCAGGAGGTCAGACTTGTGTCTGTGGCAGCAGCATCCATTTTGTGATGCTGAGGCTCGGGTTAACTTTAACCGGGGTTCTAGTTCTGTACATGTTGTGTCCCTCTAAAAGGGTGGAATGCTACCCCTGTCGCCAGAACTGGCGAGGGGGAAGTATTCCAAATCGTATGACACCTTACTCGACATGTTTTGATAATGTCAAACCAGAGTTAGCATTTGACCGCGAGGATTATAATGCACTTAAGAGTATATGGTATGACGCCATCAGGAAACAGCTGAAGGACATGGTTCCAAAAGCTGCAGACAGGCTCAGCTCATTCTAGAGCACCATCTCACACATAACCAAGCACTCTGCCTCCTGGATTGATAAGGCCTGCCATAGGAGTGACTTATAGG
The DNA here is from genome assembly GCF_964263255.1 of Lissotriton vulgaris. Classification (NCBI taxonomy): domain Eukaryota; kingdom Metazoa; phylum Chordata; class Amphibia; order Caudata; family Salamandridae; genus Lissotriton; species Lissotriton vulgaris. The sequence goes on from NC_141689.1 coordinate 654,879,032, forward strand.
TTACTGTGTGTCCTTGTATGGGTTAGATATAGTGATACTATATCTATAGCAAAGGGTGATTACACCACCTTGCCCCAGCTGAGTGATCAGCCAGTTGTGTCAAATAGTAAGGCAGCCTTGGATGCACCTATGCCCTGGGTACCTTGGGTACACTGTACATGGGCTCACAAGGTCGCGTCCGCAACACAACTTTGTCCGGATGGACTGAAAGCAAAGGAGGCTTAGAAGAAAGGGCCTGGGGCTCACTCACTCTCCTGGCAGAGGTGATGGAAACCAGGAAAGCGGTCTTAAGAGTAAGGAGGCGAAGAGGACAGTTATGAAGTGGCTCAAAGGGGGCGCGCATCAGAAAAGTTAGAACAAGGTTCAAGTCCCACTGAGGCATCACGAAAGGAACTGGAGGAAACACATGAGTGATGCCCTTCAAAAAACTATTTACAACTGGGGACTTGAACAAGGAGGGCTGGTCAGGTAGCCTTAAGAAGACGGAAATGGCCGAGAGGTAGCTCTTCAGAGTGCCCAGAACAGAGCTCTTCTGGGCAAGAGAAAGAAGAAAGAGAACCTATGAAAGAGGGGCAGAAAGGGGATCCACAGCCTTTGCTGTGCACCATGACACAAATTTGTTCCACCTGCAGGAGTATACCGATTTTGTTGAGGGACGCCTGGATGCAAGAATGACATTACAGACTTCAGGAGGCAAGTCAAATGGCCTCAACTGCTCAATCTGCACAGATTTAAGTGGAGACTGGACAGGTTCGGGTGGAGGACCATCCCCGGCTGCTGCGACAGAAGGTCCTCGTGAAGGGGCAGACGAAACGGGGGATCGACAGACATGCTACAGACATGCTGAGTAGCTCGGGATACCAGAACCTCCGTGACCAGTCCGGATCCACAAGGATGACTTGGGCCCGGTCGTGCCTGATCTTCAGCACTCTGGGCAAAAGTGGTATAGGCGGAAAGGTGTACAACAGACCGCAACTCCACTCGCGATGAAAAGCGTCTCCGAGCGAGTGCCGCCTTGGAAATTCCAACGCGCACAACTGATGACATTGCGCCTTCTCTTCGGTGGCGAATAGATCTATCCAAGGCTCTCGCCACTGCAGAAAGAGACCTTGCCCGCAGCTCCAAAAGTTTGATATGGAGCCGGGAATCCGCCGGAGACCAGAGGCCTCTGATCTCCGCCTCTCCCATGTGGCCACCCCAGCCCTGGAGGGACGCGTCCGTCACAACTACGTGCTCCGGTTGGGGATGGGAGAGGGATCTGCAGCTGACCAAATCGCGGTCCGTGAGCCACCACTGCGGCTGTCTCGCAGTGCCCTCCGAGATCAGGACATGGTCAGACAGGTTGCCCTGATGCTGGGCCCACTGAAACTTCAGGTCCCACTGCAGAGCCCGCATCCGCCAACGAGCGTGATGCACCAGAAGGATGCAGGAAGCCATCAGCCCCAGAAGCCGCAGCATCAACCTGACCGAAACTCGGGATAATGGCTGAAAGATCGGAATCAGAGCCTGAATATCCCAAACCCGCTGTTCGGGAGGATAAACCCGAAACTGCGCCGAGTCTAGAACCGCTCCGATGAAGAGGAGCTTCTGAGAGGGATACAGGTGTGACTTCGGCAAATTGATGGAGAACCCTGTAGGAGAGTAGGGTTTGCAATCCTATGGTCACCCCAGATTTTTGCTTTTTGCTTCACTGGTTTACGACTTTCCCTGGCTGTGGGCCTGCTAATCAGACCCACAGCCTAGCTGTTCTCTCTCTAAATTGACATCCATGTACTTTAGGTGCATTTACCAATTGGTATTGGGTCACTCTTGTAAGTCCTTGTACAGTGTACCATAGGTACCCAGGGCATAAGTGAACCCAAGGCCTACCAGGGGCTGCAGCATGTATTATGCCACCGCAGGCTGGCCATCCAAATCTGACACAACTGGCTGATAAATCAGCTGGGGCAAGGTGGTGTCATCACCCTCTGCTTTAGATATAGTATACCTATATCTAAACCTAAAATGGACACATATCCTCCTATAAGTCACCCCTATGGCAGGCCTTAACAATCCTGAAGGCAGAGTGCTTGGAATTATGTGAGATGGTGCTCTAGCATGAGCTGAGCCTGTCTACAGCTTTCGGAACCAAGTCCTTTAGCTGTTTCATGATAACGCTATACCATATACTCTTAAGTGCATTATAACCTCGCGGTTAATGCTAACTTTGGTATAGCATTATCAAAACATATCGAGTAAGGTGTCATACGAATTGGAATACTACCCCCTCGACAGTTCTGGCGACGGGGGTAGCATTCCACCCTTCTAGAGGGACATGACATGTATATAACTGTGAATCCCGGTTAAAGTTAACTCGAACTTCAGCATCACAAAATGGATGCTGCCACCACAGACACAAGTCTGACCTCCTGTTGCTGGGAGTCCTTCCAGCGAGGGTGGCTTGGGCAAAGGGTTTCCTGCCTTGGGAGGTGCTAGCAGCACCCCAGACAGGATTTTGTGTCTTAGGTAGGTCAGGCCTGAAAGGAATGAGACATGCCTGGGGCACACAAGGTGCCCTGTGCATACACCGGTTCAAACCAGTTGCTGGGGCACTCCAGTCCCAGCTCTGGCGCGAAACCGGACAAAGGGTAGGGGGTGTAACCACCCCCCTTCCTGGTCCCACCCATAGGAGGGACCTAGTCATAGTACAGCCCCCTTTAGGAGATTAAAGGTAGGAGCTGGTCCCATTCCAAATTAGATTATCCTGAAATTCTACAAGAAGAAACTCTGGACTTCGATGTTCTGCTCCACAGAAGACTGAAGAAATCTCCCTTGTGGGCAAGGAGTGTTAACCCTGCACAAGCAGGCACCATCAAGCGTTCCAGCGGTTCACTTTGCCATCATCCCGAGTGGATCCAGACTTCAGAGCCCGACCAGACCCGGATTTCCAGACCTCTCCGACCTCTACCTACATCGGCAGCACAGCTGTGATCCGTGGGTGCGACGAGACACGTGGGACCGGCCATCTTGGAGAAACTGCACTTCGCTTCCAGCACGACTTCAGAGGCATCCTCGACAAAGTGCTTTGCGGATTGAGAAGCCCCAGCCCTGAGCAGCTCCTGCACAGAAGATCAGTCCTCCAGCATCCACGAGATCTTTGTGAGGCCCTTTTGCTTGATTACTGTTCGACGCGTTGTCTGGTCACTTGCCGGCTGGCTAGTGGCCTCCTAAACGACGATCCTTGAAATCTACACCGCTGGTCTGGTTGCTCCAGACTGGCCCCTGCTTCCCTGCAAAGGAGAAGCACCCCGGACCCTCCTGGTCCGCACCAGACGCCTTTTCCACTCACCGCGTGGGTTGCCTTTGCCAAGGCCTGTTGACGCCGATTCCGGATACAACACCGCTGACAGCGAGAGCCTGCGTGGGACAGCGCGTGCCTCCATCCTGGTCGTCCAAGACACCACCTGGTCCACGTGGCTGCAGAGTCAAGCGTCCACTCTTCACCTGATCGCGACGACAGCATCTGGTTCCTTCCTGGTTCCACTCCAGTCACTGGCTAGTGACTTTGAACATTGTTCCCTCTGCTTTCAGGTCTTCAGCATCTCTGATCCACCCTTGGATCACTCCGGACATCTTCCATCTGGCCGCCTGCAGCATCTTTTCTTCCAGGCTCCATAGACTTCAACGTGGAAACCCGACACACTTTGACACCTATGCACCCGCAGCCCGTGGGTGAGGTAAAAAGAGCATTTTGATGCTCAAGGGTAGATTGACTCTCCTAGTGTCCAGATTTCCAGTCGTTTTAGTCCTAGCTATTCGGAACGGTCTAATACTTACCTTTTCGTAATCTGTACTGTCCATTGACTTTGTTACGCATCGCGCGTGTGAGTTCACACTCTGCACACGCGTTCCGTGGGCCTCCTATTACTTACCTCAGGTCAGGATATTGTAGTCCCAGCGATCCCAGAGCCTCTGGACAGCTCCATTCCTCCTATCGATTTCCTTATACCATTTACTTAGTTGTATGGTTTGTCGTGCCCCTAGGGCACCATTGTAATTTGTGTAACTTATCGTATTTTTCTTAAGAGTCTTGTCATGTGCTTAGCCCTCTGATCTCATAAAGAGTTCAGAGGTGTATGTTAGTTAATAAATATCTTGTTTATTTTCATAACTACCTGTGTGGTGTCCTTTCATTTGGTATTCAAGGGGTTATATGTGGTAAAACAGCTGGCTTCACATGCCAAAAGAGTTTAGCCTAAGACTGATTTGTCCATGCTACCATTAGGATAGCTGGTCTATAAGGTTGACTTTACAACCAATCACCATAAGGGTTGTTTGGACTGATACAAGGTGATCACTAGAACTAGTGAGCATCATATATCAGGCCAACTTCTCACAAACCCCAGCAGGTGCAGGAGGTCGGCCGTAGTCTGGAGGTGGTTGACGACTGCCTGGGGCGAGCCCGCCTTCAACAACCAGTCGTCTAGGTAGGGGAAGACTGAAACCCCTAACCTGCGCAGATGAGCTGCGACCACTGTCATCACTTTCGTGAACACCCGTGGGGCACTGGTAAGGCCGAATGGGAGCACAGTAAACTGAAAGTGCTCGTGGCCTACCGTGAACCACAGGTAGCGCCGGTGGGCCGGCAGGACGGGGATGTGGAAATAAGCGTCCTGCAAGTCCAACGCTACCATGCAGTCTCCAAGGGTCCGGGGCAGCTAAGACCTGAGCCAGAGTCAGCATCTTGAACCTCTCCTTCCGGAGGAAGCCGTTGATGTTCCACAGGTCCAAGATAGGGCGTAGGCACCATTTGCCCTTCTTGGGAACCAAAAATTAGTCGGAGTAACAACCACACCCTAATTCTGGCCTAGGAACGAGCTTGAAGGCCCCCTTGGCCAAGAGGGCCGTAACTTCCTCTCGCAGAAGATTCAAGTGATCCCCCGACACACAGTGCTACTGCGGTGGCATGGCTGGAGGGGTCGCCTCGAAGGGGAGGGAGTAGCCCCTTCGGACGATTTGCAGCACCCACCTGTCCGATGTGATGTTGCGCCAGTGGAGGAGGTGATGGCGAACCCTGCCCACCACTGGCGTCACGTGGGCCTGAAAGCTCGGACTAGGAGGGCTTTGAGGCGGATGCTGCGGGGGTGGATGTGGACTGGCCTCGCCCCTGTCCCCGGGCACCGCCACAGCGGTTACCCTGTCCGACACCGTGCTGGATGTTAGTCTGCGGCCTTTGGCTGGCAAGACGTGTAGGGGCGCCCCTTCCTTGGCCGCGAAAGGAGCAAAAGGTGGTAGGTTGCTGGAGCAGGGCCCACAGGCCCAAGGACTTGGCCGTAGGTCTGGAGCGCTTAAAGTGCACTCTCTGCCTTGTCGCCAAAAAGACGACGGCCATCAAACGGCATGTCCATAAGGGTGTTTTGGACATCAGCTGAAAAGTTGGGGGACCTCAGCCAGGCGTGGCGACAAATCGCCACCGTCGTTGGCATCGCTCTACCTAGCGAGTCCGTTGTATCCAGCCCACATCAGATCGAGTACTGTGCCGCATCTCGACTCTCCGCAAGGGCTTGGGCGAGTAGTCCGAGCCTCCTCCAGACATTGTGGCAGCACGTCCGCGACCGTGTCCCACAGAGAGTGGGTATAACGGCCCAAAAGGCACGCGGTGTCAACGGACCGCAACCCCAAACTCAGTGAGGAGAACATCTTTTGCCATACTGCTCGTACCTCTTGGATTCCAAATCGGGGGGAGCCATCGGGAATGAGGTCTGGGAGTTGGAGACTTGTATGACCAGGCTCTCGGGGGTGGGGTGGGTGGACAGTAAGCAAGGGTCGCCCGGAGCTGGGCGGTGGCGTCTGGCCACGTTCCTATCTACAGTGGGACCTGTAACGGACCTGGATCAGGTGCCCAAAAAAATTTCAGATAAGGCCCTATTAAACGGCAACAGAGGTTCCAAAGAGCTTGCTTGCAGTTTAAGGACCTCAATGAGGAGGTTAGTCCTCACGGCCGCGACGGGGAGTTCAAGGGTTAAGTTCTTGGCCGCCCGCGTCAACATCACACTATAGGCAGCCCCCTCCTCCGAAGCCACGGTAGGAGGGGAGACAAAACCAGTGTCTGGCGAAGTGTCCAGACCACTGGCGTCCACTAGCTCACCTGTCCAGTCCTGATAAGGCTGGCACTCACGTGCCAGAGGGTCCTCAGACCCCTCCCAATCCGCCTCGCCACCCATCTCCTGGTACTCAGGGTCAAATGATGGGGCCGGGTCATAGAAGTAGAAATCTCTCATCGGCGTCGGGAGCGGTGTCGAGCGGCGCCGGACCCAGATCGAGGGGAGGACCGGGGACGACGTTGTCCTGGGACGGCGCCGGGTGCGACACCCTGGCGGCCGGCGCCGGAGAGGTCGTAAGGTCGACCGGTGACGACCCGGATCCGGAACGGGTTCCAACGGGGCCATGCGGCGTCGGGACCGAAGTCGCCGACAGCGCTGGGGCCGAAGCACCCAACGGCGTCGGGGCCGAAGCACCCGGCCCGCTTGGGCTCCCAGTCAGGGCCGCTTGGCCCGAAGGCGCCGCGGAACCCGATGGTGGAGTGAGCGACCTCATGGCCGTGAGGAATGCCTCGATCTCCACCGGCGTCGCGTGCTGCCCAGGGACCGGCGGGTATGGAGCAGGCAGCGACGCCTGCGGCTCCGGCGGAGCCGCGTGGGCGGTGTCGCACGAACCCCCGGCTGCATCGTGCGAGCGTCGGAGGGAGTCAGAAGAGCGATGTCGCCTCTTTGACTTCTTGTGCTTCTTACCTGAGGACTTCGAGCTCGAGGAGTGGTGACGATCCTTTGAGCCGTGATGACTCTGGCCCCGCGACCGGTCCCTCGACCTCCTTCCGGACCGGGACCTCAAACGGCGCGGGCCAACTGTCAGAGCTCGAGGCGCTTGCAGGACCGCTCCCGCCTAGCCTTCGACGTCAAGGCCCGGCAGTCGGGGCACGACTTGTCATCGTGGTCGGGCCCCAGGCAATGAAGACACTGGCGATAGGGGTCGGTAACCGACATCAGTCGGTTGCAGTCGACGCAGGGCTTAAACCCGGGTATCCCTACCGGCACCGTCGGAGTTGTTCGACTTCGAAAAATTATCAAAAATGATCCAAAAAGTTTAGTCAAAAAGTGACTAAGTGTACCACTGCTCCCCGATCGGCGCTTGCTGGCGCGGAATAATAGGAACGGACGTCAGCACGCGAGGGCGGTGTCTAAGTACTCCGGAGACGTCGTCCCGGCGCCCAAGACGCCGACGATGGACGCAGAGCCGCAGACGAGGCATGCCTAGGCGCAAGGGTACTGATACGTAAAAGTTTCCGGATCCAGTCTGACGCCTGGGGGACTTCTAAGGTAAGGAATCTAATACTAACCTGTTTCTTTCAGATACAAGGTATAGTAAATAAGCACTTTTTCTTTTAACCACTAACAAGAATTGGAAATTCAACAAATTTGAAACTTTCTCAAGAAAAACTTCAGCAAGTATCAATGCGGTCACAGAGTTATTTCAGGCAATGACTCTGACAGGAAGCCAGCCTGGGGAACTAGAGAGGGTCTCAAAAACAATTACCTAGGAGGAAGAAGTAGTCTTCAGTCAGTTTCAGGCACTTTTATCTTTTTGCCATAGAGTACTATGGAAGTGGTCTTGATGCAAGGGATACAGGATGCTGAAGATGCTCAAGAATCCTGTGGATGAGATGTGGTCAAAAGGGATTTTCCTAAGGCTACTCCTCGGTCCACGGACTTGTTGAGGCGGTCCTGGACTCTGACGTCTCTCCGAGGTTCAGAAGACTTTGGGTCCTTGTTTCTGCATGGAGCAAAGGAGCGGTGAAGAGAAAATCTGGGCAATCAACCCATCCCAGAAACCTTCTTCTGATGTTGTGGCACTGTGCTGCGACTACGTCTGCCAATAATCCTTGGATTCTTGCTTGAGCTTAACTCTGGAACGACTTCTCCACAAGCAGGACACAGCAGGCACAGTACCTTCTCCTCTGCTGGCCAACAGGTTTACCAGGTGCAGTTCATGAAAATGCAGCCTCTCTTCACTGGCTCCTTGGTGCAGCAGGGCAGTCCTTCTTTGGTCCTCTACTTTAGTCTGTCGACACCTGGCTTTCAGGTGACCCCTTTTTATGCTCAGACAATTCACTCAGAGTAGGAAGCGGGCAGTAACCAATGGGCTACTAGGTTCCCTCCCTTCTGATGACCACTTCCTGTGATGTGCGGCATCTGACTATCCCAGAGTGCACTATTGGCCTAGGCACAAGATAGCAGTCTCTAAAGCTAAATAGGTCATTTCTGGGGTGTGGCTTCCTTTGGGGTATACGCTCCCGGGAAAACGTTGTTGGCAACTGGCTTCCCCTCTCTGTCCCTACTGCCTTCCGGTCTACCCCAACAATGGAACAGCCCCTACCAAATGTGCTGATTGTTGTCCTTCAAAGGCGGCTTATTCTTTGAAGTTTGCATTTGAGAAAAAACCCATGAGGCTTCCAGCCAGGGAGAGGTAACACCTCTTCCCCACACAGGCTCAATTGTGCTCTTTCCTGGGAGTCATTCACACGTCTCCCCAGGAGGGCAGAAGCTGTCTGTGAGGACAGTCTTTGTGTGCAACCATTTAAAGGCAGGGGATACCTTGGGCAACTAAAGAGGCAACTTCTAAAGTAGCACTTTGCCCACTTGTGACATTAAATTCAATTGCAGCATTAAATCTCAAGAATCACCTTGTCCAGGCTGCCATGACATCAGTTAAATCACCCGGAATACTGGTGGAACATTGGAGCCTACCCCCAGCCATTGGGCATTTGAAGTGCAGTAGCTGTAGTTTATGCCCCTTTTCTATAGAATCCAAAACATTTGTACATAACCTTGTGGGACCCTTAAAAGGTTTTTCAACAGCAACACTTCAAATGTGACGTATCCAATAATATGTCCATGAAGTACACTTTAGATTGGATACACCTAACAAAAATGTGTGAACGAATTTGTCAACACCATGCCAGTATCCACTGTAAGGTCCCAACTGCTCCTTTAGTAGAGCTTTCGTAAGCGAGGGCCAAGCAGAAAATGATATCCAATGTCAGATAATAGTGTCCTCAGATAACCTGAAAGAGGAGGGAATATGGAACAATTACTTAATAAAGATGAATTAAGATGGATTCTAAAAATGGACACAATGAAAACCGGGCTAAACCGACAGGAGGAATAGACTAATTTAATAACTGGCACATAGACATTTTTCCTTAACCTAATGGACTGGATGTTGCTTGGAATTTTCTATATGTGCTTTCCTGGTAGTCCCCAGGGGTCTAATCAGTTTCCCGTCAATTGTGTACATTGCAGCAATTCATTGTAACACCTTTTTTCCTTTCATTTGTGATTCATAATACCATTTTCTTTCTCTTTCGCCATTCATCTATATATTTTCCAATTATTATTCTTACTTTCAGCACCTTTTCAAAGATGGCAGCCACTAGACAGGATCTCCTTTTGTATTCTTTGGGCTGCCCTTCCTCTATTTTCGTGACTCAGGGGTCCATATTTAGGGCAGTCCTTCCTTTATTTTTATAACTCTGGAGCAGCAGCCACCTTTTGGAGCACACCTAGACGAATTTACTCAGTCTGCTGTTCAGGAAGATATTGCGGTACTGCTCTTGATGCCGGTTTACATTTTAGATGCAGCCCACTCTGCACCGTTCACATTACCAGGTATGTGCCCTTTAAATAGAGCATTCATTCTTTCATAGTTTCTCTACCAACTGATTTTTTTTTTTTTACTGACATTACGTTCTTGCATCTCACTTTAGATCGCCCTGGACCCCATGTGTACTACACTGGCAATTATTCAACAACTTTTTGAGTATATACAATCCTTGAACAGGTAACTTTGAGACTTGAGATTTACTCTAATTGCATTCACTATGTCGCACTCCATTTTTTCCAGGATTTTGGCTGAGGTCTTGAGTATTTTGAATATATAGGTGTAGCTGAATTGTGCCCACTGGGGCCTTCAGCAATGTTTGATTAGAACCCTGTTAATATCCTTGTATACCTTGGAATCCCCTACTATTTTTTTTTTTACTCTAACATAATATTTTCTGTGCTTTCTTTCAAACCTCTATTTTTTTCTGGCTTATGTATTCCTAGAGTTTTGATGAAGATCCTTCTATCTGTATAAAGGATCGAAACGTTATTGACTAGTTCTACGGGCCCAGTTTGATTGCACATAAGAATAATAAAGGGGCACTTTGTTCTCATTTGAAACACACTCTTGATCATGCATTGTCACATGTGTGTTTCACTTGTATAAGAGTACTGGTAACATTTGACCACACGCCTACTTCACTTAACGCACAAGTTACTTACCTTCGGTAACGATATATCTGTAAGAAACAGTAGTTCGTGTTAGATTCCTTAGCTTAGAATATCCCCAGGCGTCAGACTGGATCTGGAAAGTTTTCGTCAGCAGTACCCCTGCGCGTCGGTAGGCGTCGTCTGCGGCTCCGCATCCGTCGTCGTGATCACCGGGATGACGTCGTCGGAGTACTTAGACGCCGCCCTCGCGCGCTGACGTTAGTTCTGTACATAGCTTTCCCCGCCAGGAACGCAGAGCCATGATAGAAACCGACACTGGTGCCATGAAACTAGGACCCTGGAAGGGATGTCCTTAAACCTAGATATCAGATCGCAGAACGGGGAGGATGGGTGGGGCGGTAAGGAATTATTATTATTATTACATTTATAGTGAGTAACAGTAACCCACCAAGGGTTTCCCGGGGCATTAATGTGATGTTACGGTGATGCTACAGTCAGAGAGAAATGTTTAGATGTTAAAAAGCCAGGTCTTTAAGGCTTTTCTGAAGCTCATGTAATTGGTCTCATTGCGTGCTGAGGGTGGCATGGAGTTCCAAAGCGTGGGCCCTAGGAAAGAAAAGGAATTGCCACCCATGCGCGATCGTTTGATTTTAGGGAAGACAAAACTCTTCGCCGAAGAGGAACGAAGAGCACGGGAAGGGCAATAAGGGCGCAAAAGTGTTTGGAGGTAATTTGGGGCTTTTCCGCATAGATTTTATGCATTAAGCAGAGAGTTTTAAACTTGATTTCATTTTCGATCTTTAGCCAGTGAAGGTCTCGAATATAGTTAGTACTAGAAGAAGTGCTCGGAATTTTACATAGCAGTCTGGCTGCTGCGTTTTGAACTGTTTGCAATCTCCGAATCGTGGCTTTCTTTGCTCCCAGGTATAGCACATTGCCATAATCAAGCCTTGAAGTAATCAAGGCATTGATGACAGTTTTCTTTGTCGATTCTGGCAACATCCAGCAGATCTTTTTTAGCCATTTTAAAATGGCAAAACATGTGGCTGAAGATTTTACTGCTTGCTGATGCATGTTGAGAGAGTCATCAATAGTGATGCCCAGATTGCGTGCCTGCATCAACGGAACAGGGAGCATGCCCATTTCCTGCGGCCAATGATGCGGGCCCCACAACTTTTTATTCTTGCCAAGAACCATCACTTTGGTTTTCTCCCCGTTTAATTTGAGGAAATTGTCCTGCATCCAGCCTGCAATTTTAGTGAGGCCACCTTTGAGTATGTCACTATTTTCTGAAGAGAGCGAGAACAACAGCTGAGAGTCATCAGCATAAAAATACATTTGTAGGCCTGCTTCTTCCACCACCTTTACTGGAGGGCTCATATACAGATTTAATAATAATGGACTAAGTATAGAGCCCTGTGGTACACCATGTTCAAAGATCTGGGTGTCTGAACAGGCCGAGCGACAAAAACTTGAAATGTTCGCTCATTCAAGAAGGATTTGAGCCAATTTAGTGCGGGGCCTCGAATACTAAGGAGTGTAGTGTACGTATTAATATGGTGTGTGATACCGTATCGAATGCGGCACTTAAGTCTAAAAGTACAAGTGCAACAGTTTCGCCTTCATCCAGCAGCCGGCGAATATTCTCCATGACTCCCAGTAGAGTGGATTCTGTTGAGAAACCCGCTCTAAAACCTGATTGACAGGGAGGCAGCAAGTCTTGGGTCGTGACAAAATCAGTTAAAGTGCGATGCACATGCTTTTCTAAAATCTTCGAAAATATCGGTAGTAAAGAAATGGGTCGGAAGTTGGAAGCAAGATTAGGATCAGCTCCAGACTTTTTTAATAGGGGATGAATCATGGCATGCTTCCATTCTTTAGGTACAATCTCCTCTTGAAGAGACACATTTAAAAGGTCTGTAATGATGTCCAGTGATCTCGTGTCAATATTTTAAGTACGGAACAAGGTAGGGGGTCATTTGGGGAACCAGATTTAATCCTATTGAGCAATTTGATTACACTGTCAGTGTTGAGCCTCGGCCAGCTCTCCAAAGTGCTACTAGGGTTATGAGAGGCAGGTCTACCTGTGTTCTTGGGAGGGATGTAAGTCGAGTAATCTGACGGGGAATTGGCTGCTGAATGGCAGTTGTTCTGAGCAATTTCTATGCTTTGATATATTTTGTCTACTTTACTAACAAAGAAAGTAGCCAACAGGTCGCATTGCTGCTTATTTAGATCTGGTGAAGTTGGTAGCGTTTTGGAACCCGCCAGTTCCTTCACCATTTTAAAAAGAGCTTTTGACCGATTAAGGGCCTCCACTATAGTGGAGCTCACAAAATCAGCTCGTGCCTTATTACAGAGCGTGTGATATTTATTTAATTTACTTTTGTACATTTTTTTCGCTTCTGGTGAATACGTTTTCCTCCATATACGTTCGGAGGTTTTACACTTCGCTTTTTCTAGGTTTAATGGTTCCGTGAACCATGGGGCGGGGGGTCTATGCCCTTTGCATTTTAATTTGGTTCTCGGTAGACAGGTATTTATTGCTGTCATAAGCCATTCCTGTACTGCTGCGGATAGGGAATGGACAGATTGTTTAGAGAAGGGAGTGTGTGAATTTAAAAAGGTATTTAATGTGTCAATGTCAAGTTTTTTCCAGTTCCTGATTAGCTTGGGTTGCTCCGATGTGCCCCCAGCCAACAATGTGGCAAATTGAAGCGAGAATCTAACCAAATAATGGTCCGACCAACAAATCGGTAGTGCAGGAAGGACAGTGATTTCCTTAATGTTAGAAAAAACCGGATGGAGTAGGTGACCTGCACTATGAGTGGGTCCAGAAATAAGTAGATTGAGGTTAAGGGAGGCTAAGTCAGCAATAAATTCAGCAGCTGATGTACTAATAGGATTTTCTAAGTGCAGGTTGATATCTCCAATAAGGGAGAAATTAGCTGCCTTCATAACTAGTGGCCCAATAAGTTCTGGAAGGGTCGCCGTCCAAGTAGTTGCCGGGCCAGGTGGACGATAGATAAGTATACCAGATAGCGTGAAATTGGGGGTGAGGGCGTGAAATTGGGGGTGAGGGCAAGTTTGAATATAGCTGCTTCACAGTTGGGGCATGGCAATTGGATTATATCACAACTATATTCCTTTTTAAAGAGGATAGCAATCCCGCCACCTGTTTTGTTTGTACGATCCGTCCTTACTATTGTATAGTGGTCAGGAACTGCCACTGCAATTTCCGGTCCCGAGCACTCTTTGAGCCAAGTTAAAAAAAGGGCGTCAGGCTTTTCATCTATTAGTAAGTTAAAAATCTCGAATTTATGTTTGGGTAGGGATCTACAATTCAAACTAAGAAAGGAGAACGTTTTAAATTTGGATTGACCAGTATATCTCTTATCCTTCCCTTTAATTCCAGTATTCTTGCCCTCCGAAGATACAGAGAAGCTACAATTGTGGCAGGGTGCAATTTCATCCCTCAGATGTAGTTTACTACATTGTGCTACTTGTGGGATTCTTAAGGCCCGCAGCTGTTCAGAATCATATCTAATTAGAGGGCGATCGCTGTTATAGGTAGGTGCAGCCAGGGTCCCTCCATCCACTCGTTCCTCACCATAATTAGTATTGAAGGGAGACAATACCGGGGTCAAGGCCCTAGGCCCGGCGCAGACGGGCGCATATGGGCTTACCTTTGGCGCACCTTTGGCGCGCCATTGGTGCGCCCGCTGCGCGTACTCGTAGGGGGAACCATTTGTACTGATCCTTCGCCCAGCAACTAGCCCGCTGCCCGCTCCGAAATACCACTAAGATGGCGACGGTATTCGGCGGCAGTCTCCGGGGTTGCCTACCGTCCCTGAACTGTCCCAAGTCGACAGATACAGGTGAGTAAAAGGAACTGTGCAAATATGCAAAGTGTGCAGTTGTGCAAAGTCACGCGGAGAATTTTAGCAGGAAATACAATTTAAAACTTTAAAAACAAACCTCCCGGCTTTCCGCCTCAGGAGTGACTAGCTAGTAGCAGAATTAAACAGGGCAATGGAAGTGGGCGTCTTTTGTACTGATCCTACGCCCAGCAACTAGCCCGCTGTCCGCTCCGAAATACCACTAAGATGGCGGCGGTATTCTGCGGCAGTCTCCGGTGTTGCGTACCGTCCCTGAACTGTCCCAAGTCGACAGATACAGGTAAGTAAAAGGAACTGTGCAAATATGCAAAGTGTGCAGTTATGCACAGTCACGCGCAGAATTATAGCAGGAAACACAATTTAAAACTTTAAAAACAAACCTCCTGGCTTCCCGACTCAGGAGTGACTATCTAGTAGCAGAATCTAAAACTAACTACTGTTTCTTACAGATATATCGTTACCGAAGATAAGTAACTTGTGCATCTGAAAGAAACAGGTTAGTGTTAGATTCCTTACCTTAGAATAGATACCCCAGCAATACTAACCCCGGTGGTGGGTCTGCAAACCAAGACCACACCAGAAAGTCCTGAAGAACGGAACGGTCGAAAAAGCCATCTCTCCGGACTTGGCTGTCCAAGCAGTAATGTCTAGCAAACGTGTGAAGCGAGGCCTACGTAGCTGCCTGACAGATGTTCTGCATGGGGACTCCCCGACCCAGGGTAGTAGTAGCCGTCGTGCCCCAAATGGAATGGGCGGGCAGCCCAAAAGGAGGCTCCTTTTTCGCCAAAGAGTAGCAAAACCTTGATGCACAAGACGACTCACCAAGAGATGGTCCGCTTGTGCACTGCCCGTCCCTTCTTAGCGCCCACGTAACCAACCAAGAGCTGGTCGTCCACCTTGAACTAGCATGTGCGATCTAGATTGAAGGAGAGCGCATGTTTTGGGTCCAGACGGTGGAGCCTCTCTTCCTCTTTCGAGGGATGCGGAGGCAGAAAGAAGGTGGGCAAGGAGATGGACTGCCCGATATGAAAGGCTGTGTCCGGATGGATAGAGAGGAAATGAGGTTTAGAAGATAGAGCCTGGAGCTCACTCACTCTCCTGGCAGAGGTGATGGCAACCAGGAATGCAGTTTTAAGAGTCAGAAGACGAAGAGGACAGTTATGAAGTGGCTCAAAGGGAGCGCACATCAGAAACGTTAGAACAAGATTCAAGTCCCACTGAGGCATCACAAAGGGAACAGGAGGAAACATGTGTGTGATGCCTTTCTAGAATCTATTTACAACAGGGTACTTGAAAAAAGAAGGCTGATCAGGAAGCCTTAAGAAGGCTGAAATGACCAAGAGGTAGCCCTTGATAGTGCCCAGAGCAGAGCCCTGCTGGGCAAGAGAAAGAAGGAAGAGGAGAACCTCTGAAAGGGGGGGGCAGAGTGCATCCAGCCTTTGCTGTGCATCATGCCACAAATTTGTTCCACCTGCAGGTATATACCGTTTTTGTGGAGGGACGCCTGGCTGCCAGAATCATATCACAGACCTCAGGAGGCAAGTCAAATGGCCTCAACTGCCACCCTTCAATCTCCACGCATGCAGAAGGTCCTCCTGAAGAGGCAGAAGAATCGGGGGATCGACTGACATGCGGAGTAGCTCGGGATACCAGTATCTTCGTGCCCAGTCCGGAGCCAAAAGGATGACTTGGGCCCGGTATCGCCTGATCTTCTTCAGGACTCTGGGCAGAAGTGGTATAGGCAAAAAGGCATACAACAGACCGCAGCTCCACTCGTGACGAAAAGCGTCGCCGAGCGAGTGCCGCCTTGGAAATTCCAACACGCAGACCTGATGACATTGCACGTTCTCTTCGGTGGAGAATAGATCTAACCAAGGCTCTCCCCACCGCCAAAAGAGATCTTGTGCCACTTCAGAGTTCAGATGCCATTCGTGATCCATCATGCACAGGCGGCTTAGTTTGTCCACTCTGGCGTTCAGGGAACTTGTCAGGTGTTGCCCCACCAGGGTGACGCCCTGGTGTTCCAGCCACGTCCAGAGGCATAGAGCCTCCTGACAAAGGTTCAACTACCCTACCTCGCCTTGTTTGTTGCAGTACCACATGGAGGTGGCGTTGTCCGTGAACACCTGCACCACACTTCCCCGGACAGTTGAAAGGAATGCCTCAGTGCAAGCCGGATCGCCCGCAACTCCAGAAGGTTGATATGGAGCCGGGACTCCGCCGGAGACCAGAGGCCTCTGATCTCCGCCTCTCCCATGTGGCCCCCATCCCAGGAGGGACGCATCAGTCACTACTGCGTGCTCTGTTTGGGGTAGGGAGAGGGATCTGCCGCTGACCCAATCGCGGTTCGTGAGCCACCACTGCAACTGATTCGCAGTGCCCTCTGAGATCAGGACGTGGTCAGACAGGTTGCCCTGATGCTGTGCCCACTGAAACTTCAGGGCCCACTCAGAGCCCGCATCCGCCACCTGGCATGATGCACCATAAGAATGCAGGAGGCCATCAGCCCCAGGAGCCGCAGTGTCAACCTTACCGAGACTCAGGATAAAGGCTGAAAGAACGGAATCAGAGCCTGAATATCTCGAACCAGCTGTTCGGGGGGATAAACCCAAAACTGAGCCGCGTCCAGAACTACTCCGATGAAAAGGAGCTTCTGAGAGGGGCATAGGTGTGACTTTGGCACGTTGATGTAGAGCCCCAGCGAGTGCAGGAGGTCGGCCGAAGTCTGGAGGTGGGAGACAACTGTTTGGGGCGAGCCCACCCTCAACAACCAATCCTCGAGATAGGGGAAGACTGAAACCCCTGATCTGCGCAGATGAGTTGCGAAAACCGCCATCACTAACGTGAACACCTGAGGGCCGCTGGTAAGGCCGAAGAGGAGCATGATAAACTGAAAGTGCTTGTGGCCTACTGTACAAGTTACTACTTGTGTAACGATATATCTGTAAGAGACATTAGTTAGTGATAGATTCCTTACCTTAGAATATCCCCAGGCGTCAGACTGGATCCGGAGATTTTTGCGTAGCAGTACCCTTGCGCGTCGGTAGGCGTCGTCTGCGGCTCCGCGTCCGTCGTCGGCGCCGTGATGACGTCGTCAGAGTACTTAGACGCCGCATCCGCCTGCTGACGTCAGTTCTTAGACACAGCTTGTCTGCGCCAGAAACGCAGACCTATGCTAAACACCAACACTGGTGCCTTTAAACTAGGGCCCTGAAAGGGGATGACCTTAACCCTAGATATCGGTTCGTAGAACGGGGAGGATGGGGGGGTCGGTAAGGAATCTATCACTAACTAATGTCTCTTACATATATATCGTTACACAAGTAGTAACTTGTGCATCTGAAAGAGACACGTTAGTGATAGATTCCTTACCTTAGAAAAGATACCCCAGCTATACCAAACCCGGTGGTGGGTCTGCGAACCAATAATCACACCAGAAAGTCCTGGAGGACGGAACGGCCAAAGAAGCCATCCCTCCGGACTTGGCTGTCCAGGCAATAATGTCTTGCAAACGTGTGCAGCGAGGCCCACGTAGCTGCCTGGCAAATGTCCTGCAAGGGCACTCCTCGGCCCAAGGCAGTTGTGGTCGCTGTGGCCCGAGTGGAATGAGAGCGCAGGCTTTGGGTCCAGACAGAAAGCCTCTCTTCCTCTCTCGAGGGATGCAGAGGCGGAAAGAAGGTGGGCAAGTTGATGGATTACCCGATGTGGAAGGCCGTGATTATCTTGGGCAGGAAAGAAGGCCTTGTCCGGATGGACTGAAAGGAAGGAATATGCTTCTTACCAGTATGCATCTGTTCTTGGCATGAAGGGCTGCTGACATTCATATCTGTGCATAGATCGCCGCCTAGTGTTGGGTCCGGATGATTGCACATTGTTGTCCTGGAAGAGTCTTCGAAGTATCAAGAGATAGGTGGCTCCTCCCCTGGACTACAGTGCGCATGGGCATCCTCTCCATCCCCAGATTGTTTTTCGCCATTGTGGCAGAGATGGAGTGTAATACTGAAAATGATGACCATGCCTGAAAATGCTTCTGAGAGCTGCAGCTGCGACAGGCACCGGGGAGGAGGGCGGGCGATATGAATGTCAGCAGCCCTTCATGCCAAGAACAGATGCATACTGGTAAGTAGCATATTCCGTTCGAGGCATGAGGGCTGCTGAATTCATATCTGTGCATAGAATAAATAGCAGTCTCCTCCTTAGTTGCGGGTGCCCGTGCCAGCTGCAGCAGTCTGAAAGAGAGTCCTGAGAACAGCCTGACCCACAGCAGCTTGCTGTTTGGAGTGTACATCTACGCAGTAGTGTTTGGTGAATGTATGTATAGTGGTCCATGTGGCTGCTCTACATATGTCTTCTAGAGGAATATTACCCAGGAAAGCCATGGAGGCCCCCAATTTGCATGTGGAATGCGCTCTAGGGGGAACTGTTAGTGTGCGTTTAGCCTTCTGATAACATATTTGGATACATTTACCAATCCACCTGGCTATACCTGATTTGGAGATAGGGTTGCCTTTATGTTGTGGAGAGAATGCAACGAATAGCTGTTTAGTTTTTCGAAAGTCTTTCGTCCTGTCGATGTAATACAGGAGAGCTCTTTTGACATCTAAGGTGTGCAGTGCTCTGTCTGCCACTGAATCTGGGTTAGGAAAGAAAACGGGCAGTTCAATATTTTGGTTGATGTGGAACTGCGAAACCACTTTTGGCATGAATTTAGGGTTGGTGCGAAGCACCACTCTATTCGCATGGATTTGCAGGTAGGGTTCCTGAATTGTGAGGGCTTGCAGCTCACTGACCCGCCGCAGGGATGTAATAGCTATTAGGAAGGCCACCTTCCAGGTGAGGAACTGTATGTCACAGGAATGGAGTGGCTCAAAGGGTGGCCCCATGAGTCTGGTGAGAACGATATTTAAGTTCCAGACTGGTGAAGAGGGGTGTCTGGGAGGGATCACTCTTTTAAGGCCTTCCAAGAAGGCTTTAATGGCAGGTACCCTAAAAACGGAAAGGTGTTGTCTGTTTTGAAGGTAAGCGGCTATGGCCGCAAGATGGATCCTGATAGAACTGTACGCCAGGTTGCATTGGTACAGATGCAACAAGTAACATATGATGTTTTGCGTAGATGCGTCCAACGGGTTAATGTTATTGTTGGAGCAGTAAATAACAAACCGCTTCCATTTGCCCGCATAGCAGGCCCTGGTAGTTGGTCGCCTCGCCTCTTTGATGATGTCCATACACTCAGGAGGCAAGTTCAGGTATCCAAACTCTATGACCTCAGGAGCCAAATCGCAAGGTTCAGCTGTTGTGGATCTGGGTGCTGAATGTCGCCATGGCTCTGCGTGAGGAGGCTGGGAGTGAGGTGCAGCCGCTGGTGAGGCACCACTGAAAGTTCCAGGGACGTGGTGTACCAAGCCTGCCGTGCCCACGTTGGAGCAACCAGGATGAGTGTCATGGAGTGCTGTCGCAGTTTGCGCGCCACCAGAGGTATGAGGGGGGCTGGCGGAAAAGCGTACGCAAATCTGCCTGACCAGTTCATCCATATCGCATTGCCCTGAGACTGCGGGTGTGGGAACCTGGCGGCCAAGTTTGGGCATTTTGCGTTCTCGCTTGTGGCGTACAGGTCGATGTCCGGATGACCCCACTGCTGGAAGTACGGATGGAGAACCGACGGGTGGATCTCCCACTCGTGCATCTGATGACTGTGCCTGCTGAGCAGGTCCGCCATCTGGTTGTTGACACCTGGGAGATGCTCCGCCATGAGGAAGATGTTCCTCTGAATGGCCCACTTCCATATGCTCTGGGCCAGGTGAGACAGCTGCGGGGAGTGCGTGCCCCCCTGCTTCCGGATGTAATACATGGCGGTCATGTTGTCCGTCCGGACTAACACGACCTTGTTGCACAGGTGCAACATGAATGCTCTCAGCGCCATGAAGATCCCCATGAGTTCCAACACATTGATATGCATCCTCTGCTGTTGCGCAGTCCATAGTCCCTGCACCGTGTAGTGGAGGACATGTGCCCCCCAACCCTGGAGAGATGCGTCCGTCGTCAGTACTATCTGTGGGACAGGCTCCTGGAACGGTCGTCCCCTGCAAAGGTTTCGTGGGTTCCACCAATGCAGAGAGTTGTAAGCACGACAGGTCACCAACACTAGGTCTTTTAGATGGCCATGAGCCTGGTTCCACTAACGGGCTAAGCATTCTTGGAGGGGTCGCATGTGCAGCCTCGCGTGCGGGACTATGAATATGCAGGATGCCATCATGCCGATCAGTTGCATGAAAACCTGTGCTGGGAGGGAGTGCTGAGGTTGAAACCTCCGGATGAGCGCTTGCATGCTGTTGACCCTGGCTGCGGCCGGCTGTGCCGTGGCCGACTGGGTGTTTATTGACGCCCCCAGGTACTGCTGGACCTGGGCTGGCTGCAGGTGAGACTTTGCGTAGTTGAGAGAGAAGCCTAGACTGTGAAGGAGGTGAATGGTCCGCGACATGTCGTGGCCGCACTGTACGGCAGACCTTGCCTGGACGAGCCAGTCGTCCAGGTAGGGATACACGTGAATACCTTCCCTGCGCAAGTGCGCTGCCACAGTCGCCAAGCACTTGGTGAAAACCCTGGGAGCGGTAGTGACCCCGAATGGCAGGACTTTGAATTGGTAATGCTGACTGTTGACTGTGAACCTGAGATACTTTTTGTGGCTTGGGTGAATGGGAATGTGGAAATACGCATCCTTGAGGTCCAGGGTGGCTAGGAAGTCACCATGACGGAGCAGCGGCAGGACTTGTTGTAAAGTTAGCATGTGAAAGTGCTACGAGAGGATGTATTGGTTGAGGGGTCTGAGGTCTAGAATGGGCCTTAGGGACCCGTCCTTTTTTGGAACCAAGAAGTACAGGGAGTACACCCCTGCACCCCTTTCTTTGGCAGGCACCAGTTCTATGGCCCCTTTTTGCAGCATAGAGAGAACTTCTTGCTGCAATAAGTGCGAGTGCTCTGCGGACATAGGACGGTTTCTTGGGGGTATGTTTTGGGGGGTGTGGGGGGGGGGGGGGGGTGTGGAGGTCAGTTCTAGACAATAGCCGTAACGGATAAGTTGTCTCACCCACCTGTCTGTTGTGATGTTTTCCCAGAGTGGCAGGAACGGCTGAAGTCTCCCCCGACAGGTGTTAGATGGTCGGGGGGCAGTGACAAGAAGTCACTGTTTGTTGGGAGTGGAGGACCTGGCGTTGTTATTGCCGCGGCCTCTCCCTTTGGCCCTGTTCCCACAGTAACCACCTCTGGTGTTTTTAGTGTATGCAGATTGCGTGTTGCCTTTGGTATACTGGGAGTGCTGTAGAGCTTGCCCTCTCGTTGCTCCCCTGTTACCGGGCCGACGAAAGGAACCGCTCCGAAACTGCTGTGACTGGAGAGCCCCCATGGACTTTGCCGTCTCAGTGTCTTTTTTCATTTTCTCGAGTGTTGTGTCCACATCGGGTCCAAACAGGAAGTCCGGATTAACCGGCTGATTAAGAAGAGTAGTTTGGATCTCGGGTTTAAACCCAGAGATGCGCAGCCATGCGTGGCGTCGCAGCATCACGCTAGTATTGATTGCTCTCGCTGCAGTGTCCGCTGCGTCCAGTGCACACTTGATGGACGCATTGGAGATCAGTTTACCCTCTTGTATAACCATCTCAGCAGCCTCTCTGTACATATCAGGCATGTGCTGCATCAATTGTTCCAGGGTGTCGTAGTGCGCCCTGTCGTACCTAGCCAACAGGGCCTGTGTATTGGCTATTCTCCAAGTGTTAGCGGCCTGCGCCGCCACCCGCTTCCCCGATGCCTCGAAGATTTTGCACTCTTTGTCTGGAGGGGGAGCGTCTCCCGTTGATTGAGAGTTAGCCCTTTTGCGCCCGTTAGCCACCACAAGGGAGTCCAAGGGGAGCTGTCCTATGATGTAGGTGGGGTCCACTGGAGCAGGCCTGTATTCCTTGTCGATCCGTGGATTGATAACCCTGGCTTTTGTTGGCTCCTTGAAAATGGCTGTGGCATGTTTGAGGACCCCTTTAAGCATGGGCAGTGTTTTGGTGGAGCGTTCAGATGTGGAGAAGGTGTCGAATAAGAAGTCCTCATCCACTGGCTCAGCATGCATTCGACGTCATGATTGAGTGCTGCGCGCTCTATTAATGCATTGAACGCCGCGGTGTCCTCAGTCGGAGATTGTTTGACATTGTAGGACTGAGAGTCCGGGGTGACCTGGGAGTCATCAGGGTCATCGCCTTGATCCACTGCCCCTGACCATTGATTGGAGACATCCTGATCAGAGTCAGTATTGTAAGTGAAGCCCATTTGGCTGTAGTCTGCCGTTAAGTCCTCCTCACTTTGTGTAGGAGAATCAACAGCATGGTGCGAGTAGTCCCGAAGATGTTCAACAAGAACCGGAGAGGTGGTGGAGACCATCTTCTTTTTGAGGGGAATTTTGTAACCCTCCAAAGGGAGTTCAGGCGCGATCTTCCGCTTGTGGACGGTAAGCCTGCCCGACTCCGAGTCAATGAACAGTTTTGTTTGGTTGTCGTAAGAAGGTTCATGATAGACGACCTGTGCATGTGAGGACACCTTTGTCACCTTGGAAGCCTCTTGAGACTTTGGACGTGCAGTGGGCGGAAGGCTAAACTTAAGTGGCGTCGATCCAGCCTGCTTGGAAGCGGAAGTGCCGGCTTCGTGTTTCTTCGACGCCTGAGTAGGCCGCTCGCTTGAGCGCGTCGAATCGACCTCAGTGCGCGGTGCGCCTCCGACTTTCGGCGTCGACGATAATTTCGGGGCGTCCTTGGCCGCGGCTTCCACCCTCTTCGCCAGCCCATGCTTCAGTCCCGAGAAGGGTGGCTGCAGACCTTTCCCGACAGGAAGTCCCTTGCCCTTCTCGCCATGTTTGGTAGTGGACGCGGGCACCGGCGCCGAGGCCTTCGAGGCGACGGTCTTGGTGTCAGGGCCCCGCTTCGGAATCCCAGTGTCGGTGCCGACGGGTATCTTCGGCGTCGAAGGATCGACGACGACCTTTGAGGCGGGCGTCGATGTCGAACCGACCACCATCTTGAGCAGTTTCGGTTTCGATTTCTCCTTCGACTGTTTCGGTTTCGATTTCACGGAATCGACCGATGGCTCCTTTGAAAGGGTCTTAGCCTGGCTATGACGCGGGGCTGTAGACCGAAAGGACAGATCTTGGCTAAGGCCTTTCGGCGATGCCTCGACCGGAGCCGGAGCGGGCTGAATGTTAATGATAGGCCCTGGAGCTGTGGGCGGACTCGGTTCACCACCGGAGTCGTCATCAACGGCCGCAAGGGCCTGATCGTCGTCCCCTACCTCGACGACATCTTGGTCGTGGCCGAACTCCTCGTCTGGCTCGTCCATTTCGAAATTTGAGTCATGTTCTGACGCCGGTTCCGACATTTCTTCGGGAACGTCATCTTCTGCCTCATCCTCATCTTGGAAGGGTTCCTCGTCCCCGGCATCGAAGATGTTCGCAGGTGCTGGAGCCGACTGTTGGGCCGACTGCCTCGCCGCGCGCCGAAGTTTGATAGTCTTCTTTGATCGGAACTTTGAGCAGGCGAAACATTTCGACTCGTCGTGGTCGGGGGACAAGCAGGTGTTGCACACTGGGTGCACATCTAAGTTCGAATATTTGGAATTACACACAGGACACCGCTTAAACGGGGTCCGTTCCATCGTTGATGTAGTCTGGGCCTGAGTCGTCGAGAGATTCTTTATTCGACGCCGATCGAAGAACCGAAAGGGCCAGGCACCGAATGAAACAATACCGACGCTAAGAAAGGCCATTTGGCCTTAGGAACAGAAGAGTACAAGTTAATTAACTGGAGTAAGAGATTAGACATCCGAACCCAATGGCGGAAAAAAACAATCTGGGGATGGAGAGGATGCCCATGCGCACTGTAGTCCAGGGGAGGAGCCACCTATCTCGTGATACTTCGAAGACTCTTCCAGGACAACAATGTGCAATCATCCGGACCCAACACTAGGCGGCGATCTATGCACAGATATGAATTCAGCAGCCCTCATGCCTCGAACAGGAGGTTTACAAGACAGAGCCTGGAGCTCACTCACTCTCCTGGCAGAGGTGATGGCTACCAGGAAGGGAGTCTTCAAGGTAAGAAGGCGGAGAGGACAGCTGTGAAGTGGCTCAAAGGGAGCGCACATCAGAAAAGTAAGAACCAAGTTCAAGTCCCACTGAGGCATCACAAAGGGCACAGGAGGAAACGTATGCGTGATGCCTTTCAAGAATTGATTAACAATAGGGGACTTGAACAAAGAAGGTTGATCAGGCAGCCTCAAAAAGGCTGAAAGAGCAGAAAGGTAGCCCTTGATAGTGCCCAGAGCAGAGCCCTGCTGGGCAAGAGAAAGAAGAAAGAGAAGAACCTCAGAAAGAGGGGCAGAGAGAGGATCCACAGCCTTTGCTGTGCACCATGCCACAAATCTGTTTCACCTGCAGGCGTATACCGACTTTGTGGAGGGACGCCTGGCTGCCAAAATTATGTTACAGACTTCAGGAGGCAAGTCAAATGGCGTCAACTGTCGCCGCTCAATCTCCAAACATGGAGGTGGAGATGAAAAGCGTCTCCCAGCGAGTGCCGCTTTGGAAATTCCAACGCGCACAACTGATGACATTGCGCATTCTCTTCGGTGGCGAATAGATCTAACCAAGGCTCTCGCCACTGCAGAAAGAGACCTTGCGCCACATCCGAGTTCAGACGCCATTCGTGATCCATCATGCACCGGCGGCTGAGTTCGTCCGCCCTGGCGTTCAGAGAACCTGCCAGGTGTTGAACTACCAGGGTCACGCCCTGATGTTCCAGCCATTGCCAGAGGCGCAGAGCCTCCTGGCAGAGGGCCCACGACCCCACCCGCCTTGTTTGTTGCAGTACCACATGGCGGCGGTGTTGTCCGTGAACACCTGCACTACACTCCCTTGGACAGACGGGAGGAATGCCTTCAGTGCTAGACGAATCGCCCGCAGCTCTAAAAGGTTGATATGGAGTCGGGACTCCGCCGGAGACCAGATGCATCTGATCTCCGCCTCTCCCATGTGGCCTTCCCAGCCCTGGAGGGACGCGTCCGTCACAACTACGTGCTCCGGTTGAGGAAGGGAGAGAGATCTGCTGCTGACCCAATCGCGGTTCGTGAGCCACCATTGCGCTGTCTCGCAGTGCCCTCTGAGATCAGGACATGGTCAGATAGGTTGCCCTGATGCTGGGCCCACTGAAACTTCAGGTCCCGCATCCGCCACCTGGCATGATGCACCAGAAGAATGCAGGAGGCCATCAGCCCCAGGAGCCGCAGTGTCAACCTGACCGAGACTCGGGATAAAGGCAGAAAGATTGGAATCCGATCCTGTATATCCTGAACCCGCTGTTCGGGTGGGTAAACCCGAAACTGCGCCGAGTCGAGAACTGCTCCGATGAAAAGGAGCTTCTGAGAGTGGCACAGGCGTGCCTTCGGCACATTGATGGAGAACCCCAGCTGGTGCAAGAGGTCTGCCGTCGTCTGGAGGTGGCTGACGACTGTCTGGGGCAAGCCCGCCTTCAACAACCAGTCGTCGAGGTAGGGGAAGACTGAAACCCCTAACCTGCGCAGATGAGCTGCGACCACCGCCATCACCTTTGTGAACACCCGTGGGGTGCTGGTAAGGCCGAAGGGGAGCACAGTAAACCTAAAGTGCTTGTGGCCTACCGTGAACCGCAGGTAGCACCGGTGGGCCGGCAGGACGGGGATGTGGAAATAAGCGTCCTGCAAGTCCAACGCTACCATCCAGTCTCCTGGGTGCAGGGCACCTAAGACCTGAGCCAGAGTCAGCATTTTGAACCTCTCCTTCCGGAGGAAGCCGTTGACGTTCCGTAAGTCCAAGATAGGGCGTAGGCCCCCTTTGCCCTTCTTGGGTACCAGAAAGTAGTGGGAGTAACAACCACACCCTACTTCTGGCCCAGGAACGTACTCGATGGCCCTCTTGGCCAAGAGGGCTGTGAGACGTTGGCCTGATATATGATGCTCACTAGTTCTAGTGATCACCTTGTATCAGTCCAAACAACCCTTATGGTGATTGGTTGGAAGTCAACCTTATAGACCAGCTATCCTAATGGTAGCATGGACAAAGCAGTCTTAGGCTAAACTCTTTTGGCATGTGAAGCCAGCTGTTTTACCACATATAACCCCTTGAATACCAAATGAAAGGACACCACACAGGTAGTTATGAAAATAAACAAGATATTTATTAACTAACAAACACCTCTGAACTCTTTATGAGATCAGAGGGCTAAGCACATGACAGGACTCTTAGGAAAAATACGTTTAAGTTGCACAATTACAATGTTGCCCTAGGGGCACAACAAACCATATACTAAGTAAGTGGAATGTGAAAGTCGATAGAAGGAATGGAGCTGTCCCGAGGCTGTAGGATCGCTGGGACTACACTATCCTAACTTTAGGTAAGTAATAGGAGGCCCACGGAACGCGTGTGCAGAGTGTGAACTCACACGCGAGATGCGCAACAACGTCTATGGACAGTACAGTTCAAGTAAAAGGTGATTACGGACAATCCTGACTAGTTAGGACTAAAATGACTGTGGAACTGGACACTAGGAGAGTCAATCTACCCTTGAGCACCGAAATGCTCTTGTTACTTCACCCACAGGCTGCGGGTGCATACGTGCAAAGTCGTGTCGGGTTCCGGCGTTGAAGTCTATGGAGCCTTAAAGAAAAGATGCTGCAGGCGACCAGGAGGAAGATGTCAAGTGTGATCCAAGGGTGGATCAGTGAAGAGGAGAACCTGAAAGCAGAGGGGACAATGTTCAAAGTCACTAGCCAGTGACTGGAGTGGAACCAGGAGTGGAACCAGATGTCGTTGTCGCGATCAGGTGAAGAGTGGACGCTTGTCTCTGCAGCCACGTGGACCAGGAGGTGTCTTCGACGACCAGGATGGAGGCACGAGCTGTCCCACGCAGGCTCTCGCTGTCGGCGGTGTCGGGTCCAGATTTGGAGTCAACAGGCCTTGGCAAAGGCAACCCACGCAGTGAGTGGAAACGGCATCTGGAGTGGACCAGGAGGGTCTGGGGTACTTCTCCCTTGCAGGGAAGCAAGGGCCAGTCTGGGGCAATCAGACCAGCAGATTGGATTTCAAGATTTGTCGTCTAGCAGGTCACTAGCCAGCCGGCATGTGATCAGACAACGCGTCGAGCAGCAAACAGGCAGAAGGGCCCCACGCAGATCTCGTGTATGCTGGAGGGCTGGTCTTCGGTGCAGGAGCTGCTCGGGGTCGGGGCTTCTCAGTCCCCAAAGCACTTGGTCGAGGTTACCTCAGAAGCCGTGCTGGAGCGAAGTGCTGCTTCTTCCAAGATGGCCGGTCCCACGTGTCTCGTCGCACCCACGGATCTCCGCTGTGCTGCAGATGTAGGTAGAGGGCGGAGAGGTCTGGGAATCCGGGTCTCGTCGGGCTCTGAAGTCTGGATCCTCGAGGGAAGACGACAAAGGGAAGCCGCTGGACGCTGATGGTGCCTCCTTGTGCAGGGTGGACACTCCTTGCCCACAAGGGAGATTTCTTCAGTCTTCTTGGCAGAAAGTCGAAGTCCAGAGTTTCTTCTTGTAGAGTTTCAGTTCAGAATTAATCTAACTCGGAATGGGACCAGCTCCTACCTTTATCCTGCTAAAGGGGGCTGTACTACGACTAGGTCCCTCCTATGGGTGGGACCAGGAAGCGGGGTGGTTACACCCCCTATCCTTTGTCCGGTCTTCCGCGACAGCTAGTGCTGGAGAGCAACAGGAACTGGTTTAGACCGGTGTATGCACAGGGACACCTTGTGTGCCCCAGGCATGTCTCATTCCTTTCAGCCCTGTCCTACCCAATACACAAAATCCTGTCTGGGGTGGTGCTAGCACCTCCCAAGGCAGGAAACCCTTTGTCCAAGCCTCCCTCGCTGGAAGGACTCCCAGCAGCAGGAGGTCAGACTTGTGTCTGTGGTGGCAGCATCCAGTTTGTGATGCTGAGGCTCGGGTTAACTTTAACCGAGGTTCACAGTTAGGCATATGTCGTGTCCCTCTAAAAGGGTGGAATGCTACCCCCGTCGCCAGAACTGGCGAGGGGGTAGTATTCCAATTCGTATGACACCTTACTCGACATGTTTTGATAATGCTATGCCAAAGTTAGCAATAACCACGAGGATTATAATGCACTTAAGAGCATATGGTATAGCGTTATCATGGAAACAGCTATAGTACTTGGTTCTGAAAGCTGTAGACAGGTTCAGCTCATGCCAGAGCACTATCTTACATAATTCCAAGCACTCTGCCTCCAGGATTGTTAAGGCCTGTCATAGGAGTGACTTATAGGAGTATATGTGTCCATTTTAGTAGTGAAGTAGTGTGGCTCACTGGTTAGAGGCGGCAGACCCGAGAGCAGAGGACGGCCCGGGACCAGGGTTCGATTCCCGGCGCGGCAGGTTTCTGGACCAGGGTCAGCGGACTCGATAATTCTCTCGCCTCGGTGCCCACTCTGATCAGCGGTCACACTCGGCAACTCTGGGCATTAGCTTGCCTCATCTTCACTAACGGCCCCCCAGACCGCCGGGGATGCCTGGTCGCACCCTGGAGATACCCATTAAGGGACCATCTCTCAGGGAAGCCAGGAAGGGTTTCGCAGCGGTCGAAGCGCCAGGATGCCTACGGGTAGCAGTGCGCTATATAAATGCCAACACATTTACATTTACATTTACATTTACATTTTAGGGTTAGATATAGGTATACTATGTGAGAAGTTGGCCTGATATATGATGCTCACTAGTTCTAGTGATCACCTTGTATCAGTCCAAACAACCCTTATGGTGATTGGTTGCAAGTTAACCTTATAGACCAGCTATCCTAGTGGTAGCATGGACAAAGCAGTCTTAGGCTAAACTCTTTTGACATGTGAAGCCAGCTGTTTTACCACATATAACCCCTTGAATACCAAGTGAAAGGACACCACACAGGTTGTTATGAAAATAAACAAGTATTTATTAACTAACATACACCTCTGAACTCTTTATGAGGTCAGAGGGCTAAGCACATGACAAACTCTTAGGAAAAATACGTTCAAGTTGCACGATTTACAATGGTGCCCTAGGGGCACGACAAACCATATACTAAGTAAGTGGAATGTGAAAGTCAATAATAGGAATGGAGCTGTCCAGAGGCTGTAGGATCGCTGGGACCACGCTATACTAACGTGAGGTAAGTAATAGGAGGCCCACGGAGCGTGTGTGCAGAGTGTGAACTCACACGTGAGATGCGTACAAACGTCTATGGACAGTACAGTTTAAGAAAAAGGTGAGTACGGATGTCCCTGACTAGATAGGACTAAAACGACTGTGGAACTGGACACTAGGAGAGTCAAGCTACCCTTGAGCACCAAAATGCTCGTGTTACCTCACCCACAGGCTGCAGGTGCATAGGTGCCAAGTCGTGTCGGGTTCCGGCGTTGAAGTCTATGGAGCCTGGAGGAAAAGATGCTGCAGGCGATCAGGAAGAAGATGTCCGGTGTGATCCAAGGGTGGATCAGTGAAGAGAAGAACCTGAAAGCAGAGGGGACAATGTTCAAAGTCACTAGCCAGTGACTGGAGTGGTACCAGGAGTGGAAACAGATGTCGTCGTCGCAATCAGGTGAAGGTGGACGCTTGTCTCTGCAGCCACGTGGACCAGGTGGTGTCTTCGATGACCAGGATGGAAGCACGAGCTGTCCCACGCAGGCTCTCGCTGTCGGCGGTGTCGGCTTCGGATTCGGAGTCAACAGGCCTTGGCAAAGGCAATTCACGCGGTGAGTGGAAACGGCGTCAGGAGTGGACCAGGAGGGTCCGGGGTGCTCCTCTTTTGGAAGGGAGCAAGGGCCAGTCTGGAGCAACCAGACCAGCAGTGAAGATTTCGCAGTTCGTCGTCTAGGAGGTCACTAGCCAAACGGCAAGTGACCAGACAACGCGTCGAGCAGCAAACAGGCAGAAGGGCCCCACGCAGATCTCGTGGATGCTGGAGGGCTGGTCTTCGGTGCAGGAGCTGCTCGGGGTCGGGGCTTCTCAGTCCCCAAAACACTTGGTCGAGGTTACCCCAGAAGCCGTGCTGGAGCGAAGTGCTGCTTCTTCCAAGGTGGCCGGTCCCACGTGTCTCGTCGCACCCACGGATCTCAGCTGTGCTGCAGATGTAGGTAGAGGGCGGAGAGGTCTGGGAATGCGGGTCTCGTCGGGCTCTGAAGTCTGGATCCGGGAAGGAAGACAACAAAGGGAAGCCGCTGGACGCTGATGGTGTACTTAGACGCCGCCCTCGTGTGCTGATGTTAGTTGTTATACACAGCTTTTCTGCGCCAGAAACAGAGTCATGATAAAAACCAACACGGGTGCCATGAAACTAGGGCCATAAAAGGCATGACCTTAACCCTAGATATTGGTTTAAGAACGGGGAGGATGGGTAGGGCAGTAAGGAATCTAATACTAACTACTGTTTCCTACAGATATATCGTTACCGAAGGTAAGTAACTTGTGCTTCTGAAAGAAACAGGTTCGTATTAGATTCCTTAACTTAGAATAGATACCCCAGCAATACCAACCCCGGTGGTGGGTCAGCGAACCAATAATCACACCAGAAGGTCCTGGAGAACGGAACGGCTGAAAAAGCCATCTCTCCGGACTTGGCTGTCCAGGCAGTAATGTCTTGCGAACGTGTGCAGCGAGGCCCACGTAGCTGCCTGACAGATGTCCTGCAAGGGGACTTCCCGACCCACGGCAGTAGTAGCCGCCGTGGCTTGAGTGGAATGGGCACGTAGCCCTACAGGAGGCTCCTTTTTAGCCAGTGAATAACAAGCCTTGATGCACAAAACGACCCATCGAGAAATGGTCCGTTTGTGCACCGCCCGTCCCTTCTTAGTGCCCACGTAGCCAACAAAGAGTTGGTCATCCCCCCGGAACTGGCGTGTGCGATCCAGATAGTATGAGAGAGCACGTTTTGGGTCCAGACGGTGGAGCCTCTCTTCCTCTTTCGAGGGATGCGGAGGCGGAAAGAAGGTGGGCAAGGTGATGGACTGCCCGATGTGGAAGGCTGTGACTACCTTGGGCAGGAGAAGGGTCGCATTCGCAACACAACTTTGTCAGGATGGACAGAAAGGAAAGGAGGCTGTGAAGAAAGGGCCTGGAGCTCACTCACTCTCCTGGCAGAGGTGATGGCAACCAGGAGAGCAGTCTTAAGAGTGAGAAGACGAAGAGGACAGTATGAAGTGGCTCGAAGGGAGCACACATCAGATAAGTCAGAACAAGGTTCAAGTCCCACAGCGGCATCACAAAAGGAACAGGGAGAAATATACGAGTGATGCCCTTCAAGAAACTATTTACAACAGGGACTTGAACAAAGAGGGCTGATCAGGTAGCCTTAAGAAGGCAGAAATGGCAGAGAGGTAGCCCTTAATAGTGCCCAGAGCATAGCCCTGCTGTGCAAGAGAAAGAAGAAAGAGGAGAACCTCAGAGAGGGGGACAGAGAGTGGATCCACAGCCTTTGCTGTGCACCATGCCACAAATTTGTTCCACCTGCAAGCGTAAACCGAATTTGTGGAGTGACGCCTGGCTGCCAGAATCACATCGCAGACTTCAGGAGGCAAGTCAAATGGCCTCAACTGTCGCCGCTCAATCTCTATGCATGGAGGTGGAGGCCGGACAGGTTTGGGTGGAGGTCCGTCCCCTGCTTCTGCGACAGATGGTCCTCCTGAAGAGACAGACAAATCGGGGGATCGACTGACATGCTTAGTAGCTCGGGATACCAGTATCTTCGTGCCCAGTCCGGAGCCACAAGGATGACTTGGGCCCGGTCACGCCTGATCTTCTTCAGCACTCTGGGCAGAAGTGGTAAAGGCGGAAAGGCGTACAACAGACCGCAATTCCACTCGCGACGAAAAGCGCCTCAGAGCGAGTGTCGCCTTGGAAATTCCAAAGCGAAGAACTGATGACATTGCGCGTTCTCTTCTGTGGCGAATAGATCTAACCAAGGCTCTTCCCACTGCTGAAAGAGACCTTGCGCCACGTCAGAGTTCAGACGCCATTCATGATCCATCATGCACCGACGGCTGAGATCGTCCGCCCTGGCGTTCAGGGAAACTTCCAGGTGTTGAACCACCAGGGTCACGCCCTGATGTTCCAGCCACTGCCAGAGGCGCAGAGCCTCCTGGCATAGGGTCCTCGACCCCACCCGCCCTGTTTGTTGGAGTACTACATGGTGGTGGTGTTGTCCGTGAACACCTGCACTACACTCCCCTGGACAGAGAGGAGGAATGCTTTCAGTGCAAGCCGGATCGCCCGCAGCTCCAGAAGGTTGATGTGGAGCCGGGACTCTGCCAGAGACCAGAGGCCTCTGATTTCCACCTCTCCCATGTGGCCCCCCCAGGCCAGGAGGGGCGCATCCGTCACAACTACGTGCTCTGGTTGGGGTAGGGAGAGGGATCTGCCGCTGACCCAATTGCGGTCCGTGAGCCACCACTGCAACTGTCTTGCAGTGCCCTCCGAGATCAAGACGTGGTCGGACAAGTTGCCCTGATGCTGGGCCCACTGAAACTTCAGGGTTCACTGCAGAGCTTGCATCCGCCACCTGGCGTGATGCACCAGAAGGATGCAGGAGGCCATCAGCCCCAGAAGCCGCAGTGGCAACCTGACCAAGATTCGGTATAAAGGCCGAAAGATCGGAATCAGAGCCTGAATATCCGAACCCGCTGTTCGGGGGGATAAACCCGAAACTGCGCCGATTCTAGAACCGCTCTGATGAAGAGGAGTTTCTGAGAGGGACACAGGTGTGACTTTGGCACGTTGATGGAGAACCCTAGCAGGTGCAGGAGGTCGGCCGTAGTCTGGAGGTGGCTGACAACTGTCTGGGGCGAGGCCGCCTTCAACAACCATTCATCTAGATAGGGGAAGACTGACACCCCTAATCTACGCAGATGAGCTGCGACCACCGCCATCACTTTCGTGAACACCCGTGAGGGGCTGGTAAGGCCGAAGGGGAGCACGGAAAACTGAAAGTGCTCGAGTCCTACAGTGAACCGCAGGTAGCACCGGTAGGGCGGGGTTGTGGAAATATGCATCCTGCAAGTCCAACGCTACCATCTAGTCTCCAGGGTCTAGGGCAGCTAAGACCTGAACCAATGTCAGCATCTTGAACTTCTCCTTCCGGAGGAAGCCGTTGATGTTCCTGAGGTCCAAGATAGGGTGTAGGCCCCCTTTGCCCTTCTTGGGAACCAGAAAGTAGTGGGAGTAATAACCACACCTTACTTCTGGCCCAAGAACGCGCTCGATGGCCGCCTTGGCCAAGAGGGCCGTAACTTCCTCTTGCAGAAGCTTCAAGTGATCCCCCGACACGCGGTGGTACTGAGGTGGCATGGCTGGAGGGGTCGCCTCGAAGGGGAGGGAGTAGCCCCTTCAAACGATTTGCAGCACCCACATGTCCGATGGATGTGATGTTGCGCCAGTGGAGGAGGTGATGGCGAACCCTGCCCCCCACTGGCATCAAATGGGCCTGAAAGCTCGGACTAGGACGGCTTTCAGGCGGATGCTGCGGGGGTGGATGTGGACTGGCCTCGCCGTTGTACCCTGTTACAACCATGGCGATTACCACGTCCACTGCCGCGCTGGATGTTAGTCTGCGACCAGTGGCTGGCAGGACGTGTGGGGGTGCCCCTACCTTGGCCACGAAAGGAGTGAAAGGCAGCAGTTTGCTGGCACGGACCCGACAGGCCCAAGGACTTGGCCGTACCCCTGGAGTCCTTTAAGCGCTCAAGCGCACTGTCTGCCTTGTCGCCAAAGAGGCGACGGCCAGCAAACGGCATGCCCATAAGGGTGTTCTGGACATTAGACGAAAAGTTGGCGGACCTCAGCCAGGCGTGGCGGCGAACCGCCACCGTCGTTACAATCGCCCTGCCTAGCGAGTCCGTGGTATCCAGCTCACATCGAATGGAATACCGTGCGGCATCTCGCCTCTACGCAAGGGCTTGGGCGAGTTTAACCCGGGCCTCCTCCGGCATTGTGGCAGCACGTCCGCGACCGTGTCCCACAGAGAGTGGGTATAACGGCCCAAAAGGCAAGCGGTTTTAGCAGACCGCAACCCCAAACTAAGTGAGGGCCATACTGTTCGTACCTTTTGGATTCCTGATCAGGGGGAGCTTTCGGGAATGCGGTCTGGGGGTTAGGGGCCTGGATAACCAGGCTCTCGGGGGCGGGGTGGGTGGACAGGAAGCAAGGGTCACCCGGAGCCGGGCGGTATCGCCTGGCCACGTTCCTATCTACAGGAGCACCTGTAGCGGGCCTGGACCATGTGCCCAAAAGAACGTCAGTTAAGGCCTCACTGAACGGCAGCAGAGGCTCTGAAGAGCTTGCCTGCGGTTTGAGGACCTCAGTTAGGAGGTTAGTCCTCACAGCCGTGACGGGGAGCTCAAGAGCCAAGGCCTTGGCTGCCCTCGTCAACACCACACTGTAGGCAGCCCCCTCCTCCGTAGCCACGGTAGGAGGGGAGACAAATCCAGTGTCGGGCGAAGTGTCCAAACCACTGGCCTCCCCTAGCTCACCTGCCCAGTCCTGAAAAGACTGGCACTCCCGTGCCAGAGGGTCCTCAGTCCCCTCCCAATACGCCTCGCCCTCCATCTCCTGGTACTCCGGTTCAAAGGATGGGGCCGGGTCATAGAAGTATTGCACTTCTCTCGGCGTCTAATGCGGCGTCGATCGATGTCGTTCCGACGCCGGAACCGGATCGAGGGTGGGATCGGGAACGACGTCGTCCGGGGACAGCGTCGGGGCGACACCCTAGGAGTCACCACCGGCGGAGGGGTCGTTATGTTGATCAGCGGCGACCCAGATCCAACGGATCCGGCGGGGCCCTGAGGCGTCGGGACCGAATTAATTGAGTTGAGCAGGATTAGCTATATTTAATTAATATTGTGATAAAATAACGTGTTACTCTTGGGAGGATACATGAGAATTACTAAGTCTATGGGGAGACCATATAACAGTTTAAAAAAAAATGCTTGCTGAGGTATTATGCAAAATTGTATTAAGAATGAAAGAGAAATATAATATAATAGATTAGGTTGAATTAGTGTATATAAGTGTAAAATAAGATAAAGTAAAGTAAAAACATGGAGTAATAAAGTGAAGCAGAGCCAGAAGGAGAAAAGGTAAATAAATACGGAAAAGAAGAAAGATGGGGAGAAAGAGGATGGATAGAAAAGGTAAAGTAGATGAAGAATGTATTCACAATGATATGGGAAACGACAAATGATAAGGGGAAAGATATATCTAAACAAGTAATCATAACTTCTGATACGGAACTTACGATAATGTCCCTGTAGTAGCTGCAGTGTTTGTTATGGAATTATTTGCATCAGTAACACTTTACACATTCAGAAAAGGGGACCATATCTGTAGAAATATGTCAGTTTGATTTTGGAGATTATAAATTATTCGCTCAAGTGATGTTGTTTGTATCATAGCTACTAACCATTCCTCTTGCAATGGAGGAGACGGTGATTTCCAATGTCACAGTATACATATTTTGGCAGTAGCCAGAGCAGTGTGCAATAAGCGGCTTTGTGGTTTTGAGAGTTTCAGGGAATTTCGAAGGTCGTGTAGAAGAATAGTAGCCGATGTGAGCGGGAGACGTAAAAGCATTGTTGTATGAAATTTTTTAGTATATAAATACAAAAGGTTGCACCATTGGACATTCACATATAATATGGGTTGTATCACAACCGAAGTTAGCACATCTCCAGCAGTTAGTATGGAAAAGTAGTCCAGCTCTATGTAAGTTTGTCAAAGACCAGTGCCAATCATGGAGAATTTTAAATAAGGAAAATGTTAATCCTGCTTCCGGGGCTCCGCTGTCTAAATCTTCTATCTTCAAGCAATGTTGAAGCTGGACGTATTTCAAAGATTGCTGAGGTGGAAGTTCAAACTCCTTTCATAATTGTGCGAACGTTTTGAAATCACGGTTATATAGAAGCTGATCTAGGATGTGGATGTCTGCGGTTTTCCATAAGGGCCAAGAAATTGTTTGTCTATTAATACGTATTCCTAAATTATTTCATGGGGTGCCTTCTCATGAATTTGTGGACTCAAATCTAACAAACAGTGTGCCTGTTCCCAGGATTTATGCATAGCAGATAGAATTGGATTTTTGGGGTCAAGGCAACTCGATCCTGATTCATACAGAGCTGAGAGACCCGAGTCTGTGGGTGATAGGTGCTTTTATATATGTACCCATTGTGGCACATCCTGAATCCCCGCCAACATGTACGATATTGGAGATAATTGTAGCACAAGGGGATAGTGTTCAACCAACGAGAGGCTTAATCCTCCATGAGAATGACACGCTTTAAATGTTGCCACAGCGAGGCGAGGTCGTGCCGAGCCCCATACAAAGTCTTTTATCTTATAATCTATTAATCGTAACATGGATAAAGGAATCTGGAGAGGAAGCATACCTTTGATTTATAAGAAACACAAAAGGGTGACCGTTTTAATAGCTTGAACCCTGCCCCAGATGGAGAGGCCCAAGGTTTTTTTTGTGTGTGATAAGAAGGTTCAAATTATCTGCAATCATTCCCTCCAAACCTTTGTTCACTAGAACACCCAGGTATTTAAGACATGAGGGTTGCCAATGAAATGGGAATTCGTGTATAGATGCTTTTGTGATTCCATCAGAGATCGGTAATGCTTCACTGTTATCCCAATTTATTTTAGAACCTGAAAAGGAGGAAAAATAATCTATAATATGGAGTAAAGGTGGTAGGGAATGGGAAGTAGAATATCATCCGCGTATGAGTATATTTTAGAGTCGCTTGATGAGATGTATGCCCGTATCTTCATCTGATTGACGTATTATAGCTGCCAAGGGTTCCATAGCTAAAAAAAAAAGAGGAGTGGGGATAGAGAGCATCCTTGGCGAGTTCCTCTCCTTATCGAGAATTGATCTGATTAAAAGAAACACAATTTACATGAGCTGTGGGGTTATCATATAGCAGCCGTACCTTGGCTATGAACTGGTCCCCCAATCCAAATTGTTCCATTACTTTAAAAAGGTAATCCCATTCAATGCGATCAAACGCCTTTTCTGCGTCAGGTGATAATGCAAATGCATCAATTGATAGGCTTTTAGCGGACCATAGCGTATGGGCTAAAGTGCGAAGATGATTTCTTGAGGAGCGCCCTGGGACCAACCCCACCTGAGTTTGATGCATCAGAGAAGGTAGAACTTTACGAAGATGAGAAGCTAAAATACTAGCATATATTTTGATAACACAATTCAATAGTGAAATGGGGCGGTAGCTCCCACAAATCGAGGGATCCTTCCAAGGCTTAGGCAGGACAGCAATTACTGCTTTGTTAGATATAGGTCCTAGGGAGGTTTTATGATCAGCCTCTTGAAATGCGGCATGTAAAGTATCAATTTGGGGGGCTTTCTGGGAAACGTGAGATCCCTCCCAAAACACGCGATCAAGATATGGGACCTACTTGATTCCAACTCCCCCGATGTCGGCTTTATTACTGAGACTTGGCTGACACCAGCCAGTACCCCCGCAATTACCATCGCCCTACCAGAAGGATACAGGATCTTCAGACTAGATAGGCAGCTTAAAGTTGGAGGAGGGATCGCCATCATCTATAATGACAGGGCAAAAATCTCTATACTTGAACAACACTCCAATGAACAGATCGAGATCATGATATTTAGATTAGATCGCTCACCCCAACACAACTGGAAAGGGGCACTGGTCTATCGTCCCCCAGGACCTCTAGCCGAATTCGCTCTCCAACTTATGGAGTTGATAGCCCCTAACGTGATCTCCTTTAGCAATTTCTTGCTATTAGGAGACTTTAACATCCATAGTGAGAGCCTCAACAAAGCGGAAACCTCTTCCTTCCTAGCAGACCTCACCACACTGAACCTAAATAAAACCAACAATGGCCCAACCCACATAGCAGGCCACACCTTAGATATCAATCTTCTCCAATTCTCCTCTCCTCAAATGCGAAGCTCCGAAGCCAACTGGTGTGAACTGGTCAGACCACGCAATTATTGATTTTTAACTACAGGGACCCAGAGAAAAAGAACGACCTACCCTGCGAAAACAATCTCGCCTTCACAACTATAAAAGATCTACCATGCAGTAACACTGAAGAAAGAGTAGCTTTTTTTAGCAAGTCTACTTTAGCAGCCATCGACCTGATCGCCCCGCTAAAAGCAGGCTCTACCAAACCTAGACCTACTCAGGCAGCTTGGTTCTCCTTAGAACTCCACAGGAAAAAAACAGGTGCAAAAACCTTGAAAGAAATTGGCGCTGCATCAAACTTATAGCCAACAAAGGAAAGTATAAGGCCTCCCTCACCCTCTATCATAAATGCATCAAATATGCCGGTAAATCCCACATAGTCCTACAACTCAGCCAAGCTGAAAACACCCCTAAAGTCATGTATCAAATCCTGAAAACTTTCACTAACCCCAAAGCTTGCAAATCAGAAGAAGACCTCTCCCAATTGCTATGTGATAATATTAGTGACCACTTCATACAGAACATTTATACCATATACAACAAAGTTGCATCGACCAGCCCCCCCTTCTGTAGACATTTCTACAGCTCCCCCCCCTTAGCCCTACATCAAATACAAAATCGATGCTGAATTTCCCCCCTTAACAAAAGAGGAAACCAAAATAATAATGTGCAAAATAAAATCTGGATCCCCGCTTAACATCCTACTGGCCAAGATCTCAGCATCCCTTGCAAAAATACTATCCGACCCCATTTGCTCCATATTAAACCAATCTTTTGAGGAAGGACACTTACTGCCCTCATGGAAGGCGGCCCAGGTCATCCCTATCCGGAAGAATACCAAAATGCCCACTGAGAATCTATCAAATCTCCGCCCCATCTCCCTCCTATCTTATTTGAGCAAAGTCCTGGAAAAACACGTCAACAAACACCTATCCGACCACATCAAAGAGGCTGGCTACTTGGACCCGGCCCAATCGGGCTTTTGGACCAAATATAGCACAGAATCGGCCCTAGTGGCCGTTACCGACAACATCAGGCTTGCCCTAGATCAGAGCCAACCCACCCGCCTTGTGTTATTAGACCTCTCCGCCGCATTCGAACGGTCGACCACCAGACTTTGCTCATGAGAATGAGGGAGGCAGGGATAGGAGGAGTGGCCCTGGAATGGATGACCAGCTTCCTTTCCAACCGCTCCCAGACTGTTAACCTTGGACCATTCCGGTCCAAATCACAAGGACTAACAAAGAGGGCACTCCAGGTATCATGCTTAAGCCAACTATGTTCAACGTCTACATAGCCCCATTTGTCAGCTCTATTAAGGGACTATGGGTTTGTCCCAATATCATATGCAAACAACACCCAACTCACTTTCTCCTTCAGCAAAACTTCTCAGACAGCCCAATCCACCTATTCTTCCAGAATGCTGGCAATATCCCAATGGATGGAAAACAACTACCTCCAGCTGAATGCCGGGAAAACAAAGGTTTTGCTCTTTGGAGACACTCCAATTCTATGGACACCTCAGTTCTGGCATCCGGAACTGGGAAACGCTCCAACCCCCGCTACTACAGCTAAGAAACTGGGAGTGCACCTCGAACAGACCCTCACCATGAAAAAGCAAGCAAGCAACACACACTGTGGGCTCATGCTTCCGCATATTGGGTCTACTGAGAAGAGTTTCCCCTACCTTCCCGACTCCATCAGGAAGACCTTGACTCCGACCTTACTAATGACTAAGCTAGACTACTGCAGTGCCCTACTGATTGCAGCCGAGTCCTCACTAAACCGCCCTCAGATGATACAAAATACTGCTGCTCACTTAGTCCTAAACGCCCCTCACAGATCAGCCTCTCTCCTTCTCCATCACCAACTGCATTGGTTGCCCATATGACAGCGTGTGAAGTTCAAGATCTGTTGCCTAACTCACAAAGCAATATGGGGAAATGGGCCCTCCTACCTGGCTGAGAGGCTTCACCACTACACCCCCCATCGGGCTCTGCGTTCCAGCTCCAAATCTCTACTCAAGATCCCCAGAATAAAAAAGACACAAACGGGAGGCAAGTCTTTCTCTTACCAAGCCCCACTCTTATGGAATCAAGTCCCTCTTGCCTTAAGACAATGTCAGGACCATCGAAAATTCAGCAAAGCCTTGAAAACAGCTGTTCCCAAATTAGCCCACAGCCATTACTTTTGTTGCATCTTCCTAGCGCTGAGCTACCCTCCAGAGGGTGATTCAAGCGCTATATAAGACTGTAAATCAAATCAAATCAAATTACACCATCTCCTGCCCAACGGTAACATTCAGCTGGGAATCCATCTTCACCAGGCGCCTTATGATAAGGCAGGGCAGTTATTGCACGCAGAATCCCCTCTTTGCTGATTTCACCTTCTAGGAGATTTCTACCTTCATCAGAAAGACGGGGAAGATCCACCTTTGCAAGAAAGGTAGTCATCTTATCTATGTCTCTCTGTGCCCCAGCGGTATAGAGAGATTTATAGAATAAGGCACATTCATTCATGATATCTTGGGGTCGGGTGAGCATGTTACCATAAGCGGATCGAATGGCTGGTATGGCCATAGCTGTTTCTCTTTGTTGTAGCTGTGCCACCAATAGTCTACCTGCCTTCTCACCTTGTTCGTAGTGTCTCCCTTTCAGTCTTTGGTGGGCAAATTCTGCCTTGGATGTGAAAAGGCCATTTAATGCCATGCAAGCTTGCTCTAATGATTTGCGATTTTGTAAGGTTGGTGATGCTGTGCGTAAGCGGGTATACGACAATGTCTTTTTAAAGCTCTTTTTGTCGGGCTGCATTCTGATTATTGGCCAGTGCTGCATCTCCCATAAGTTGGCCTCCAATGGTAGCTTTAGCCGCTGCCCAAATGATTCTGCCTGAAGTTACCGAACCCTGAATGGTGATAAGATATTCTTGGAAATGTGTTCTCAATTGGGATTTACCTTTAGGGGTCTCATGTCGCTGAATGTTCCTGAGCCAGGGTTTGAGACCCGGACTGGAGAGTCCTAGCTCTAAAGATAAAAGGACCAGGGAGTGATCAGATAATGATGCCTCCAAAATATAGGATTCCCAAACAAGCTGAACCGTTTTTTGGGATATCAAAAAATAATCTGGGATATCAAAAAATAATCTAAGTGAGATAGAATGCTATGAGTGGGAGATGAGAATATATATTCTGCGCTGGTCGGATGGCAGAGGCATTAGTGATCTACTTGCCCAATATCTGTCAATATATCGTCCAATAATGCTCTGTCTGCAGCATTGACTTTATCTAAGGGACCGATCTTATCTAAAATTGGATTACAGTCACCATCTATAAGGAGCGTGAGGCGCCTATTTCTGTTAGTAAGAGGTTCAGTAGAAGAAGGAACAATTTTTTTGTTCCTGTCGGGGAGTAGACGGATCCCACACAAATGTGAGTGTCTCCTATTCTCAACATAGGAAATGTATATTGTTCATCTGGGTCTATCCATGTTTTGGACACTTTAAATGGAAGAGATTTACGGATGAGGATTGTTACTCCACATTTACGAATGGGACCTGAATCCGTAGATTCTCCTGTTTGCACACTGCTGTGGATCACCTTTCTCACCCAGTATCTGCATACCTTGTCAGATTTTATTGTATTTAGGTGTGTCTCCTGGAGTAGTGCCACGTCAACATGCTTTGATTGAAAATAAGACAGCAATTTTTTCCTTTTAATGTAATGATTGAGACCATGGACATTCCATGTTAATGCACACAGATGGCGGATGTTTGTCATACTAGAAATGCCAAGGGAGAATAGACAAAGTCAAGTGAGATCTGAAAATGTGTTTATAGGTCTACAGAGACAGATGGGGTGATGCGAGAGTTTCTTCCTTATGCAGCAAGGGAAGAAGAGAGTAAAAGGAGAAGGAAACAAATAAATAGATAAACAAGTAACGAAAGAGGAAAGAGGAGTCCTGGTTCGTAACAGAAATGTTAGTGTTCAGTTTAATGGGTACTATCGTAAGTGTTAGAATGAAAAGATTGAATTAATAATACTTGAGAAGTAGTGTAATAAGTTGATTTGTTAAAGGGAGGACACAAAAATAAAAAGGAGATGGAATTAAGAAAGCGGTCGGGAAAGAGAGGTGTAAATTGAAGTACAGCAGCACTGGGAATCCTAAACTGTTAACCGCGTGTCTAGGCTTATTGGCTAGTTGCCACGAGGAGGAGTTCCATCAAGAAGAAGAGATGATGGGTAAGGCGAACACAAAAATAACTGTATCCTATGAGATATGATATATACAGTGTAGGTTGCCGGTTAGGTAAAGTATATTATGGTATTAAATGAAGTCATATTATGGTACATTGATCAAATCTGAAAGCACAAGATAGGATTACAGATATGTTTGTAAAGATAATATTAGTAACAGTAATGCAAGTTATAACAGTTGTGTTACTTCAATAAACATATTGAATATATTATGTGCGAATTCTAGGAGTGGTATATACTGTGTGTATATCTTGACAATCTTTGAACATAAGTAGTACTCTAAAAGCGACAAGCAGGAAATATTACAAAAGAAAAAAAGGATAATACAATATTTGTTAAAAAAAAGGACAGTATAATATGATATGATGAGGACGATACTCAGCTGCAAGGTGTTTGGATGCCTTCTTTTTCCACATCACATTGTCTATTTTCACCCTCCCCCTGGTGTTACAAGTCTGGGTTAATGGTATGGTATTGGTCTGAGTTACAACAGTAACAATAACTGTAATTTCGAACTGTAGCATGGGGTTTCTTCGATCTCAATCTGCATCTGAGAGAGACTTAAGAGGAGAGCAGGACTTATCCCTGTGTTGATCTTG
The DNA here is from genome assembly GCF_964263255.1 of Lissotriton vulgaris. Classification (NCBI taxonomy): domain Eukaryota; kingdom Metazoa; phylum Chordata; class Amphibia; order Caudata; family Salamandridae; genus Lissotriton; species Lissotriton vulgaris. Next base: position 654,922,150 of record NC_141689.1, read on the forward strand.
CATAAAACAGTAACAGTTTGTAGAGCTGAAGACTTATCCTCCTGAGTGTGGGCAGATCTTTCAAGTTCTCCACCTCGACATCGTGGACTACTAGCGCTTTGTCGTCTGTTGTCTGATATTTGCTGAGAAAGCCTAGGACCTGGTTGAGCTTGATCAGGCGGAGTATGCTGTGTGTCCATATCCTGTGGTTTCATGCAGTCTAGGAAGAGCTGCAAGTGTACCAGATCATAGAAATCTTTTGACTCTCCATTTCTGGTGATGCGGAAACGAGCAGATTCAGATAACCCATATTTAATGTCCATTTGGCGCAATTGGGGGTCTCATGGAGAGAAAGTCTTTGCATCGATCATTTTTGTCTCTGGAAAAAATCAGCTGCCATATGAATATCCTGTCCGCCATATGAGCATGAGCCGTTTGAGCACGCTGCAGCCAATATATTTCTTGCTTGTTCATGTCTTAGTAAACCGGCAATAAGCGCCCTAGGACGTGCCGCAGGGTCCCTGCATGGAGGACCAATGCGATGCGCTCTCTGTATTTCTAATGGTGAATCAAAGGTGATGCTCATAAATTTGGGAAGAGTGTCAAGTAAGAACATTCTGGCATTTTGACCCTCAATATCCTCCGTAAAACTAAAGAAGCAGACGGTATCTCTTCTACTGCGGTCTTCCAGATCAATGAGTTTGCTACGGAGAAATAAAAGTTCTTGATCTTTACTTTGTACTGAGTCTAGACGGCCTGCCACCGCTGTAAGTCGCAAGTCTAATCCGTCAGCTTTTGTGTGAAATCCCACAATGTCTGACCTGATCGTTTTAGCTTCCTCTGCCAAAGATGATATACTTGTATCCATACCTTCCAGGCGACAGCTGACAGTTGGGATTTCCTTCAGGATACGATCAATAGTGTCCACATGCGTGGGGATGGTAGCAAATGTCATGACCTGAGAAGAACTGCTTGCTGGAGGGGTGTTTCCTTTCATGGGCATGTTGTGTCATTGTTTAAGAACTTCTGCAAAAAAGGGGTTGTTTAAGAGCTTTATTCATGTTTGTTGCTAGACATTCAACCTTAATCCCTGAACAGTGCGCTGTAGCAGTACAGAGGTAATTTCCTGCGTTTTCCGTTCAGTCCAGTTGTAGATATTTTCCTGTAGTAAATTTCGGACAGTCCTGCTAGAGTTAACAACCTCTCAGCGAAAGTCACTTCCTGTAACAACTGTATTAATGATCAGAGTGGGAAGGATCGATACAGTGAAGGGCTTTTCTATTAGTTTCTGTATCTGTCGTAATTTTAAATGGTGCAGCCTTGTTAACCAATAGATCAAATTCTGAGGTGCTCCAATGCGATGCTCCCCTTTGCTAAGTCAGTGGGTCACTTAATGCAACAAAAGTACTTGTCACCTCACAAACCTGAAGAGATATGGCAACTGGTGTTTGTGGCGTTTCTCATTTCCCTTTTTTTGCTGTATTCCTCTTAATGAGTATCCAGGCCAGTTAGCGGTGGGAAGAATAATAGCATCTCTAATTCCAGTTTCTTGAAGCACTCTATTGACCCTTTTGCAACTTAGAGATAATGGTCAAAATGAGAAGGGAAGGGGGAACGTGGACAAGAATCTACCTTTCAATGAATATATGTTTTTGTGCTGAAGAGATTGTTGGGTTATTTTGCCTCTTGTAAGTTCATTTGATATCTTCAGTATATATCTTGTCAGTACTGTATACTTGACTGTGATTTGAAGGCACTTTATAAAGTCAAGGGATAGCATTTTCAGCAGAGGATGGTGAGACTTGCAAAACCCCCCACCGTATGATTATTTGAGAGCAGAGGTACACCTCACACTTAGGGACTCTCAGAGTTTCGTACTGCTATCCGCACAACATATGAAGCTCTGGACTATGAATACTATAGAGTCCAGATAGGCTCAGTAGAAAGCACAGGCTGCGTTAAAAGTCAAGGCGACACAAAGAATCTTGGTTTAGAGCTGAAGTTCAAGAGTACCATAATGAAGAGAATTAGACCGAAGTTTCGAAAATCACATTGCGTAGTAACTTAGATTCTCATTCATGAGGCAACACCTGATTCAGCACCCGTTTCTTCTCTATTTCACCTTAAGCTATCAACAATGGCAGTAAGAATCCCTTCTTCATCAATGGTGCAAGCTTGTTTGTGTAAGCGTAGTTGTAAGCCTGCTTAATAGCGCTAAGGGCAGGAAGGCAAGGCTGTACGCAATCTCCCAGAACTGGCGTTCATGTTTCACAATTCGCGTTTTCCCCCCCAAGAGGAACGGGTATTAAAGTGTGCAGCAGACGTGAAATTACACCGTACCTCAGATTCCACGGTTCCGGAGCGTCATCTGCGCCGTCAGAGAGAGCAATGCAAATGCCCACACAGCCTCAAACTTCGTCGACATCATTAAAAATGCAGGTCTGTTCACGTCAGAAAGGCCAGGAATTCAGTTAGCTGCTAAAGAAAGTGGAGGTCGGGAGCGTTCCACCACTCAAGGACCCAGGCTGCAGGGCACGTTGCCAGGCCCGGTGTCATCTCACAACTCGTAGTTGTCTTTATTCTTAAACCACACCTCCATTAAAGTAAAAATTTGGCCCAACTCTTCCGTAGCTCACATATTCAAATAAAATATCAGTAAAACGCCTCCAGCCGTGAATGGGAAGCCGCTTCCTCTGTCTGAAGCCCCCCTCACAGTGGAGCCCACAAATCAGGCGGATATCATAGTCCGCGGCCAGACCACGCCCCACTGGTGAGGTATTAAGCCAACTAACATTCAAAAGGGATAGATAATCCCAAGGATCTGTCGTAGAAGGAGTAGTTCTTGTTGTCATGATCCACAGTATAGGTATTTCTATACGGTCCGTGGCCATGCCAAAAATGTCATCCACGCTGCTTAAATACTTGTCTCTTTGCAAAGTCCAATATTAAGACTCCTTTCTGTACTGGGATATTTCTGCCAGTCTCTGCACTTGCCTCCAAGAGTATGGCCTTGGTCTTTAGAAGACGCTCTGAAGCTGGTGGCGAAGGCGATGGAGTAACTGACACTGGTGGAGGCACTAAAGGCAAGGCCTTCAGCGGTCAGACAACACTAGCCGGAGCCAGACTAGTCTGGAGTAGACTGCCAACAAGGGAGGTTTAACCAGCAAAAGTCTAATCAGGAGGCACACAGAGTTCCACGTGGGCCAAGAACATCAGAGCGAACCTAAGAGCGGCTGAATAGTGTAAAAGTAGTGTGCATAAAGGCAATTACCTGCGGAGGGTGAGCACAAGATGCTAGCAACACCTAGAACACCAAGGATAATAATGGGCCAGGTTGGAATTAGGGTGAAGGAAGGGGGCAGAGGCCTATCAGGTTGTAGTCCAACAGTTCTGGGTCAGGCGAGGATACCAAATCTTGAGTTAAGAAGCAATGCTGCTGATTTGGAGACATACCCCTAGAGAGGAATGGGTTACTGGATGGAAAATAATACCTCCCGGAATTTTTTTTTTTTCAAAACCGTGTTTATTAAGAGTTCAATCAAGATTCAGGACAGCCCTCCACAGTCAGGAGGAGACTGTCAACAACACAGACAGAGAAAGGCATGGTAGTGAACTCAGAGTTTTATGGAAACAAAAGGGGCACGCCCCTTAACCCCCCAGCCCACCCATCCCTAACAGCATCCCCCAACACCCCTTCCGACTACCCACCCCTTATCCCACCCTAACCCAGTGCACGTGATCGCTAGTCAGCAACAGGAGACGGAAGCAATGTCAGAGTTGGCTAATAGCCTAGGGCCCGGGGTCCACATCAAGGGCCAGCACATCATCAATGTCAGCTGGGGGATCGAGGTCCAGACCCCTGTAGTCTGCCCACCGCTTCCAGATCTTGTAGTGTTTCCGGGGGCACCCCCTGGCCTCAAACACGGGTAATTCTAAACCCATCAGATAGTCTAAACCTGCCTTCCACGCACTCAGGGGGGGGGCACGTTCGCACTTCCATGCTTGGGCCAGGTCACGCTTAGCCACCACTAGTCCCAACAGCAGTAGGTGGCGCTTGTAAATGTTACCCCCAACATTTTCCAGAATATGAAGGAGACCCAGCCTAGGGGTACGGGGAACATCCCACCCCAGCACTTCCGACAGGCAGTCCCACACACCCGCCCAGAATCGGGTCAGCCTCTCACAGGACCACACGGTATGGAAAAGTGTCCCCCTCTCAGCACCACACCTCAGACATTCAGGGGCAGCTATGAGGCCCGCACGCCACAGCCGCTCCCTAGTATAATAGGCCCTATGGAGGTATTTAAATTGAATGAACCGAAGACGGACGGCTATAGCTGCACTCCGAGGGGATTCGAGGGCCTCCCGCCAATCGTCATCATCCAAGGGGCCAACATCACTCTCCCAGGAGGCCTTCAAAGTCGAAAGGGAGGGGGAGCAGTTGACGACCAGGGAGCGGTATATCTGAGAGACTTTCTTGTCGCCCAGGTCGCCCATAAACAATTTAGCCTCAATAGGACTAAAGTCGGGGAGCTGTTCCAACCCCACTAGGCTGGGGCCAAGGGCATGTCGGAACTGAAGATAGCGATAGAATTGGGACCTGGACAAATTATACTCGGAGCTAAGGTCCTGAAAGGACTTAAGCGTGGTTCCGTTGAGAACATTACCGAGGGACGAAATCCCGATCGCGTCCCAGCCGCCGAACCCGGACAAGGAGGCCAGCTCTGGTAGTAGACCGTTATGCCACAGCGGCGTCTCGGCCGTCAGCCTGCCCCACCACCCCATGCGGCGCAGAGCCTGCCGCCAGATCGCGAAGACCACCTGGGTGACCCTTGGCAAGGCCCTCCTCCGCCTGGCCGAGTACAGCAGAGTGTGGAGAGTGGCACCGCCCATCAAGGAGTGTTCCAGTGCATAGGCCGGATCGCTACGATCCCCATACCACCACTCGTTGAGCACTAGAAGGTGGGAGGCCTGGTAATACGATAGCAGGTCCGCGGACGCCAAGCCGCCACAGTAGGCAGAGAGGAAGCAGGTACGCAGTGCCACCCTAGAGGCACCCCCGGCCCACAGAAATCTGCCCAGCACCGAGTTGACACCACGGAACCACTGCGGGTCTATTTTATACGGGTGATTCTGTAGTTGGTAGAGGAGCCGAGGCAGGGCCACCATTTTGAAAATAGCCGACCGGCCATAGATATTGAGGGGCATACGCGTCCAGGTCTTAACGTCAACCTGGACCCTGTCCCACACCGGCTGGATGTTACGATCCCATGCCACAGCAGGCGAGGCCGAGAGGTGAACGCCCAGGTACTTCATGCCGTCGACCGCCACCTGAAGAGACGCAGCCCACTGGCAACTCACCGAGGCACCCCCCAGAATCCACAGGGTTGACTTGCGAGGGTTAAGAAAGAGCCCCGACGTCTGGCCGAACTCCCGCATTATGTCGAGAACACGAGGTCCTGTACGGTGTAAATCGGTCATGAAGAAGAGCACGTCGTCCGCATATAGGGCAATGCGGTCCGAGTGGCCCGACCCCCACACAAAGCCCCGATAGAGCGCGTCCTGGCGCACTCGGGCGGCCATAGGTTCCATGGCCAGCGCGAAAAGGTACGGGGAGAGGGGGCACCCCTGACGAGTGCTCCTGGCCACGGGGAATCGCGCGGAAATCGCCCCAGAGACGCGCACAGAAGCGGTGATATCGGTATAGAGTAGCTTTACATAGGAGACGAAAACCGGACCCAGGTTCAGTAGTGGCAGGAGGGTAAGGAGGTAGGCCCAGCTGACCGAGTCAAAGGCACTATCTATGTCAGCCAACAACAGCGCCGCCTGGTCCCCAGTCGTCCCGATCGCGTCAATCGCCGCCTGCGCCCGCCGAATGTTGTGTCGCGTCGCCCGGTGCGGCATGAATCCCGCCTGATCCGGGTGGACAAGGGCCGATATGTGGGGAAGCAGGCGATTCGCAAGCGCCTTGGCCAGGAGTTTGGCTTCAAAATTAATAAGGGAGATGGGTCGGTAGGACTCGTGGCGCTCGGGGGGTCTGCCCGGCTTTTGAAACACCACAATCTCGGCGTGACGCCAGTCCGGGGGGAGGCTACCCCGCTCCCGAGCCAGTTCCAGTGCCCGCCTGTAATGCGGCCCAAGCTGCAGGTGGAATTTCCGGTAAAATTCACTGGGGAACCCACTAGGCCCAGGTGCTTTACCCGTATTGAGTTGACCCAGCGCGTCACCCAATTCTTCAGCTGTCAGGGGGAGATCCAGGGCATCGCGGACCTCGTCAGGTACCGCTTGCGGGCGAACCGCCGCGAGGTAAGCCTCAATGCCATCGGGGGAGAGGCTCTCACGAGGGGCATACTGACGCTCGTAGTAGCGCGCGAAGCTCGCAGCAAGGATCGAAGGGTCTGTTATTGCCACCCCCGCGCCGTCGACCAGCCCCGGTAAAGTGATCGGCTGAAAAGTCTGCTGACACAACCGGTGGAGCATGGTGCAGGACTTGTCGCCCCACTGGTACACCCTACTACGCGTAGCCAGCCACGCCTGGCGGGCCTCATCCAACAAGACCGAGGAGTAAGACTGTTGTGCTTGTAACAGCAGCCGCAACGTCATATCATCGGCCGCCTCCCTGTGTCGTGCCTCCCGCCTTTCCACACTCTCCGCCGCAGTGGCAATACTTTCTTGTCGGGTCCGGCGAGCAGAAGCGCACCAGGCAATATCGACAGCCCTCATGGCGGGTTTCATGGCTTCCCACACTGTCACTGCATCAACCTCATCCGTCAGATTGTCCCGCCAATAGTGGGCGATCGCACTGCGCAGATGCCGAGAATAGCCCGGTTGCTGCAGGTGCCATGTAGACATCCGCCACCTGAATGGTTGGCGCGCCTTGCAGAGGTCAATTTGAACCGCCACAGGGGAGTGGTCGGACAGCCCGCGAGGCCGGATCGCCGCCCCCTTTACTCTATCAAGGAAAGTCCCCGGTACAAATACACAGTCTAAGCGTGAAAGGGAGCCATGCACAGCAGACACATAGGTGTATTCTCGTCTCTCTGCATGAAGTTGTCTCCACACATCCACCCATCCAAGGCCATCAATCATTGCACTCAGCTTCGTAGGCGAGGCCGCAGCCGCGACCCCCTGCCTCCTCTGCCTGTCCAGGGCCACATCCAACACATCGTTCCAGTCGCCACCAATTACCGCCAGAGAACGGGGAAGTTCGGCCCATAGGGTAAACAGTCGCTCCGCAAGGGCCCACTGCAGCGGGGGAGGGGCATACACACTACCAAGGATTACGGGCTCCACACCAATCTTCCCTTGCACAAACACAAACCGGCCCTGCGGATCGAGCCACTGACGCTCATGGGTATAAGCTAGTCGTTTATGAACCAGGATGGCCACCCCCCTCGAGCCCCTGGCAAACCCTGCATGAAACACCTGGTGGAAGCCAAACCTCTGTAGGCTCAGAGCCTTCGTACCCAGCATGTGCGTTTCCTGGAGGAGGAGCACGTCAGCCAGGTCCCTTTTTGCCCATCGGAGCACAGCCCCCCGTTTGATCTTGTCCAGGAGCCCCCGGACATTCCAACTCAGTACACGCATGAGAGCAGTAGATGGCACAAGTCGTGGGGCGTCAGCCATTGTCCCAATGGGTCCGTGTCCACAATCCCCGCAACCCAACCCAAACTCCCAGCCCACCAGCCGCCGACAGCATACGAAACACGTGCATCCCACAGAACACATTCCCAACCCCCGCTACCCCACTAGTCCCAACCCGACCCCCCAACAACCAAACACCCCAGAACCCCCCTCCCCCACCCCAATACCTCAATAAACAATGAAGCATCTGTCGCGGTATACGGTACTTCAGACCCAAAACACAGCGTCTAAAGCCAGTCATACCAATGGATCCCAACTAGACCCCCCTTAAAACCAACCAGGCACACTCCCAGAACCACCCCCCAACCCCATCCGGAGGAGGCAGCCCATAAAGTGCACCCCGAACCCACTCCAGGGAAACAGCAACATCAGTAGTAAGGCACCACAAACCAAGGGGTGTCGGACCGCAAGCGTCCACACCCCCACCAGGAAAGGAGTCAATACTGCACCAGTCAACGGCTGCTCCATCGGCCAGAGTTCAGCAGCCACGGGGTAGGGACATCGACGAGAGGCCGCCAGTAGGTAGCCCCGGCCTGCGACAATCCTGAGTCTTCGCCAGGCTATTCTGTGTCAGGTTGTGTGTCCCCCAGCAAGGGATCCCGGGACAGGGACCTCCGTCGGGAGCGGGATTTGCGATGGCGTTTCCCCTTGGCAGGCGGGTCGCTCCGGTCCGGCGAGGAGCCACGTGGCGACCCGGAGTGCAACCCCGGCTGGACGTGCGGGCGAATCCTGACAGTTTCATCAGTCCAATTGAAGACGGCCTCTGGTGTATCGAAGAAGAGAGTCTTTGAGTTGAAGACCACCCGGAGGCGAGCCGGGTATAGCAGCGAATACTGGATCTTGAGACCTCGCAACTTGGCCTTTGCCTCCAGAAAGGAATGCCTCTGCTGGTGAACCAGTTTGGTGTAATCAGGGAATATCATAATCTTGTGGTTGTCGTAGAGCAGCGTGTCCTTGAGCCGCGCTTCCCGGAGAATAACATCCCTGTCGTGAAAGTTAAGGAGCCTTGCGATGATCGGGCGAGGTCGCTCCCCAACCGGCGGTTTCTGCGTCAAGGTGCGATGCGCGCGCTCCACCACAAAGCAGCTCGACAGGGCGTCCGGGGGCAGCCAGCTCTCCAGCCACCGAGACAGGAAGACATCCATGGGCCCCTTCTCACAGTCCTCCGGAAAGCCAACAAAGCGCAGGTTGTTCCGTCGCGCCCGCCCCTCGGCATCTTCCACCCGCAGTGCCAGGCCTCGTTGAGTCTGTTCCATGTCGGCAATCTTCTTCTTAAGGACGCCAACATCACCCTCTACTGTCGTGACCCTGGTCTCCGTCTCCGTTATGCGAGCGACTGCGTTGCGGAGGTCCTGGCGCAGAAGCATCACATCGGCTCCCACCGCTCCAATTTTCGCATCTAACATATCACGGGACTGGTTGATGGCCGTCAGCAGCGCCGCGTTGTCCGGTCCAGCACTCTGGCCCCCACCAGCCGCTCCAGCACTTCCACCGGGGCCGGTAAATTTGTCGATTGGCCCAGTCTTTGTGGCGGCCGTGCCCCTAGTCATGGCGGCGGCGGCAAAGGCGATCCACCAGTAGCACGCACCAGTAGGGGGGTCGCACCGCTCGAGGGTCCCCCACTCAGGCCCCAGCCGGGGCGGCCGAAGCACACCAGTCCACTCAGGATCTCGCCGTCGGTCACAGGGAGGGACTCAGGTCGTGCAGCCCCGCCAGATCCCAGCGCATGGAAGCCTCTCCCCAGGTGTCCGACTCCTCCGATCTATGGCAGTGGAACCAGCGAGCCCCAACGTACGTAGGGGCACAATGTCCTGCACCTGCTCCTGCGCAGTTCGGCGGTCCCCACAGCGGGCCGGCGCCCGGGCCACACCGGTCTCACCGCCCCCCCCGGCTCGTCACGGGCACTGGCCGCCCCCGCCCGACTCGCCTCGGTCCACGAGGGCGGAGGGTGCAGCGCGCACCGACGGCCTGGCACCGCGGGTGGCCGCAGTGAAGAGCGCCGTGCCCGCCGGCAGCAGAATGCGCCAAAGGATGCAGGGCGCTGCAGGCGCCAACAGCGGAGGGTCCCAGGATCAAAGGGTCCACGATGTGCGGGGGCCGCCAAACTCGAGGCCCCGGCTCCGCCGAGGTCAGGAAGGCCGCAGCCCCACCAAGGCTCCCACAGAGGCACGGGCCCCCACCGCTGGCAATGTGGGGAGAGATAGGGCACTCCTCGATGGGCCGCTGGTAGTGGGTAGCCCTGGAGCGCCGTCCGGGAGCGGCGCCGTCTGCCCCGGGTCCGGCCCGGGCACGCCAAAATTGAGGCCCCGGCCTGTCCGACGGGCACCAGGCCGCTCGCTTCACCCACTCGCCTCTTCGCGCCAGATGGTCCCCGCGCTTCGTGTCGGGCACCGGACGGCTCCCAGCGACGTCCGCTCGGGTCTCCTCGGTCGTGGTACACTCCGTAGGGTTCAGGGACCAGGATAATGCCAGGATAAGTGTCGGGCCGGCGGGAGCTCTAGCAAGCCACGTCCGCCATGATCGCCCGCTAAGCCACGCCCCTACCTCCCGGAATTTTGATTAACTGCTTCTCTCAAAGGTGCCTGCTTTGATAATGTATTGTTCAAGAGTGGGAACAGGGATCTGGAGTGGGACCTGGAGCAGGACTGATGCAGACACGGACTGCTGTTGAATATCCGCACAATGAAGAGTTTTCCCTCCAGTTCCTTAATAGCCCTGGAGCTTGTGAAGTCACACAACTTGGGGTCGCTCTTAAGCCCCAAGCACCACAAGTAAACTTTGTGAGTCTCCGAAAATGACATATGCCCTTAGCAGGAGACACAAAGCTGAGAAGCTCTGACTGACACTGCAAAATGTAGAAAAAGCTTTCCAAAGAGAGCTTAATCCAGGTCGAAGGGTGGGGAAAAAAGGAAACAACATTATGGCTCTGGAGTTGCGCATATTTGGTGGCAGTGCTTTCATGCAACAGGGTAGAACCCGGCAGCGAGATGAAGCGGTTTATTGCCTACAGGTGTAGGAAAGCTGTTTCATTTTTCCCAAATCCAGTCTGATTTCTGGAGGAGAGTCAAGAGATTTGGAATCTGCAGGTATAAGGACTCAGAAAAGAAAATAAGCAGTTATGTATGCTTTCTCTGTCTACATCCATCTTCCAACCTATCTACATTCACAGTTAAAGGTAAGTTGTGGTTTAGTGAATGCATGAAAACCTGAGAAACTCATGAAATTCACCAGATGTGGTATGCAAACACACACCATAATTCAAGGTGCACTCTATTCAGCACTTTGTCATTTGCCTTCTTTAATTTCTGCATTTGAGCTTCATCAAGACTTGTTGAACAAGTTACTTACCTTCAGTATCCATATATTTGTAAGAGACCTAGATTAGTTATAGATTCCGTACCTTGTGAATTACCCCCAGGCATCAGACTGGACTGGGAGAATTTTTTGTCAGCAGTACCCCTGCACATCGAAAGGTGGCGTTGGTCAGCTTTGCGTTCTTCGTTGGCGTCTGGGTCGCCAGAATGACGTTGCAGCAGCTACTTAGACGCATCCCACGCGCGCTGACGTCAGGTTTTATACAGAACTTTCCACGCCAGAAGCGCAGAGCCATGCAAGACACTGACCACTGGTGCAAAAAACTAGGGCCCTAAAGGAAGTTCTTAACCCTAGAAGTCAGATCGCAGAACGGGGGGGATGGGTGGGGCGGTAAGGAATCTATAACTAATCTATGTCTCTTACAGATATATTGTTACCGAAGGAAAGTAACTTGTTCATCTGAAAGAGACAATTAGTTATAGATTCCTTACTTTGTGAATAGATACCCCAGCAATACCAACCACAGAGGTGGGTCTGCAAAACAAGTTCACACCAGAACGTTCTGGAAAACAGAATGGCCAAAGAAGCTGTGTCTCCGAACTTGGCTGTCTAAGCAGGAGCGTTTTGTGAACGTCCATGTAGCTGCCTGACAGATGTCATTGAGGGGGACTCCCTGTCCCAAAGCAGTGGTAGCTGCCGTCGCCCTGGTGGAATGGGCGCGCAGTCCCACTGGAGGCTCCTTCTTTGCTTAAGAGTAGCAAACTTTTATACACAAAACAACCCATCTGGAGATGGTCCTTTTGAGCACAGCCCAACCGTTTTTGGCGCCCACATAGCCAACAAAGAGCTTGCCATCCACCCAGAATTGCTTGGTGCGATCCAAATAAAAGGAAAGCGCACATTTTGGATCCAGACGGTAGAGCCTCTCTTCCTCCCTAGAAGGATGCTGAGACGGAAAATATGTAGGCAAAGTGATGGTTTGATCAACCTGGAAAGAAGTAACCACCTTGGGAAGAAAGGAAGGTCTGGTGCTAAGGACGACCGTGTCCGGATGAACAGCCAAAAAGGGAGGCTTTGAAGAAAAAGCTTGGAGCTCACTCACCCTGCGAGCAGAGGTGATGGCAACCTGAAAGGCAGTCTTTAAAGTAAGAAGTCTGAGAGGACAGTTATGAAGTGACCTAAAGGGAGCACACATAAGGTAAGTAAGAACCAAGTTCAAGTCCCACTGAGGCATTACGAAGGGGACAGGAGGAAAAAGATGAGTAATGCCCTTAAGGAAGCGATTTACAACAGGGTACTTGAAAAGAGAAAGCTGATAAGGAAGCCTAAGAAAAGCTGAAATGGCTGAGAGGTAGCCCTTTTGAGTGCCCATAGCAGAGCCCTGCGGCACAAAGACAAGAGGAACAGGAGAACCTCAGAAAGAGGGGCAGAAAAGGGATCCATTGCTGTGCACCATGCCACAAATGTGTTCCATCTGCAGGCATAAACAGTCTTAGTGGAGGGACGCCGGGCTGCCAAAATAACATCACAGATTTTGGGAGGAAGGTCGAAGGCTGTCCACTGTCGCCGCTCAATCTCCACACAAGGAGGTGGAGACTAGACAGGTTCAGGTGGACGACAATCCCCCACTGCTGCAAATGAAGATCCCCCCGAAGAAGCAGACGGATCGGAGATTCGATGGCCATGTGTAACAGCTCGGGATACCAGACTCTTCGTGCCCAATCCGGAGTCACAAGGATGTTTTGGGCCCAGTCGCGCTTGATTTTCTTCAGCATTCTGGCAGAAGAGGTATAGGCGGAAAGGTGTATAGAAGACCACAACTCCACTTGCGACGGAAAGCGTCATCTAGCGTGTGCCGCCTTGGAAATTCCAACGCAGAGAATTGCTGATATTGCATGTTCTCTTCGGTGGCGAATAGATCTAACCAATGCTCTCCCCACTGTTGAAAGAGACCTTGCATCACTGAGTGAACACGCCATTTGTGATCCATCATGCACCTGCGGCTGAGTTTGTCCGCCCTGGCGTTCAGAGAACCAGCCAGGTATTGCACCACTAGGTAAATGCCCTGATGTTCCAGGCATGTCCAGAGATGGAGAGCCTCGCGACATAGGTTCCACGACCCCACCACCTTGTTTTTTGCAGTACCACATGGTGGTGTTGTTGCCAGTGAACATCTGCACTACTCTTCCCCGGACAGAGGGAAGGAATGCCTTCAGTGCAAGACGGATCGCACGGAGCTCCAGAAGGTTGATGTGGAGACCGGATTCCACCGGAGACCAGAGGCCTCTGATCTCCGCCTCTCCCATGTGGATACCACACCCCAGAAGTGATGCGCCTGTCACCACTGTGCACTCTGGTTGGGGAAGGGAGAGGGATCTGCCGTTGACCCAATCTTGGTTCGTTAGCCAGCACTGCAATTGACGTGCAGCGCCCTCCGAGATCTGAACGCTATTTGACAGATTCCCCTGATGCTGTGCCCACTGGAAGTTCAGGTCCCACTGCAGAGCCCGCATATGCCACCTGACATGATCCACCAACAGGATTCAGGAGGCCATGAAGCCCAGTGGTCTCAGGATCATTCTGACCGAAACCCGGGATAGAGGTTTAAAGATCGGAATCATAGCCTGAATACCCCAGACTCGGTGTTTGGGAGGATAAACCTGAAACTGCGTTGTGTCCAGAGCAGCGCTGATGAAAAGGAGCTTCTGAGAGGGAGTCAGGTGGGACTTCAACACATTTGAAGTGAACTCCAGCAAGTGCAGGAGGTTCGCCATAGTCTGGAGGTGAGAGACAACTACTTGGGGCGAGCCCGCCTTCAACAACTAGTCGTCGAGATAGGGGAAGACTGGAACCCCTGATCTGCGCAGATGAGCTGCGACCACAGCCAACACTCGAGGGGCACTGGTAAGGCTAAAGAGGAGCACTGTAAAAGTGCTTGTGGCCCACTGTGAACCGCAGGTAATGCCGGTTGGCCGCAAGGATGGGGATGTGAAAGTAAGCGTCCTGCAAGTCCAATGCTACCATCCAGTCTCCAGGGTCGAGGGCAGACAGAACCTGAGCTAGCATCAACATTTTTTACTTCTCCTTCCGAAGGAAGCGGTTGACGTTCCTGAGAACCAAGATAGGATGCGGAGGTTAGTCCTGCCTGCCACCGTAAGTAGCTCGAGGTTGAGAGCCTCAGCCGCACTAAGCAACACCACTGCATAAGAAGCTCCCTTCTCTGTAGCCACGGTGGGAGGAGACAACAGGCCAGGGTCTGGGGAGGAGTTTAGACCACTGGCTACCCCAAACTCCTCTCTTCAGTCTGAATTATACTCCAACTGGGCAGTTAAAGGGTCTCCGGACCTCTCCCAGTCCTCCTCACCCTCCTCTGGTTGCCAATCTGGCCTGAGAGAACCAGGGTAGAACAGAGGAACAAAAGTACCAGTCGGCGCCAGAACCGGGTCTTCGTCGGGGTGGAGGTCGACGCTGGCGGGGAACACAAACAGCATTGGCTGCGAACCCAGGCCTGGAACCAAGGGGACCCTGCGGGGCCAGAGCCGCTGGCGTCGAAGGCTCAGGGCCCCCAGTTGAGTCCACAGAGTCCGAAGGCACACCAGCGGAGTCGGGTGGCCCAAAGATAGCATGCATTGCTTCGTAAAAGCTGCAAAGATGGGCAGGGGCCGCTCTGGGTCCCGGAAAAGGTGGAAACCTCGGAGTCGACCCTTCATGCCCCGCACACTGAGCCGCGGGAGGGTCATCACCCACCCGCATCCCAACGGCCGGGGAGAAGATGAAGAGCGACTATGCTTCTTTGACTTCTTCTTTGACTTACCTGAGGAGTGCAAAGACTTCAAGGACGAGTGGTGGTGGTAGCTCCTTGACCTCCTGCGCGACCTGGACCTTGAACGGAGCGCACTGCCGGGCCTAGAGACGTTTTCGGAACCGCTCCCAGTAAGAATTAGGATTCATGGTACAGCAGTCGGAACAGGACTTGGGATCGTGGTAGCGTTTGAGGCACCACAGGCACCCACGGTGCGGATCTGTCACCGACCTCAGTTTTCAAGGGAACTGCAAGCCTTGAAACCGGGCATCCCTAACGTGCATCAGGAGTCGATAAACTCATAACGGTATTATCCAAAGTCACAAAAAATTAGACAAAAAAGTGACTGGAGGTACCGTTCTCTACGGATCTGCGCTGGCTGGCGCAGAAAAGGAAAGAACTGACGTCAGGTGCGAGGGCGGCGACTAAGTAGCTGTCGCAATGTCATCCCGGTGACCACGACACCAACTTCGAATGCAGAGCCGACCCACACCATCTTTCGACATGCAGGGGTACTGCTGACGAAAAATTCACCAGATCCAGTTTGATGCCTGGGGGTAATTCACATGGTAAGGAATCTATACCAAATTGTCCCTTTCATATTGTGTTATTATGTAAGAATATTTCTACAATGAACAATTTTGTTGATCATTTTATTTACATATATTCATTGTATGACAATTTCGTTATAGCTAAATAGAGTATCAGTGAATTCATATGTATTACATTTGTATGCTACAATGTTTAGAGAGAAACTCTATTAGAAAAATGTGCAAGGGAATTCACACGTTTCTATTCACACCTTCCATCACAAATAACGAGGCTCATTTTGGGGTAAACTTTGATATGAAATCGTTCACAAACTGTAACACTTGCAATGTTGTGTACGCTATTTTCTGCCCATGCAACAAAATGTATATAGGCCAGACAAGTCAAAAGGCCAAGACCAGAATCAGCCAGCATCGAAGCAGGATAAGATGCAACATGCCGAATGCCCCCATGGTAGAACATTTTACTGAGTTGAACCACACAGCAGATGACATCAGGTGGACCATCTTGAAGTCCATCAAACTTCCGCAAAGAGGGGGGAATTTGTCCCAAATAATGAACAGAGAGGAACTGAAATCCATCATTCAATTCAATACCATCAGGACTGGTTTGAATAGGAGTGAGGACTGGACCAATCTGCTTTGATTGCAACGGAAAAAACCTGCCAGCTGGGTTCCTGCAAAAAATGTACATGGATGTTGATAATCATTTTGTATATAGTATACTGTGCGTTTTTAACCATATGTCGTTTTGAATTGCATGTGTCCTTATTCACTCCTTGGGCACGCACCCTAAGCACTCTAACTCACTCCCTCCCCACTTCAATATGGCCACCACTACCGACTAGCGACCTCTTGATCACTGCAAAACGCAAAAGTAACCAACCCGGTCACTTATGAAAATGCCAAGCGTCAGTTAAAAGTTCGTTACCATTCAATTCATGTAAAACCTCGGCATTCCGTTGGTATGGTGTTGGTTTAAATTTCCCGGCATGACTGCCATTCAGGCACGCATGAATACTCTCTCACCACTCCATCATGTCCGCCGCCAACACGGAGGATCACATGACTCAGGTCACATGACCGTCACTCTTTCAAAGCCCTGCGCGCAAACTTCCCAACATGGAAGCTGCAACGCCAGCGCGGAACAGATGCATCGTCATCCCGACTACAGCGAGGTAAGACCCAGCCCCTGCCCGAGCCCGTAGCTCTGACACGGTGAGCAGACGGGCACACCCTACCCTGACGGTTTTCTCTCTCTCCCCCCTTTTTTCATCATAGCGGTTTGTTGTATCCCCCGACCGCCGCTACAGAGCCCCTGGAACCTGGGTGAGAACGCCAAGCAAGGCGCTCATTCGACTGTAATCAGCCAATTGATGCTATTACGGGATACAATTTTCCCTTTTCAAGGTGAGCTAGTACCCGCTCCTGCCCCTCAGCTTGAGTGTCTACATTCTGCCCAATGTTTAATTCGGACAACCTCTCTCCCACAGATTGCTCCCCCTTTATCTCCTCTTTCCGAGGCACCCCGCATTGGGTAGCCGCTCCAGGCCGTTAAAGATATAGGTAAGGGTTGCAGCTAGACGCACGATAGCTCACGAGCACCAGCTTGGGCGTTACCAAAGTGTTAACCATGACCATTATTTCACAGCCTCTTGATCATCAATGTACCGCAACCTCGAGGCCAAACATTAAATGAAAGTGCTTCTTCAAATCCACCTCTGGGTACGTCCGTGTTGTTTTAATCTAGTACAATTCACGTCAAATTATTTTAAGACCTGCACTCCTCCACTAATGTCTCACTGACTTGTGATGAATCCGTCATTC
Source organism: Lissotriton vulgaris (assembly GCF_964263255.1). Taxonomy (NCBI): domain Eukaryota; kingdom Metazoa; phylum Chordata; class Amphibia; order Caudata; family Salamandridae; genus Lissotriton; species Lissotriton vulgaris. The sequence goes on from NC_141689.1 coordinate 654,939,265, forward strand.
CAGTAGTTCATTTAATCACAAGATGTCATCTCCTCACCTACACGGAAATGACTATCTTTTACAAAATAGGCACATCCCAACCACTGCGCATTGTTCTGGTCGCCGTCATTCAAGACAAACACCCTCCACCACACTGCGATTTCGAAAGTGCATGCCAAGTAGTGTGTGACGAAGTTGACTCCTTGTCCATATCTTTACAAAAAAGACAGAGTAGCGTTCTCTAATATATCTTTGTCTCTCTGTTTTCTCCTGTTTTTCTTTACAGGCTTGATTGTTCTATGTTATTCCAGGCATATATTAAGTCCTGATGATGATCCTTTTATTTTAGAGCATAGGATCGAAACGCCGTCAACACTTATGTAGACATACATTGTTATTTATTGTGATTTACTGTTGTATGGTCTACTAAAGGGAATACTGCCAATTTAAATCCTAAAGCAGTACCACTCTTTTGCTCAACTCTTCCTTTGCCTGATGTAAAATATTCTTTCCTCTGCACCCTTTTTCACAAACTTTTTCTTTATTCTGATGAGTACGGCACAGGCTTGTGCCTTACTTCAAACACTACTATGTTTGTTATGTTATTGAAAGATTCAAATTGACTTCTTGTCAAACATTCCTAAAATAAACTCTATGCCCGGCTGGGTATAAGAAGAACTGTACATGGTGTCCGATTGTGGTCCATATGTTATTCATTTTTCTAGAAATTGTTTTGAGCTTAGGACCTTTGTTCTTTTGAAATAGCCGATACCCATGGTCCAAAGCCATTAAGTGGGTCCCCCTTGTTTACTTAAAAAAAAATTATTGTGTGTATGTCCTTCAGGGAAATATGTTACTGCAACCCCAATCAAAAAATATGTATTTCTGGCAGACCTTGGCAGGACTAACATTTATCCTGCATGCTTTATCTCCATGTGAGTTGTGGGACTTGTTATAGCTTCTCTGTGTTTCCTGTTCAAGTTGCTAAGTTAATTCCAACTTTGGCTTGCCTAGAAGCTAATCAAAATCGGTTGGGCCATAATCACAGTGGACCTATAAAAACGTACAAACTCTGTAAATGGAACAGGAAAAGAAGCTCTGACTAATATGAGTAAAATGTGTCCGTAGTAGAATTTCGGTTTTTCTCGAGCTTATAGTGTTTTTCCAGTGCATTTCCGTTTTTTTCCGACGCACATAATTCACCCATTCGGCTATGCACTTAAGTGACTGGCCGCACAGCCTGGCCATCGGCCAGACCTAAATTACCAGTGTGTGCATCCTACCAGGGTCTTTTCTTAACCATAACGTTTTTGTTTTGCAAAAAAACACGAGTTTTATGAAAATTGCAATGTTTGACAAAACGTTGCGTTTTTTTAATGGAAACATTTTATTTCCATTTTCATAACCACCAATACAACCAGTCAATTAGTCAAACACACAGCCTACAAATGAAAGTGCACAAGACCCACTCCATTCCCCCAAACCCCAACACCTCCACAGTTATCGAGGCAATCGGTTTATCACACTCGTGTTAACCGTCCAGTCCGTTTTACGATCACCATTTCGTCCAAGCTTTCTCATTTTTACGAGGACTGTAAATGTTGCCTTTTTTACAGACTCAAAATGGCAGCCGCGTGATCACAATTTATATGAAAATCATGACTTTAATGTACAAACCTTATTTTTCACCATGTTTCATGCCTAAGACTGCCCCCCCCACCACTCCCTTAAAGTTAGGCTATGCACAGTTCCCTCCTTTGCTGCAAAAACATTTTTCCAATAGCATGAAATTGCGATTTTATTTGATTTTCAAAATGGTGGAAAAAAAACTGCCAATCACATTTGCCACAAAAATCAAGTACGATTAAAAGAATTCAAGATGCAAACAGTAAGATATGCAGAAGTGTTAACCTTCAGCCAATAGTGCCAATTTATTTTGTAATTTCACCTTTTCTTCTTTGCTCTCTTTGTCTTTTAAAGATGGGTCTTTTATTTTTTCTTTTGTCTCCTTTTCCCTCACTTCTTTTTTGTCGTCCTTTTCTTTTTTCTCTTTTTTTAATTCATTCTTATTTTCACATTCAATAATTTCTTTTTCTTCAGGTTCATCTTTAATATTTGATTCCGGCTCGGTTTCACCCTCCCCTTTTTCGCCTGCCTGTATTTTGTCAGCCTGTTTTACATCCTGAAAAAACAAACCAATCACATAAAACAAATTAGTTATACAGCAAATGTAATGGAACCGACAATACATTCTGTACTTCTTTACAAAGCGTAGCGTCTTAACGTCAGGCAAGTTCCATTCTTTATTCTCGGCTATAACTATATGCTTCCAAGAAGATACCTAGCTTACCATCTTAATCACTTGAACCTTCCTCTGAAATCAGCAGAATTCCAATAAGGAATAAAGCCCCTACCTTCAGTGCATGATGAATATATAACTTTCCCTACTTGCAAACCCTGCAAAAAAACAGGCTTATGTTGCAAAATTAGAAACCTACTGAATTACAACCCTTTCTCGGTCCAGTCAGCATCTTCCGTGTCTCCGATAGATACCTAGAAATTATGGCTAGTAACTGAAAAGATTGTTACAAATAACTGTCTGACCACCAGAGAAAGAAAGAACGGATTCACTATCAAAGTTACTTAGGAAGATACTGAATTTTTAAATCAGCCGAAAAAGCCTGAAAACTGACCACCTTTCTGGCTTAAGATAATGTAGAAAAACTGTTTCACCAGTAGGACAACTGAATTGACGATTAAGTTCATCGGTTAGAGACATTAACTGAGCCAACACCTGGTTGAGGTGCCAATGAGTACGGCTAGAACCAACAGAGGAATCCCTATTCACCCATCCCTTTGATAATAAAAAATACATGTGGGTATCATACCAAGAAAGAGGAGTATGCTTCTTCAAAAAGATCCAAAGTTTTAACAAACAAATAGTTGGGAAACTTACTTGCAAAGGCTCATAGTGAAATTTAGCACTTCAGACAATAAAAGTAGCTGCATGGTGTATGCCGCAATGGGAGGAAATGGGGTGTATTATATGGTGCGCTTTTTCAACATCACTGTTTAAAACACTTACCAAAAACCCTTAGAGTTTCATCTGCCAGCCCCTCAGCTCAATCTAAAGTAGCTGTGGCTCTGAGCAGCAAGGCTTACACAAAGGAACAAGAATTGAGCATATAATCAGCACCAAAACAATTGAAGAAATCGACACAACACTAAAGAAATCCAACACCAAATTATCAAATTTGTCAGTATTTAAAAATGATTTTGACACTAGAATGAAGTAGATCCACTGCAGGGATCTGGAGATAAAGATTATACAAGCAATATCAATGAAATTTCACTCAACCGCAAACAAGACTTGTGCGAGAAAGAGCCCTCTTTCTTGCATGGTATGCCCCCACTTTTTCTGAATTGCTGATGATCTTTGACTGTGTGCGCCCTGGGCTCCTGCTAATCAGGTACCCAGGGCCTATGTTCCTTCCCTAAAACTGCATTGAAGCATAAACCTCAATTGGCTTCTCTGGCACACAAGTCAGCCCCTGGTAAATGGTACAACTGGTGCCCAGGGTACTGTGACCAGAGAAGGCCTCTAAGGGCTGCAGCACTTATTGTGCCAACTTTAGAGGTCCTGTACCCGGACACTCACGCACTGTCTTTGCAGGCTGCGTGTCTTGGTGCAGAACAAAGTGAAGAGTCGACAAGGCACACATCCCTGTGTGCCATGCCCACAAACCACTGCCCTGGCATACATCAGTCACCCCTCTAGCTGGGTGCCCTATGCCAGTGGTGAGGGTACAGGTGAATGAGCCCTGTACCCCTTTGTGCCCAAGTGCATTCCTGGGCACTGTAAGTGCAGTGCTGCCATTATGAGTGTAGGTGCTGGGATTTTGTCATTACGAACTTCACAACACCGTGATGGCTACACTGAAGACTGGAAAGTTTGGTATCCAACTTCTCAGCACATTAAACCCACACTGATGCCAGTGTGGGATGTAATGTAAAAAGCACAACAGAGGGCATCTTAGAGATGCTCCCTGGAACTTGACCAACGTGTAGTGACCTGACTGAGTGGCCGCTTAGGCTGCCACCGACAGTCATCTTTCTGGACCCCGGGGTCGAGAGCCTCCCCCCCAGGATGGGCAGGGTTCACGAAGGGGAAGCTTCAAAGGCATGCCGCCTTTGTGAGCGTCCCCAGACCATTTGCTGCTTTTAGCAACTGGTCCCCACAGGTACTGACCCCCACTTTGGGCGGAGAACCGGCAGGAAAACCAAATGAGGAAGGGAGGTGTGCCCACTTTTACCAACCCCACCCCTCAGGAGGGAGGTGGAGGCGAGGTAAAGCACAACTCTCAGTCCCGCAGATGGTGGGTGGGGGGGTGGGGCATATGCCTCCCTCCCACTGGATGGTGGCATAAAAGGGGTGAACCCACCCCAGGGAAGGGACCCATCTGGTCCCCAACCTTTTACCTACCTGTAACATCCCAAAACCTAGTATTTAGGGGTACTCCTGCTCCTTGCTTCCTCAGACAAGAAACTAGAGGAAGAAAAGAAGGACCCCAAACACTAGTGCCAAAGCTAAGAGGAGGAGGATGCCCACTGACTTGGCCCCAAACCTACCGGCCTGTCCCCACCTCGAACCTGCAGAAGAAAAACTACGGTGTGTCCTGCAGCCAGCAGCCTCAAGAACCCCGAGGACCTGCCATGCCTTCAAAACAAAAGACTCAGTCTCCCGTGAACACCAGATTTCTTCGACAACAGACTCTAGCTCTGGCAAGATCCGTGAGTCTGCATCACTCTGCACCCGACGCTCACAGCCCGAGTGGCCTAACACTACGAGGAGGTCTCTCCAGCAATCCTGACCAAAGATCCAGTGATCCTTGACCTGCCTCAAGCCTCCAGCCGACACCTGCAGCCTCAAACCGGAAGGTCCCCCAACCGCGACCAGGAGCTGGTAAGAAGATCCGACCCTAAAAGGCACCCCTGCACCCGACGCCCCACGGCCTGGGTGGCCCAACCGACGGTGCCTAACCAACCTCAAACATCCCAACTTACCTCTCCAAGTGACGGTGGCACCCAGAAGACCTTCATCTCCGAGCCTGCAGTGTGTTTGCAAACCGGAGACTCCTGATTGAAACTTAGAGGTTGCACAACGCCAAACCAGCACTAAGCACCCGGCTAACCCAGTGCCGCGGAGGGTGCACCTTTTGTGCTGGCTTACACCCCCATTTACCCAGAGCTTAAGTCCATGAAGCTTTGCTCCCACACCTTTGTGTCCTGCTCGTAAGCAGCCACCAACCTGAGGTCCCCTATACCCCATTGGATAACATTGGGCCTCAGCACTCAGTGCCCTAGTGCCGCTGAGGGTGTAACAAGAGTGCATCCTTGAACCTGGGAGACCCCTGGGTCTACCCCCTGTATACCAATTCCCACAACCAAATACCTACCTTTATTTATTTATTTATTATTGAAATTTATAAAGCGCATACGTATGCCCGTGGGCGTTTTGGCGCTAAGATTACTGTTAGGATCTCTGGAGGTGGTCGCACAGTGGCAAAAAGGACTCGTTACTGGTTAAACAACCACGTCTTCAGCAGCTTCCTGAACTGGAGAAGAGAATTACACGATCTAATTGTTAACGGAAGCGAGTTCCAGAGTCTAGCTGCTGTCACTGTGAAGCGCTTGTCTCCCCAAGTGGCTGTCCTGGTGCGGGGTACTGCCAGTAGGTGCTGTGACATAGATCTCAATTGTCTAGATGGACAGTAGGTAGTGAGCTGTTCTCGCAGGAACATTGGGCCTTGGTTGTGGATGGCCTTAAATGTCAGACAGAGGAATTTAAATTTAATTCGGTTTCTGATTGTTAACCAGTGGTAGTTTCTGATGGTATGACTGATAGATTTAAAGTTAGGGGTCCTAGATAGTACTCTTGCTGCCGCATTTTGAATCAATTGCAGCTTGGAGAGTACCCGGTTTTGTGCATTGGCAAATAGGCTGTTGCAGTAGTCTAAAGCGGAGAGCACGATGGTGCTCACCACAGTTTTGCCAGCGCTTTCAGAAAGAAGTGGGATGATTTTGCGAATGAGCCTAAGTTGGTGATGGGCATTTGCCGCCGTTTGGTTGGCATGTGCCACGAAGTTGAGCTTCTCGTCAAAAACTATTCCCAGGTTTCTGACCCTAGCTACTGGTACTGGTACGGCTCCTAAGGATGAGGGCCAGCATTCTGCTGACCATAGGGGGGAGATCTTCCCGAAGACAACTACCTCCGTCTTCTCGGAGTTCAACCTAAGGCAGTTGGTGTTCATCCAGTCTTTAATTGCTGACATGCCTTCCTGAAAGCGTGCTGCCACCTGTTCTCCATTATTATTTATGGCAAGCACCAGCTGGGTGTCATCAGCATAGGAGGTAAGGCTCATCTGGTATGATTTAATAACCCTAGCTAAGTCTGACACATAAATATTAAATAGTGTTGGACTTAGAGATGAGCCTTGAGGAACACCACATGGCAAGGCAAGTTTTGGTGATTTAAAAGGTCCCAGCGTCACTGCTTGTGTGCGGCTAGACAGAAATGAGGCCAGCAGGTCTTTGGCTTTGGCACCAATGCCCAGATTTCCGACACGGTCAATCAAAACGGAATGATTGACCGTGTCGAAGGCCGCTGAAAGGTCTAACATTATGAGGACAGCAGTCCCTCCAAGGTCTCTAATGGTTCTGATGTCATCAGCCGCCTTAATTAAGGCAGTTCCATGGAATTTCCGGAAACCGAACTGCGTGTCATCAAGCCGATTGCTTTTCTCAAGATATTCAGACAGCTAGCCATTTATTGCCTTCTCGACACTTTGGCTAAGAATGGCAGACTGGCAATGGGTCTGTACCTTTGAACCGAAACCGATAACCCTATTTTTCTCTACATGATAACATTGACTGTTTTTCTGTGAAAAGTTTCTAAGTGTTGAATTGGAAAATCTAAAAAAAAGTTTCTAAAACTGTAACATAATAACCAAAACGCTTTAACTTATCTATATACTATATCAAAGTGAGGTATAGTGCGCACAGAGTCCAGTGGATCCCCAAAGGTAAGCAGAGGTAAAGTTAGATAGCACCTCACTCTCTATTTGTGGTAGTGTGGTTGAGCAGTAAGGAAGTATCAGAGGTCAGTGTTAAGCATTCATTGTACACACTCAGTCAGCAAATAAATTCACACACTCAAAGACTGAACTTCAGACCAATTGTTTTTGTATAAAAATATTCTTTTAGTTATTTTATTTCCTCGAACCAAGCAAGCCTGGCACAGGTAAGTTGATAAATAATTTGCAGTACATGTACAGTTTGGAATGCAGTTGTAAATGTACTTTGAAATGGTTACAGTTTGAATTACTGGTAATGCAATACTGTGGAATGCTGTACATATACTTTGTATCGATTTTGCAATAAAAATTACTGGTACGTTTCTTTCAAGTTACTTTTGAGATTACTTTTTCAACTCAGTGTGATATGTCTAGATATCACACTAGGACATTTCCTAGAGAAAAAAAGTAAAGTCAGTTTTGCAGAATTGTTAAATTTCAGGTTTTTATACAATTCAAACAGGCCACTTGGTTGTGGGAGCAAAGCTCCGGGACTTTAGCTCAGGGAAACATGGGGAAACTGTAGGAGAGTAGGGTCTGCAATCCTATGGTCACCCTAGATTTTTTGCTTTTTGCTTCACTGGTTTACGACTTTCCCTGGCTGTGGGCCTGCTAATCAGACCCACAGCCTAGCTGTTCTCTCTCTAAATTGACATCCATGTACTTTAGGTGCATTTACCAATTGGTATTGGGTCACTCTTGTAAGTCCTTCTACAGCGTACCATAGGTACCCAGGGCATAAGTGAACCCAAGGCCTACCAGGGGCTGCAGCATGTATTATGCCACCCCTGGCTGGCCCTCCAAATCTGACACAACTGGCTGATCAATCAGCTGGGGCAAGGTGGTGTAATCACCCTTTGCTTTAGATATAGTATACCTATATCTAAACCTAAATTGGACACATACTCCTATAAGTCACTCCTATGGCAGGCCTTAACAATCCTGGAGGCAGAGTGCTTGGAATTATGTGAGATAGTGTTCTGGCATGAGCTGAGCCTGTCTGCAGCTTTCGGAACCAAGTCCTTTAGCTGTTTTCATGATAACGCTATACCATATACTCTTAAGTGCATTATAACCTCGAGGTTATTGCTAACTTTGGCATAGCATTATCAAAACATGTTGAGTAAGGTGTCATACGAATTGGAATACTACCCCCTCGCCAGTTCTGGCGACGGGGGTAGCATTCCACCCTTCTAGAGGGATACAACATGTATGTAACTGTGAACCCCGGTTAAAGTTAACTCGAGCCTCAGTATCACAAAATGGATGCTGCCACCACAGACACAAGTCTGACCTCCTGCTGCTGGGAGTCCTTCCAGCGAGGGAGGCCTGGACAAAGGGTTTCCTGCCTTGGGAGGTGCTAGCACCACCCCAGACAGGATTTTGTGTATTAGGTAGGACAGGGCTGAAAGGAATGAGACATGCCTGGGGCACACAAGGTGCCCTGTGCATACACCGGCTCAAACCAGTTGCTGGGGCACTCCAGCCCCAGCTCTGGCGCGAAACCGGACAAAGGATAGGGGGTGTAACCACCCCCCTTACTGGTCCCACCCATAGGAGGGACCTAGTGATAGTGCAGCCCCCTTTAGCAGGATAAAGGTAGGAGCTGGTCCCATTCCAAATCAGATTGATCCTGACTTGAAAACTTTACAAGAAGAAACTCTGGACTTCGACATTCTGCTACAAAAGACTGAAGAAATCTCCCTTGTGGGCAAGGAGTGTCCACCCTGCACAAGCAGGCACCATCAAACGTCCAGCGGCTTCACTTTGTCGTCTTCCCTCGAGGATCCAGACTTCAGAGCCCGACGAGACCCGGACTCCCAGACCTCTCCGACCTCTACCTACATCTGCAGCACGATTTAGAAAAGGGGGTGGTGATGAACAGAGTGTCTGAGTTAAACAGACCACTCTTACCCAGTCCAGAGATCAGGGCTTGATCCATCACCGTTATTTATCTCACTGCCCCATCCCAGCTCAGAACCTGGCTATATGCAAATCAGTCTGTCCCTGGCTGACATCTGCAGCACAGCTGAGACCCGTGGGTGCGACGAGACACGTGGGACCGGCCATCTTGGGGAAACTGCACTTCGCTTCCAGCACGACTTCTGAGGTATCCTCGACGAAGTGCTTTGGGGACTGAGAAGCCCCAGCCCCGAGCAGCTCCTGCACCGAAGACCAGCCCTCCAGCATCCCGAGATCTGCGTGGGGCCCTTCTGCCTGTTTGCTGCTCGACGCGTTGCCTGGTCACTTACTGGCTGGCTAGTGGCCTCCTAGACGACGATCCACGACATCAACTCCGCTGGTCTGGTTGCTCCAGACTGGCCCTTGCTTCCATGCAAAGGAGAAGCACCCCGGACCCTCCTGGTCCGCACCAGACGCCTTTCCCACTCACCGCGTGGGTTGCCTTTGCCAAGGCCTGTTGACGCCGAATCCGGAACCAACACCGCCGACAGCGAGAGCCTGCGTGGGACAGCTCGTGCCTCCATCCTGGTCGTCGAAGACACCTCCTGGTCCACGTGGCTGCAGAGTCAAGCGTCCATTCTTCACCTGATCGCGAAGACAGCATCTGGTTCCTTCCTGGTTCCACTCCAGTCACTGGCTAGTGACTTTGAAAATTGCCCCCTCTGCTTTCAGGTCTTCAGCATTCCTGATCCACCCTTGGATCACACCTGACATCTTCCTCCTGGTCCCCTGCAGCATCTTTTCTTTCAGGCTCCATAGACTTCACCGCAGAAACCCGACACGACTTCGCACCTATGCACCCGCAGCCCGTGGGTGAGGTAACAAGAGCATTTCGGTGCTCATGGGTAGATTGACTCTCCTAGTGTCCAGATTCACAGTCGTTTTAGTCCTAACTAGTCAGGATTGTTCGTACTCACCTTTTTCTTGAACTGTACTGTCCATAGACGACGTTACGCATCTCGCGTGTGAGTTCACACTCTGCACACGTGTCCCGTGGGACTCCTATTACTTACCTAAAGTTAGGGTAGTGTAGTCCCAGCGATCCTACAGCCTCTGGACAGCTCCATTCCTTCCATCGACTTCCTTATACCACTTGGTTAGTATATGGTTTGTTGCGCCCCTAGGGCAACATTGTAACTTGTGCAACTTAACGTATTTTTCTTAAGAGTCTTGTCATGTGCTTAGCCCTCTGACCTCATAAAGAGTTCAGAGGTGTTTGTTAGTTAATAAATATATTGTTTATTTTCATAACTACCTGTGTGGTGTCCTTTCATTTGGTATTCAAGGGGTTATATTTTGTAAAACAGCTGGCTTCACATGCCAAAAGAGTTTAGCCTAAGACTGCTTTGTCCATGCTACCATTAGGATAGCTGGTCTATAAGGTGGACTTACAACTAATCACCATAAGGGTTGGTTGGACTGATTCAAGGTGATCACTAGAATTAGTGAGCATCATATATCAGGCCAACATCTCACAGAAACAAAGTAGCACCAAAGGTGCACCCTCTGCGGCACTAGGGCGGCTGGGTGCAGGGTGTTGTTTCGACGACGGGCGCCCAGTTGGTTTTAATGAGGAACCTCCGGTTTGCAAAGGCACTGCAGGCTCGGGGATGAAGGTCTTCTGGGCGCGACCAGCACTTCGACAGGTAAGTTGGGAAGTTTGGGGTTGGTTAGGCACTGTAAGTTTGGGCACACAAGGCCGTGGGGTGTTGGGTGCAGAGGGGCCTTTTGGGGTTGGATCTTCTTACCAGCTAGTGGTCGCAGTTTGGGGGAGGGGGGGCCTTCTGGAATTAGGCTGCAGGTGTTGGCTGGATGCTTGAGGCAGGTCGGGGGTCACGAGATCTAGGATCAGGATCACCGGGGTGACCTCCTCGTGATGTTTGCCCACTAGACCTCGGGCGGTGTACGGCGGGTGCAGAGTAGGGCGGATCCTGTGTCCGGCCAAAGCCAGAGGTTGCAGAGAATAAAATCCTGTGTTCACGGGAGGCAACGTCTTTGTAGTTGAAGGCAGGCAGGTCACCCGGGGTTTTCGAGGCTGCTGGCTGCAGAACACACCTGGATTTCAAAGGAGCAGGTTCGAAGGGGAGACCGGCTGGTAGGGCTGGGGGATGTACGTGGTTACAACGCTTGCTTTTACCACGCATGCCCTTACAATGCAGTTTTTTAAACGCAAGTCGTTACAACGACTTGCGTTGGGGGTGCTGGATAGTGAATAGTTTAATTTACTATTACAACTCCAGTCCCCGTGGATAGTAGGGAAGGTGTTGGATAGTAAATTAAACTATTACCTATCCTACAGCGCCCCCAGCGCAATTCGTTGCAATGACTTGCGTTGAAAAACCTGCCTTGTAAAGGCACTGCGTGGTAAAAGTTGCGTCGTAAAGGATGTTTCCCAGGGCTGGGGCCAAGTCAGTGGGCGTCTTCCTCTTGTTAGCTGTTGCACAGCTGTTCGTTCGTTCTTACTCTTCTTGTAGTTTCTTCTTGTCTGAGGAAGCAAGGTTCAGCTGTGTCCTAAATACTACATTTAGGGGTGTTATAGGTAGGAAAAAGGCAGGGACCAATGGGTACCTTCCCTGGGGAGGGTGCACCCCCTATTACGATACCCTCCAATGGGAAGGGGGTATGAGCGTGCCCCTGGTTGGCTGAGTCCCCCCCTAGTTGTTATTCCCGCCGGTTCTCCCACCTAAAGGGGGGGGGGGGTCAGAACCAGTGGGGACCATTTGCTGAGGGCAGCAAGTGGCCTGAGGAAGTTCACAAAGGTGGCAAGCCTTTGAAGCTTCCAGTTCGTGAACCCTGCCCATCCTGAGGGAGGAGGCTTGGCACCTCATCCCAGGATGTGCATTGTGTAAGGCCCCAGAGAGCAACAGGCTCTCGACCCAGGGGTCCGGAAACATGTCTGGTGGTGGCAGCTGAAAGCAGCCACTCAGCCTGGACATTAGTGGTAGGTTTTCAGGGGGCATCTCTAAGATGCCCTCTGTGTGCATGTTTCATCAAATCCCACACTGGCATCAGTGTGGGTTCAATGTGCTGAGAAGTTTGATACCAAACTTCTCACTTTACAGTGTAGCCATTATGGTGCTTTGGAGTTCGTAATGAGAAACACCAAACACACCATATACTCTTAATGGCAGCACTGCACTTACAATGACTAAGAATTGACTTAGACACTGTAGGGGTACAGGGCTCATGCACCTGTACTATCACCATTGGTATAGTGCACACAGCTAGAGGGGTGACTGATCTATGCCAGGGCAGTGGGTTGTAGGCATGGCACACATGCACGTGTGCCATGCCGACTCTTCACTTTGTTCTGCACCAAGACACGCAGCCTGCAAAGGCAGTGTGTGAGGGACAGAATACAGGGTGGCAAAATAAGTGCTGCAGCCCTTAGAGGCCTTCTCTGGTCACAGTGCCCTGGGTACCTGTGGTACCATTTACCAGGGGCTGACCTGTGGCCAGAGATGCCAATTGGGTTTAGGTTTCATTATTTAACAATAGCCTGACATCACTTGACTCACTCAGAAACTGGTGGGAGGGGTGGTTGGGTCCCCTAGTGGGCAAAGACTGGTGCTATAACATAATGGCCCCTGGTACCATTACCACTTCTACCAAACTTTGCATAATTCAGCTATACTACCTTCACAACACCTATTTAACTACTGAGCGACTTCACAAAGCTGGCCTGCAACCTTCATCAACCTGTCTGCGATGCAGTCCGGAGCCAGCTAAGTTTTACCATGTGGTCTGGTCCTGTCCCTGCCTCGGCCCCTATTGGGAAGCAATTGAATCTACACTCACAGGGGTCCTGGGATGGGAGGTGCCACACAACCCCCTGAAACTCCTCCTGGGCGTCATGGAGGGCTTGGATGGGTCGAGGTCGGCCAAGCTCTTCTTCGGTACAGCCATCATGGTAGCCAAGCGTGATATTGCCGCAGCATGGCAACAGTCCGATCTCCCAAGTATACCTAAAAGGTGTAAGGGAGTGGACTGGTGCGCAGTCCAAGATAAGTCACTCTATGAGGCCAGAGGATGCAAAGCCAATCACTCAAGGGTCTGGGGCAAATGGTCGATCAAACTGTGCTGTATGTATACCTTGTCTCTTCTAAGGCTATGACGGTACATGATAACATGCTCATAGTGGGTGCGGTACGTACGACCGTGCAAGAGTACGCTGATAACTGTTTCGCTGTGTCAGTTCCAAAGATCTACTTGTGCTGTATTATTCTTTGTTTATTGCAAAAAACAATAAAATTGAGTATTAAAAAAAAGATATGGAAGCAGGCATCTTGGAGGTCGACTGTCATCATGTAGTTTTCTTCTTTCAGCATTGGTGTGACTTTGCAAACTCTTACTTATACTTCCTCTATGGCTTTTCTTTTTAACCATTGTAGGAGATTGAATTCTTGTCCATTGTAAACTCTTTCCTTTGATTTTACATTTTGTGGTATATCCTGTAGTTCGATGAAATATAAGTGTCATATTTCATTTAGCACCCATTAGTCACAGGACATTAATCTCCACTTCTGTTGGAACCCTCCTATTTTGTCCCCTATTGGTTTTTGATGTAAGAGGTCTTTTCTCGGTGTGCACCCGGACCCGGACGTGGAGGTGGAACCGAAGTCTGTCCCGGTGAGGGAGGGGGGTGAACAGGGTTGACGCTCTTACTCACTACCTGTTGACCAGCTGGAAGATCGTCATCTTCGTATTGATCGTCGTCTCCAGAAGCTGACTCCTCTGCTTCGGAAGCGACGTATTCTTGCTGTTCTTCGGCGTTTACCTCGATCGGCGCCTCGTCTATGATGAGGTCTGGTGTCGGCGACGATAACTGTTCCATCGCTCTTTGAGCTTGACGGTCCCTAATTGTTTTCTTGGACCGGAACAAAGCGCAGGCCTCACAGTCTCGACTCTCGTGCTCTGGAGACAAGCACAGGTTACAAACCTCATGAAGGTCGGTGTGGGGAAACTTGTGTCCACACTGAGGGCACTTCTTGAACGGTGTTCTTTCCATGAGCCTAAGACCCAATGGCGCAGTTGGGCCAGACGGCCCCGACGAGCACTGGAATCGAGAAGTGGAGCCTTTCTTCGAAAGGTGTGACTGGAATCAGTGTCGAAGACGATGCTGAAGATTGATTTATGGATTCGAAAAGAGATCGGTAACGTGGCCGAACGATAAACACATCCGAGCCCGATGGTGGAAAAAAACAATCTGAAGATGGAGTCGATGCCCATGCGCACTACAGTCTAAGGGAGTAGTCATCCAGCAGACAAAGGCTCTTCCAAGACAACAACAAAGTGTAATCATCCGGGCCCACCACCAGATGGTGATCTAATGCAACAGTGTGTGGTCTGCAGACCATATGCCTCGAACATATCGGTACCGACGGTAAGTAACTTGTGCAGCTGAAAGAAACACGGAGTGATAGATTCATTACATTAGAATAGATACCCCAGCAATACCAACCCCAGTGTTGGGTCTGTGAACCAAGATCACACCAGGAAGTCCTGGAAAACAGAAGCCGTTTCTCCGGACTTGGCTGTCCAGGCAGTAATATTTGGTAAACGTGTACAGCGAGGCCCACGTTGCTGCCTGACAGGTGTCATGCAAGGAAACTCACCGTCCGAAAGCAGTAGTGGCTGCCGTCACCCTGGTAGAATGGGCGCGCAGCCCTACCGGAGGCTTCGTTGTAGCCAAAGAATAACAAGCCTTAATGCACAGAATGACCGACCGAGAGATGGTCTGCTTGTGCACGACCCAACTTTTCTTGGCACCCACTTAGCCAACAAGGAGCTGGTCATCCACCCGGAATTGTTGTGTGCGGCTGAGGTAGAATGAGAGCGCATGTTTTGGGTCCAGACAGCGGAGTCTCTCTTCCTCCTTTGAGGGATGCAGAGATGGAAAGAAGGTGGGCAAAGTGATGGTCTGCCCGATGAGAAAGGCAGTGACAAACTTTGGCAGAAAAGATGGATGAGTCCTTAGAACAACTTTGTCCGATGGACAGAGAGAAAAGGAGGTTTAGAAGAAAGAACCTGGGGCAGCAAGGGGTTCCACAGCTTTGCTGTGCACCATGCCACAAAATTATTCCACCTGCAGGCGTATACTGTTTTTGTGGAGGGACACCAGACTGCCAAGATGACATCACAAACTTCAGGAGACAGGTCAAAAGACGTCAACTGCCGCCGCTCAATCTCCACACAAGGAGGCGGAGGCTGGACAGGTTCGGGTGGATAACTCTCCCCTGCTGCTGTGACAGAAGATCATCCCAATCGCAGTCGGAGCGGGGGAATCGATCACAATGATGAGTAGCTCGGGATACCATACTCTTTGAGCCCAGTCTTGGGCCCGGGCACGCTTGATCTTCTTCAGCACTCTGGGTAGAAGTGGCATGGGCGGAAAGGCACATAGTAGACCGTAACTGCACTCACGTCGAAAGGCTTGCCTAGCGATTGCCGCCTTGGAAATTCCAATGCGCAGAACCGATGACATTTCACGTTCTCTTCGGTGGCGAATAGATCTAACCAAGGCTCTCCCCACTGCTGAAAGAGACCTTGCGCCACGTTCCAGTTCAGACGCCATTCGTGACCCATCATGCACCGGCGGCTGAGTTTGTCCGCCCTCACGTTCAGAGAACCTGCCAGGTGTTGAACGACCAGTTAAACACCCTGATGTTCCAGCCATTTCCAGTGGCACAGAGCCTCCTGACATAGGGTCCATGACCCCACCGCCCTGTTTGTTGCAGTAACACATGGCGGTGGTGTTGTCTGTGAACACCTGCACCTGAACACCTGCACTACTCTCCCCACGACAGAGGGAAGGAATGCCTTCAGTACAAGTCGGATAGACCGAAGCTCCAGAAGGTTGATATGGAGCCGGGACTCCACCGGAGACCAGAGGACTCTGATCTCCACCTCTCCCATGTGGTCGCCCCATCCCAGAAGGGACGCGTCCGTCACAACTGTGTGTTCCGGGTGGGAAAGGGAGAGGGATCTGCCATTGACCCAATTGCGATTCGAGCCACCCCTGAAATTGCCGTGCAGTGCCCTCCGAGATCTGGACGTGATCGAGCAGGTTGCCCAGATGCTGTGCCCACGTGAATTTCAGGTCCCACTGCAGAGCCGGCATATGCCATCTGGCATGATCTACTAGCAGGATGCAGGAGGCCATCAGGCCCAGTAGCCGGAGCGTCATCCTGATCGAAACCCAGGATAGAGGATGAAAGATCGGAATCATAGCCTGAAATATCCCGGACTCGCTGCTCGGGAGGATAAACCTAAAACATTGCTGAGGCCAGAAGAGGAGCTTCTGAGAGGGAATCAGGTGCAACTTCGGCACGTTGATGGAAAACCCTAGTAAATGCAGGAGGTCGGCCGTAGTCTGGAGGTGGGAGACAACTGCTTGGGGCGAGCCCGCCTTCAACAGCCAGTCGTCGAAATAGGGGAAGACTGGAACCCCTGAATTGCGCAGATGAGCTGCGACCATCACCATCACTTTCGAGAACACCCGAGGGGCGTTGGGGTTAGGCCGAAGGGGAGCACGGTAAACTGAAAGTGCTCATGGCCTAATTTGAACCGCAGGTAACGCCGGTGGGCTGGCAGGAGGGTGATGTGTAAAAATGCGTCCTGCAAGTCCAACGCTACCATCCAGTCTCCAGGGTCGAGGGCAGACAAGACTTGAGCTAGTGTCAACATCTTGAACTTCTCCCTCCGGAGATGGGAGTTGACGTTCCTGAGGTCCAAGGTATTACGCAGGGCCTTGTCCTTCTTGGGGACCAGAAAGTAGTGGGAATAACAAACACAACCTACTTCTGGGCCTGGAACGCGCTCGATGGCCCCCTTGGCCTAGAGGGCTGTAACTTTCTGCTAAAGAAGCGCAAGATGGTCCCTCGACATGCGAAGGCACTGAGGTGGCATCGCTGGAGGGGTAGTCTCGAAGGGGAGGGAGCAGCCCCTTCGGACAATTTGCAGTACCCACTTTTCCGAAGTGATGTTGCACCAGTGGAGGAGATGAAGGCGAATTCTGCCACCCACTGGCGTTTGAAGGGCCTGAAATTCCGGACTAGGAAGGCTTTGCAGTGGATGCTGCAGGGGTGGAGCGGGACTGACCCGCCCGCTGGCTCCCTGAACCGCCTCGACGGTTCCCACGTACGCGGCCACGCTGATGTTATTGCTGCACCAGCCTGTGGCTCTGGAGCGAACGTGTTCGGTCACCGCTTCCGTGGCCACGAAAGGCTGAGGCGGCCGAGTGGCTGACAGGCCCAAATACTTGGCCGTAGCCTGGGAGTCCTTAAAGCACTCCAACGCACTACCTGCCTTATTGCCAAAGAGGCGAATGCCATGAAAGGGTATGTTCATCAGAGTGTTCTGGAAGTCCCCTGAGAAGTCAGTTGTCCTCAGCCAGGCGTGGCGACTTAGCGCCACTGTCGTGGAAATCGCCCTACCCAGCGAGTTGGCGGTGTCAAGCCCATAATTGATGGTGAACTTAGCTGCATCTCTCCCATCAGCAATAGTTTGGGAGAGTACTGTCCGGGCCTCCTCCGGACAGGTAGGCAGCACCTGCGCAACACGAGTTCCCCACTGAGTTGGAATAACGGCCCAAGAGGCATGCAGTGTTCACCGACAGCAGCCCTAAGCTGGCAGATGAAACCAGCTTCTTGGATCCCCTATGCGGAGGGTCGTAAGGGAAGGCGCTCAGGTAAGCAGAGGCTTGGACAACCAAGCTCTCTGCCGTGTGGTGATGGGAGAGAAAGATGGGGTCAACCGGAGATGGGCGATGGCATTGTTCCAAGTTCCTGTCCACAGGAGCCCCTGTGTTGGGCATGGATCAGGTGCCCAAAAGAACGTCAGACAGTGCTTCATTAAAGGGCAGCAAGGACTCTTAAAAGGTTGCCGCCGGCTGGAGCACTTCTGTCAGGAGGTTAGTCCTGACGGCCACTGTAGGGATTTTGAGGTAGAGGGCCTCAGCTGCTTTAGGAAACACCACTGCGTAACTGTCTCCCTCCTCCGTAGCCACAGTAGGAGGAGACAGCATGCCAAGGTCAGGTGAGGTGTCAAGACCACTGGCATCCCCCCAAACCCTCTGCTTAGTCCGGTTCATAACCACACTCTTGTGTGAGAGGGTTCTCAGACCCCCTCAAAGTCCTCCCGTTCCTCCGAAGTTTGCGGAACAGGCTGAAAATAAGGAGGACGGACATAGGGATAAAAGGGCCCTTTCGGAATCTGCGCTGAGCGGTGCTGATCCGGCACTGTGTCCGATCAGGGCTGAAACTGGGGACGACGTTGTCCATTGGAGCGGGCGACGTTGGAGGTGGTGACGGTGGGGTAGATGTCGGTGGAGGTGTCATAAGGTCAACCGTCATCGACCAGGGACCGATCCCGGATCCCAGGGGTTCCTGAGGCACCGGGGCCGGAGCCACCGGCGATGGAAGGACAGGACCCCAGTTGGGTCCGTAGACGCACCAGCGGGGCCATACGGCCCAAAGAGTCAAGCCATGGCAGCAAGAAACTCTTGCACCTGAGCAGGCGTCGCCTACGAACCTGCAAAGGGTGGATAGGCCGGCGGCAACGTCGAAGGCTCTGCCGGAGCGGCTAGGGTGGCACCACTCGCCCCCTCAGCAGCGACGGTCGAGGGGAAATTAAGGAGCGACGACGCTTCTTCGACTTCTTTTTGGAATGCTTCGACTTACCTGACCTGAATGCGGAGACTTAGATCCAGAGAAATGATGGTGACGGCTCCGCGACCGGTCCCTCGACCTCCCATGGGACCGGGACCTTAAGCAGCGCGGAGCCGACTGCCGGACTTCCAGCAACTTTTGGGACTGCTACAGCAAAGTCTTTGTCGCAATGGCCCAGCAATCGGGGAACGACTTGGAGTCATGGTTGCGCCCCAGGCAGTAGAAACACAAGTGGTGTGGGTCCGTCACCGACCTCATGCGGTGACAGTCCCCACAGTTCTTAAAGCCAGGCATCCCAACGACACCAGGAGTCGATCGACTCGAGAAAATGAGACAAAAGGCCTCGAAAAAACTCAGTCAAAAAGTGACTGGGGTACTAGCTCTTCCCGCACTTCGCTTGCTGGCACGAAAAAAGAAAGAACTGACGTCAGCGTGTGTGGGCGCGCCTAAGTAGCCCTCACTCACCAACCTGGTTGGTGACATGCTTCATCATCGGGCCCACCAGGAGAAGCCGAGTGCCTCCCTGGTGTGCTACAACTGGATTTTGTGACAGTGATGTGAAAAGTGATGTTAAAAATGTCTAATGCTGTACCACTCGAAATGATTTATTTACTGGTCAGTTTAGACCACCCTACCAGAGGACGTGAAAGTTAAAAACTGTGCTATGTGTAAAAAAAGGTGCAAAACAGAACACAAACCACAAGTTGTGGGATTTACCTCCACTCAGAGGAACCTGTGTAGTTTGTGTAGAAAAAGATACGCGCCCCATGGGTCTCGGGAGGGGGGTGGAGGCGAAAATGGCACACCGCCCGCAACGCCTGGCACCCGCTCGGCACCTAGCTTCTCCTGCTCCGGACCCCGTGGGGTGGAGGTAAATCCCACAACTTGTGGTTTGTGTTCTGTTTTGCACCTTTTCTTACACATAGCACAGTTTTTAACTTTCACGTCCTCTGGTAGGGTGGGCCTTAGCGAGCCCATACCGCCGAGGTACACGCTACATGGTCCTGACGAATGCCCATGTAATTCTTACACTTAAAAAGGGCAGAAACATGTTGACCCCACTTTAAGTGGAAACTCCCATCATAATCTGTGGTAGTTTTTCCACACATATTCTTTTTTAACTATGTCTAAACTGACCAGTAAATAAATCATTTTGAGTGGTACAGCATTAGACATTTTTAACATCACTTTTCAGATCACTGTCACAAAATCCAGCTCCGCAGTAATCTGGCGTTGTAGCAAACCAGGGAGGCACTCGGCTTCTCCTGGTGGGCCCGATGATGAAGTGTGACGGGTGGCCCAAGTTGTGGCCTTACATATGACCAACACAGGAACACCTCTGGACAAGGCAGAAGTAGACGATTTAGCCCTGGTAGAATGCGCTCTAATGCCTTCAGGAGGCTCCTTACCAGCCAGAGCGTAGCAAATCTTGATGCACAAGATAATCCACCTTGATGAAGTGCGCTTGTGCACCGCGTTGCCCTTCATACGTCCAACATATCCCACAAAGAGCTGATCATCCTGACAGAAGTCCTTTGTTCTATCCAAATAGAAACTAATCACTCTCTTAGGGTCCAAACGGTGAAGCCGCTCCTCCTCCTTGGAAGGGTGAGGGCGAGGATAAAAAGTAGGAGGGGTAATGGACTGCCCTAGATGAAAGAGAGTCGCCACCTTAGGCAGAAGAGCAGCTCTGGTCCTGAGGACCATCCTTTCGGCATGTATGGTCAGAAAAGGAAGCTTTAAACTCAAAGCCTGTAGCTCACTCACCCTCCTAGCCGAGGAGATAGCCACAAGAAAAAACGTTTTAAATGTCAGCAGCCTCAATGGACAACAATGCATAGGCTCAAAAATAGAACCCATTACAAAAAAAATTAACAATAGATTCAAATCCCACTGAGGAATAATAAAAGACGTGGGCGGAAACATCTTAGTAAGCGCTTTAATGAGCCTTAACACTTTTAAAGATTTAAAAAGAGATGGCTGATAAGGCAAACAAATAAATTCTAATAAAGCCGACAAATATCCTTTAAACAGTGGCCACAGCACAACCCTGCTGGGCCAAATGTAATGAAAAACAAAGAACATCCGAAAGATGAGGTTTTAAGGGACCAATATACTTCTCTCTACACCAATTACCCAATTTAGACCGCCTATAAGAATAGATAAACTTGGTGTCTCCTGGCTGATAATATAACATCCACCACGTCAGGCAGGAGAGAGAAAGAATTCAGGTTGCCCCGTTCAATCTCCAGGCATGAAGGTGCAGGCTCTGGAGGTCGGTGGTGTAGAACCTGCCCCTCCGACAGAGAGGAGGTCTGCCCAGAGAGGGAGACGGAGCGGAGGATGCAACGAAAGGTGAAGGAGGTCTGTATACCACGCTTTTCTTGGCCAATTCCAGGCAATCAATATAACTTGGGCCCGTCTTGGCGAATCTTCCTCAGAACCCGAGGAATCAAGGGTATGGGAACAAACGTGTAAAGGAGTTGTAAGCTCCAACTCAACTGAAACGCGTCACCCAATGCTCCCTGCCTCAGAAACTGGAGACTGCAGAATGATGGGCAGTGAGTGTTCTCGAGAGTGGCAAACGGGTCCACCCGAGAAGTTCCCCACATCTGGAAGACATGTCGAACTACCTCCGGATGAAGCCTCCACTCGTGGTCTGCGGAGAACTGTTGACTGAGACTGTCCGCACGCACGTTCAGCACTCCATCCAGATGATTTGACATCAAGTAAATCTGATGGGCATGAGCCCAGGACCAGAGTCGCAACGCCTCTCTGCAAAGACGGTATGACCCACTCCTCACTGCTTGTTGACGTACGGCATCGCGGCAGTGTTGTACGTCAGAACTTGAACCAACTGACCGTGAAGGGAAGGGAGAAAGGCCTTGAGCGCCAAACGTATCGCCCACAATTCCAGAAGATTGTTGTGAAGCAATCTCTCCTCCAGAGACCAAAGACCCTTGATCTCCAGACCCCCCAGATGAGCACCCTACCCTAGGGTAGAGGCATCCAATATCATTATGGCCACCGATGGAGGAAGGTGGAAGGGTTTTCCTTGAGACAGATTGCCCTCCACGCCCCACCAAGACATATCAGCTGCAGCTACTCTGGAGATCCTGACTGACTCCCTGAGATCTCTGTTGTGCTGATACCACTGCCTGTGAAGGCACAACTGAAGCTCCCTCATGTGCCAGCATGCATGGTTGACCAACTAAATGCAGGAAGCGAACAGACTGAGCAGGAGAAGGACCTTCAGAACCGGAACAACCGCTCTATTGCAAAACAAGGGAATCATTTCCTGAATGTCGAGAATCCTTTGCGGAGTCGGGAAAGCTCTACACACAGTGGTATCCAGTACTGCCCCTATAAACAGGTTGTGCAGTGAGGGCACTAGGTGAGACTTGGGTACATTTATTGAAAAACCCAATTTGTACAGCAGCTGAGTTATTACCTGCAGATGATGACGCACCATCTCTGATGACTCAGCCTTCAGAAGCCAGTCGTCCAGGTAGGGAAAAACCGGAATCCCCGACCTCCTGAGATAGGCAGCCACCATTACCATCACCTTGATGAAGACTCAAGGTGCAGTAGTAAGACCAAACAGAAGAACCGCAAACTGGTAGTGTTGCGACCCAACCGTAAATCGGAGATACTTCCTATGCGACTTCAGGATTGGGATGTGAAAATACGCATTATGTAAGTCGATAGACACCATCCAGTCCTCTGCTCCAGGACCTAAAGAACCTGCGCTAGGGTGAGCATCTTGAATCCCTCCTGCTTGAGAAACAGATTCAGAATTCTGAGCTCCAGGATAGGACGTAACCTGCCATCCTTCTTGGGGATCAGAAAATACTGGGAGTAGCATCCGTGACCCCTTTCCTTCTCCGGAACCACCTCTATCGCACCCTTTTGTAACAGAGCAAGAACCTCCTTCTGAAAGACAAGTAAATGATCCTCTGTTCAGAACCCTTGGCAAGGAGGATAAGGAGGGGGAAATTCCCTGAAGGTAAGGGCGTACCCATTTTCTACCAGATCTAAAACCCAAAGTCCGAAGTGATCAATTTCCAATCCTGTAGAAAATGGGTAAGTCGACCTCCTATAGGACCTGCATGATTCAGGATGGCAGATCTAGGGCTGCTTTCCTACATTATCAGGAGGGGTTGGGGAGGTAGAGGAGGAGGAGCAAGAAGGCTGACGTCTGGTTCCACAAAGACGACCTTCTGCCTTTTACCCCTATAGGATTTATACAAGGGGTTTTGTTGCTGCTACTGAGGCTGTTTAAAACTTCGAAAGGAAGACTTTTCGAAACCGTGGTATCATTTATAACCCTAACCTCATGCCTGAGATTGCA
Organism: Lissotriton vulgaris; assembly: GCF_964263255.1. Classification (NCBI taxonomy): domain Eukaryota; kingdom Metazoa; phylum Chordata; class Amphibia; order Caudata; family Salamandridae; genus Lissotriton; species Lissotriton vulgaris. Next base: position 654,962,358 of record NC_141689.1, read on the forward strand.
GACCCAAAGACTTTGCAGTAGCCTTAATGTCCTTAAACCTTTGCAGAGCAGAACCCGCTTTTTCTCCAAAAAGTTTAGCCCCATCAAAAGGCAGATCAAGAAGAGCAGCCTGAACATCGGGAGAGAAACCAGAAGACCTCAGCCATGCATGTCTTCTTGTTGCAATGGATGAACCCATCACCCTGGAAACAGAATCTGCCTCATCAGGCCAGACTGGATGACTGGGCAAGCTGCAGCCTGAGAGTCCGCCAAAACTATACTCAGATTTCCCCTGTCTTCCACAGACAACTTAGGAAGAAGCAGTTTGGCAGAATCCATTAGGGCATGAATATATCTACCAAAGAGACAAGTGGCGTTGGTAGATTTCAGTGCCATGCTAGCTGAAGAAAAAACCTTCTTCGCAGACTGTTCAAGCTGCTTGAAATCCCTGTCAGCTGGAGCCTGCGGAAAAGCCCCTGTAGACTACTCTGAACAAGAAGCGTGCACCACCAAGCTCTCAGGAGAGGGGTGAGAAGAAAGGAACACTGGATCCCCACGAGCAGGTCTATATCTTCTGGACACTGATCTTGAAACCATAGAAGCAGATAAAGGGTTGCGCCACGCATCGAGGATTGGCTGTGCATCATTAAATGGTAAAAGTGGTTCAACCACTAAGGACGGAGAATGAAGCACCTCTGTGAGCAGATTAGGCTTATACTTAGCCATAGGGAGCTGCAAATCCAAACGTTCTGCAGCCTTCCTAATCACAGAATGGTAGGGAGCAACCTCCATTGAGGGGGAAGCCTTCTGAGAAGCAAAGGCCCACTCTGGAGAAGTGTCATGTCCACTTGCCTCACACAAGTCCTCAAACACATCTTCTGTGTCATACACTTCTCCTTCCCCCCTCTCTTCAACCTGGTACTGCTCCTCCTCCAACAACCTCTGCGCCTCTCTCCTCGAGCGCATCTTCAGTTGCGGCACCAAATGCGGCGCAACGGCTCCGGGAGCTGCACCGAAGGAGGATCCACTGTAGTAGCCGGCACCGATCGAATCCGAGAAGCTTCACAGGATGGAGCCGGGGACTACCCATATGGCATTGACATCCTCGGAGCCGGAAAATGCCAGGAAGGCGTCACTGGCATGAAAGGCACAAAGGGGGACTGTGGATACTGGTGAGGCACACCCAAATTAAATGGCAACGGACCCATGGGACCCAAAGGTGCACCAGAGGGGTATGAGGCCCTGGCAAACACGCAAACAAAATGTGATGAAGAAATCACTGCAAGGCGCGCATTTTCACATGAAACTGGTGGGTTTCTTCGAAAGCTATGCAAAAGAATGCAAACAAAACTTGCTTCAATTCTTGATTGCGAATTTATTTCATTCCAGTAGGAAGATCATTCATCAAATTATTCTTGAAATGTATCCAACATAAATAAATCTTCACATTACTTGCAAGCATCAAGTAATGTGAAGATTTATTTATGTTGGATACATTTCAAGAATAATTTGATGAATGATCTTCCTACTGGAATGAAATAAATTCGCAATCAAGAATTGAAGCAAGTTTTGTTTGCATTCTTTTGCATAGCTTTCGAAGAAACCCACCAGTTTCATGTGAAAATGCGCGCCTTGCAGTGATTTCTTCATCACATTTTGTTTGCATGATATAAGGCACTACCTGGCATAGTGTGACAAGGAAACGCGCCCAAACCAATTGAGTCGAATAACCTAGTGAGTGCACGGAGATACTATAACCAAATATCACAGCCCTGGCAAACACGCCATACATCGCATTAAGAAAATTCGATGGATCTGAACCCAGCATCGGAAACTGAGGGCATTGAGCTGGTTCGTGATCCAAACGAGGCACCTCTGGAGTCAGAGCCGCTGGAGCCACAAGGGCGGAGCCACAGGAGCCGAAGGAACCTTAGCATCAGTCGGCTTCGATACACACTCTGGAGTCGGAGAAAATCTTGGCGCCGATGACTGCTCTGGAGTCCCTTGTATGATGGAGAATCAACCGGAGTCACTTGTGGAGACACTGAGGGAGAAGAAGAGATAAAGTCCGTTTCTCGATGTCGAGGAGCTGGAGAAGGCGACCTCAACACTACAACCTTCGACGACCGGCGCCGAGAAGCATGCCTCTTCTTCTTATGTTTTCTCTTGGAGTCGTGCGAAGTCGATGACCTGGACTCCAACCTTTTTCAACCCCTTTTTTTCTTTTCTTCCCTTGGCCATATACACCTTTGCCTTCTGTTCCTTCAGAGCCTTCAGGCTCATCTTTCTGCAGGAAGAACAGCCCTCAACGTCGTGGTCAGACGACAAACACCAAAGACAGACTTCATGCGGGTCAGTGATCAACATATGACCCCCTCATTCTTTACAGGGCTTAAAGCCAGACTTCCTCGGGGCAGACATGCCAAAAGAGAGAAAGATACTTACTTGAAATAACAAAGCATCCAGTCAAAAGTATGGAGAGTCCCAGAAAAAACTGTTAGCGTGGACAGCGTGGAAAAAAGCGAACTGACGTTATCACGCCGACGTGGTCCTCTTATGGCTCTAGTGACATCATGTGGAGCCACATGCGTAGCCATGGCATTGTGACGACCTCGTCAGCGTGGATAGCTAGGAAACATTTCCGCGGAATGCTGGCGCAGGGGATATCCATAAGGTGACGAATCCACTGGCAGATGTATCCATCAGAAATTAGTATACTTTTCCATTACTTGTATGATGGTGGTGGTCTGGAGGAGGAAAGAGAGCAGTAGATTTTTTTCTACCAGTTGATACAATGATGAAGTAGATTGGCACATTGTTTATTAAATAAAACTAATCTTAATAGGAGGGTTTATATGTTTTCTCTATCCTGGATGTGATCACTTTAGAGGATGCACTTCTTTAAAGGCCTCATTTCCAAAACTATAATGATGGAAAACATTGGCTGGAATTTTCTCTTTTTCTGTCAGTGGAGTAAAGTCTCCAGTAGGAAGCATGCTTCTGTCTGCCGGTCTTCAAGTTGAACCCCATACATGTCAGCTGCTCTTTTGATTATTGTGTTATACTGAAAAATTGTATGGTGTTGAAGGCTTTGAGAAAACACTTCCTCTGGTGAATCAGTGTTTAGTTCCTGCTGTGTGTCCTGGTTATCATCTAACTCAGATATTACTTGCTCATACTGCTCATGTTTCTGATAAAAGTCTTACTGTGGTTCTGGCGTTAGTAGGGGCTCAAGTTCTGATTGGCCCCCGGTCTCAGCTATGTCGTCAGTACGATTCATTGGAATTGAAAATCCTGTGAGGAATCCCCCAAAGCCCTTCTTTAGTAAAATCTGCCAATTTAGTCTCAAGTAGATGCTTCTTCCTCTGGACATCAAGAGCATGTTTTGCATGGACTGTCTGGCAGGGCTTTTTTTAAGGAGCCAAAAGGACTCTCTCCTTCAATCCTTTAACTTTCAACTGATTTCAATCCCCTTTCAAAGTTGAGTCTGAGTTAGAAGATTTGTCCCCATGATGTCCTTTATTTTGAACTGACTACTGCATGTTTCAGCATCAAGAACTGTTACGGGGTCTTTGAGTCCAACACCTTTGGCTCAACCCCACTGTGACCCTATAGCACTGTGGAGATTAACTGTTTTTGTGTCTTTTGTTGTTCTTTTCGGCACCTCTTCCCCTTGTAGTTCAACTTACGCTGTCTCCTCTATGTCAGACCCCTGATTTCCCAGAGTCTCCTCTACTTCTTTGATTAGTTCTTAATTGCTTGACAGTCCAAGCTCCTTAAGGTGGACAAGTTTTTACTGCATCATCGTGTAATTTGACCACTTTTGTTTCTCTTTCACCGAAGATTTCTTTGCACATCTAACAGTACTGTGACCTGCATTGTATTATTGACTGATGGAACTCCCGGAGGTGCTTTTATTGGGATGTTGAGACCCTTGTGCTACAATATCGGAAGCCAATTAGACTCTTTTTGGGTAGGACATAAGCTAATGGGGGCAAAACATTTGACAGGTGCTGCCCGGAAATAAATAGAGCCTCTTTCCCGATAGGGTGGTATCATAATTTGTGATTGAGAACTAGCTATATCAAAAGCCAGCTCCAATCACTTTGTCACCAGTTGGCATCAAGTAACTGAAAATCTCAGAAGTCTGGAAATGGTTGTAATGCGCCCAGTCCAACTTCTGCTTTTTGACTTAAGATACTGACTTTGAAGATTGCAGGAATATGTCTCTTAGCTGGAGAGTATTGGGTTGAGAAATCGCAGTGTTGGGTTTAGTGGTACGATTCTGAACACACATACTATCTATTATTATTTCATGTATGGTTCTAGTACAGTAGAAAGCTATGATGCACTGCATTTACATCAATCAGTATACTTTGCTCAGTTCTTGAGCTTTTAGGACAAAGTGGTTCTTTTGTTTTGTTCAGTTTTTTTTTAATAAATAAAAAAAGGCTAAACAAACTATCAACATAAAAAGGCTCCTTTCACAGCTAGCATATACAGAACTCAAACACATCTGTAGATCATATGCTTAAGCATAGACTATACAGAAGAGAACTCCCAAGCAGTGGAAACCTGTAGCTGTTGCAGTGGTTTGAAATAGTGTTCGTAAAAAAACTGCCTGGCCCACACTAGCCTGTTGGCTTGCTAACACATCTACACAATAGTGTTTTGTTAATGTGTGTGGTGTAGGTTGCAGCCCTGCAGATGTCATCTAGGGGTATATTTCCTAAGATTGCCATAGAATCCCCAAGTTTGCTTGTAGAATGCGCTCTTGAGGGACTTGTTTATGTGCCCTTTACTTTAATGTAGCATATTTGAATACATTTTACTATCCACCGTGAAATACCAGTGTTTGATATGGGATTGCCTTTATGTGGTGGGGCAAAAGCAACAAAAAGTTGTTTGGCTTTCCTAAAAGGTTTTGTCCTTTTTATGTAGTATTGTAACGCTCTTTTAACATCTAATGTGTGAAGAGCATGTTCTGCCACTAAATCTGGTTGAGGGAAGAATACAGGCAACTCAACAAACTGATTGATGCGAAAGGCAAAGACGACTTTGGGTAAAAATTTGGGATTGGTCCTAAGAACCACTTTGTTTTGGTGCATTAGTAAAAATGGTTCTTGTACAGTTTAGTGCCTGAAGCTCCCCCATCTCTAAAGATGTAATGGCTATAAGAAAGGCTACTTTCCAGGTGAGAAATTGTAGTTCACATTTAAGCAATGGCTCAAAGGATGGACCCATGAGTCTTGTACGAACTATGTTGAGGTTCCACATGGGAGAAGGTGAAAGTCTAGGAGGAATGATTTTTTTTAAGTCCTTCCATAAAATCTATGATAACCGGCACTCTAAACAGAGACAAGTGCTGTCTGTTTTGCAGGTATGCAGCTATTGCAGCAAGATGTAAGCGTATAGATGTATACACTAAATTATTACGCTGTAGGTGTAACAGATAACAAATGAAGTTTTGTATTGAAGCATCTAGTGGATTGATTTGATTGTTGTTAAAGTAAACTACAAACCGCTTCCACTTTGCCTCATAGCATGCTCTTGTGTTAGGGCGTCTACCCTCTTTGATGACATTCATACAGTCTGGAAGAAGATTAATGTAGCCAAACTCTATGATTTCAGGTGCCTTATCGCAAGGTTGAGATGACTGGGATCTGGATGTCTTATCTCTCCATGGTTCTGAGTGAGAAACCTGGGGGAAAGATGTAGTTTTTGGTTAGGAATGACTGATAGTGCCAACAGGGTTGTGAACCAGGGTTGTCGGGCCCATGTGAGAGCAACTAGAAACGGTGTCAGGGAATGCTGCTTGAGTTTCTGAACCACTAACAGAATTAGTAGGAGAGGTGGAAAAGCGTAAGCAAATCTTCCTGACCAATTCATCCATAGCGCATTGCCTTTGGACAATGGGTGTGGATACCTGGATACGAAGCTTGGGCATTTTGTGTTTAGGTGTGTGGCAAACATATCTATTTCTGGGTAGCCCCACATCTGGACGAATGGGAAGAGGACTTGAGGATGTAGTTCCCATTCAAGGATCTGCTGTTTCTGACAACTGAGCAGATTTGCAATCTGGTTGTTTACTTCTGGGGGTGTTCTGCAAGGAGATCTATTTTTTGAGGTATGGTCCCTCTCCAAATGCTTTGAGCTAGTTGAGAAAGCTTTAAAGATGTGCTCCCCCTATTTTTGTATGCAGTGCATTACTGTTATGTTGTCTGTATGAACAAAGAAAACTTTGCCTACCAGATGCAGTTGAAAGACTTTCAATGCTAGAAAAATTGCTAGTAGTTCTAGATGGTTTGTGAGCAGTTGTTTTTGTTGTGCAGTCAACATGCCCTGAATTGTATGTGTTTGAAGAAGAGCTCCCCAACCAGTGAGCGATGCGTCTGCTGTTAGCACTATTAGTGGAACCGGGACGACGAATGGCCGCCCCTTGGAAAGGTTTTTTATGTTCCACCGCTGCAGGAATTGATGGGTGATGCCGTCCACCAACACTAGATCTGTCAGCTGACCTTGAGCCTGGTTCCACTGACGTGCCAAGCATTCCTGTAGGGGACGCATTTGGAGTCTTGCATAAGGAACAATTAGAATGCAGGAAGCAATCATTCCGATCAATTGCATAAACACTAGGGCTGGTAACGAGTGTTGAGGCTAAAATTGTAATATTAGATTTTGAATGCTGCCTATCCTGACTAGGTTGGGGTATGTTGGAACCTTGCAGGTATCTATTGTGTCTCCTAGATACGCTTGTGGGTTGGATGGCTGGAGGTGAGACTTAGTGAGGTTTACAGAGAACCCCAAGTGGTGAAGCAGTTGAACTGTTTTCTGAGTGTGGTGTAGGCAGCTGTGTCACGATCTGGCTTTTATAAGCCAGTCGTCTAGCTAAGGGAAGACGTGAATGTGTTGTCTTCTCAAATGAGCTGCGACTACTGCCAGACACTTGGTGAAGACTCTGGGTGCTGTTGTTACCCCAAATGGGAGAACCTTGAGTTGATAATGTTGTCCTTCCACCACAAGCCGGAGATATTTTCTGTGAGCCGGGTGAATAGTGATATGGAAATAGCACCCTTAAGTCCAGAGAGGATAGAAAATTGCCTTGCTGAAGCAGTGGGAGCACCTGTTGAAGTGTGACCATGTGGATGTGGTCTGACTAAATGTAGTGGTTTAGCTGTCTGAGGTCTAATATAGGCCTGAGGGAGACGTCTTTTTGGGGAATTAAGAAATACAGTTAGTGTACTCCGGTTTCTTGATAATATGATGGGACTGGTTCTATCGCACGTTTTTTCCAAGCGAGAGAGAACCTCCGGTTTTTAGAGGGTGAGATGTTCTGGTGACATTAAATGTGTTCTTGGAAGAATAGTTGGGGAACTGCTGGTAAGCTCAAGGCAGTAATCATACTGGATATTTTGTAGAAACCACTTTTCTGAGGTGATTGAATTCTAGACAGGTAGGAATAGCGAGAGACCGGGGAGGGGGTCTGGGGTGGGGGTGGGGTGGGGGGAGGGGCTTGGCTAATAGAGACTTTTAGTTACAGATTTCTTCCCATGGAACAGATATCCAAGCAATACCTCCCCTTATGTCTGCAGAGCAATTTCACACAAGGAAGTCCTGCAGGACCGAATGATCAAAATACCCATCTCTACGGACCTAACTGTCTAGAAAGTAATGGCAGAAATCCATGACCAGTACTCTGCAAGCTAACAGTCATTGCAGCGTTCGCTTTAGCTGCAACGGCTTTAGCTATGGTGAAATGAGCCTAAGGGGCATCTGGATCGAAGGACTGATGTCCAGCATGCAGAACTGCTGACATTGTGCGTCCTGGTCTGTGGAGAACAGATCTAGCCACGGCTCCCCCACTGCTGAAAGAGACTTTGCATCACCTCTGGATGGATGATACCATTCATGATCCGCTAGGCATCTGCGGCTGAGTTCATCCACTCTGGTATTCAGAGAACCCACCAGATGTTGAACCACCAGGGATATACCCCGCTGTTTCAGCCATGTCTGGAGATGCAGGGCCTCTTGACAAAGCGTCCACAGCCCCACCCTGCCCTGCTTGTTGCAGTACCACATGGCTGCGGTGTTGTCTGTGAGCACTTGCTCGACGTTTGTAAGCCACCATTGAAGGTCCTTTGCAGTTCCCTAAGAGATCTGGACCATGTCGGTAGAAATTACCCTGATGCTGCACCCACTGGAACTTCAGGTCTCACTGCAGAGCCGGCATATGCCAACGGGCATGTATCACAGGCAGAATATAGGAGGCCATGATGTCTAGTAGCCTCAGTGTCAGTCTCATCGAAATCCAGGATAGAGGCTGAAACATTGGTATCATAGCCCGAATATCCTGGACTAGCGATTTGGTAGGATTGGCCCAAAACTGCATTGTGTGTAGAACAGCTCCAATGAAAGGGAGCATCTGAGAGTGAGTCAGCTGTGACTTCGGCACATTGACAGTGAACCCCAACTAATGCAGGAGGTCCGCTGGAGTCTGGAAGTGGGAGACGACAGCCTGGGACAAGCCCAGCTTAAACAGCTAGCCATCGAGGGAGAGAAAGACTGACAAACCAGATCTGCGCACATTAGATGCAACCATTGCTACCCCTTGGAAAACACCCAGAGGACACTGGCGAGGCAGAAAGGAATTACGCCAGACTGAAGATGCTTGTGGCCCACTATGAACCACAGGTAACGCCTGTGGGCACGCATAATGGGAATGTGGAACTATGTGTCCTGCAAGTCCAACACTACTATCAAGTCTCCAGGGTCCAGGGAAGACAGGACTGAGCCAGAATGAGCATGTTGAATTTCTCATTCTCTATGAAAGAATTGAGAGCATAGGTCGAGGAAAAGACATAAGCCTACGTTCTTTATGGGCACCAGAAAGTAGCGGAAATAGCAACTACAATCTACTTCTGGAACCGGCACCCTCTCTATGGCCATCATGTTCTGACAAAGTAGAGATAGGTGGTCCTCTGTCAACCTGTCGTAAGTAGGTGGCATGGAGGGATGGGTAGTCTGGAAGCGGAGGAAGTAGCCCATTAGGACAATCTGTAAAACCGACCTGTCAGATGTTATGGACTGTCAGCAGGGCAGGTGATGGCGCATCCTGCTGCCGACTGGATGCCCATGATGATTAGTGGGCAGATTAGGACGGTTTGGAGGCTGCAGGAGCAGGGGGGCTTGTGGACGGACCTAACCACTGGCCACCTGTCCCATGGAGCCGGTAAAGAACCACGTCCGTGACCATGCAGAGGCTGGAATGATGTGACATGCTGATGTGGCTGGGTGAGTTAAGTTGTTGCACGCCCTTTCTGTGGCCACAAAAGGGAGACAAGAGGCCAGAGAAAGACCCAAGGAGCTGTCCGTAGCCCTGGTGTCCTTAAAGCGCTCCAGCTTAAAATCTGCCTGGTCTCTGAGGAGACGGAGCTATCAAAGGGCATGTCCATGAGTGAGGACTGGACAGCCTTAGAAAATGTAGTCATACTCATCTAGGTGGGGAGTCGCAGGGCCACTTTCAACAGAACCGCTCTGCTTAGTGAGTCGGTGGTTTAAGTCGGCAACAGATGGTGAACTTTGCTCCATCTCATCAACAACAGCCTGGGAGAGCATGGCACAGGTCTCCTACAGGATACTTGGCAGCATCTACGTAACCGTAGCCTAAAGCACCTGAGAATAGCGGCCCAAAAGGCAAGTGGTGTTCACAGACTGCAGTGCCAGGCTGGTGGAAGAACACATCTTTCCAACATTGTCCAGCCTCTTGGATTCCCTGTCCGGGGGTGCAGTGGGGAATGTACCAGGATTTACATCGGATGTGGAGGCTTAGATCACCAAGCTCTCTGGGGTAGGGTGTTGGGCGAGAAAACTTGGGTCCCCTGGAAAGAGGCGATTGGTGGCAGGTAATCATCTTGTTCACAGGAGCCTCTGTGCAGGGCTTGGACCAATTCCCAGCAGATGCCAGTAAGTGCCTAATTGAAAGGGTGAAGCAGTTCTGATGGGAAGTACTTCCGTCAAGACTTAGTCTTGACTGCTACAGAGGGCAAACTAAGGTCTGAAACTCAGCTAACCTCGGCATTACCAATGCGAATGAAGCTCCATACTTCGTAGCCATAGTAGGGGGTGAAAGCATTCCAGTATCTGGAGAAGTATCTAGTCAACTGGCTTCACCCAGATCCTCAGCCCAGTCCAGTTTTTCTTCATAAGGGTGACCCCTTGCAATTTAACCCAAATCCTAGCCCATAAGAATAGGGCTCAGGCTCTGGTCATGAAGGCATGGCTCTAGTTGGTGTCAGAGCCGGCATTTGATGATGCCCCTTGGGGATGGCACTGCGGTGACCGAAGTGTCGGCCTTGGGATCGGCATGGGGAAGGTCGAGGTGGTACGAGTGGCGCTGATCCAGATCTATCTGTAGATCCTTGGGGATTGACTGGCGCCGAAAACACTGGTGTGGATTTAGTAGGGCCTCCTCCTGAATCCGCGGTCCCAAAGGCTCACTAGAGGAAGGGCCACCCGAAGATGAGGTGCATGGCCTCCGGGGGTCGCTCCGGATCCCGGAAAATCACAAACCCAACCCAGACATTTGCTCAACTGCGGAGCCAGGCCTGTAGTGGCGACGATTCCTAGTTTCGTAGGCCGACGGATCAGGTTAAGTTGAAGCACAATTCGACGACTTCTTGTGGGACTTGGACTTACCCATATAGCTCAACGTTTTCAAATGAGACATCGACCTCAGGATATGCGACTGTTCCCGGGATCTTCCTCTTAACCGTGACTGTTGCAGTGTCGCACATTGAGCTGCCAAATGGACTGAGGGTTCAATCCCTCAAGGCCTTCGGGGTGCATGGCACGGCAGTTGGAGCAGGCCTTTGGGTTGTGATTCAAAGGCATACAGGGTGGCGCACCGACATCTGTCAGTGACAGGCGACACAGGGCTTGAAGCTGGTCTTGGGGGACATCCCTGCCAAACCAGGATGTAAAGCTAAAAAAAGCCATCAACAAAACATCGAAAAAACTAGTCATAAAATGATTTAGGGGTAACTCTTCCCAAATCTGTGCTGGCAGAAATAAAAAAATAATGATAAACTTACCAAAATGGCCTACTCAAAAGATATATTTGAATCCTCACCTGCTGTTCACAGTCTTCAACATCAGACTTTTCTGAGGAAGGTGGAGTAGTCTCATGTTTTGTCTCCTCTTCCATTTTTATAGTTTTGGTCATTTTGCTTTTCTTAATTCTCATTTTCCTCCTCTTTGAGTTTCCCTGTACAGGAATAAAATGATGATACAATGTAAATATGTATTTGAATGCATATAGTGCTTTTATCCAAATCACTTCAATAAACATATTTAGTAAATCATTTTCAAAATTACAATTGAAATACACCATAGAACTCAAGTAAGACCGAGTTAATGCACAGAAAAACCAAAGAGTGATGTGCAAACAAAGTACCCCTTCTTAAGATTCTATAGTTTTAGATATTAATACATATTTGATCATTATCTAGGCCTCACTAAGTCTTAACAGCTTAGAAACCTCATGTGCTAAAACACACAAACGGTCAGTTCTGGAAAAGGTCTCAGAGATATCTTCCAATTTGGGGCCCAGCAAAACAAAGCACTCGCAAAAGAAGTCCAACACTCATAACTGAGTCTGTTTGTAATATGTGTTTAACAATGAACATTATAAGCAATATCTTTTCAAGTCTACTTACTTTTGATTTATGTATATCATTTGTTTAACAAAGATGATCATCACTGGTTCCTTCCTAATACTATATTTACAGAGACGTGTCCCATAAAAAAAAACAAGCATCGACAAAGCAAATAGTTTTATTTTTTAACACTTCTGTGTGGCCTGGAAAAGCTGCTTGCGGAATTTCCCAGTGCATGCTGAAGTACCGTAGGCTGTAAATAGAGGTCTCTTAGTCAGACACAAATGCTTACTGTAGCACCCTGCAGTACCTTAAGGCATTACTAAAAGTTGCCTTGAGTCAAACACAAGTCCGTCGTAGGAGGTTGCATTACAACAAGCCTTTACTACCAGTCCTAAGACTCAGACCCAAATGCTTGCTGTAGGCACGACAAGGAGCCCCATTGGCTTCAACCATAGACTCTTGAAACTCAGGATAAAAGACAATTATAAACAGACATGCGCTACTCAATGAGATCTTCCTTTATAATTGTTTTTACACATTAGCAGATGTTGAACCTGGTCCCCTCTGCAGGGTCACCCCCAAATGTTTTGCCTTCACCCGTCTGTTCTGACCGGGTTTTTGGGTCTATTTCTGAGTGAAGGTGACTTTAAGCTTGCTACCATCCTGGATCTTTATTCTTGGCTTGTGTTGGTCCTTTTCAGGCCTTTTTGCCAGACCTAGAAGCATATACTAGAGGATAGCTGCTTAATATGATGATAGATCCCTTATTCTTGACTCTAATCCATCTATTGCATATTGGCTTTGACATAATTATGTGTCCTTTCATCATCCTACCTATAGTAGAGGGTGGATCCTGTAGTCCTGACTTTATATTACATATTGGTATGGTTTGTGTATGTACTCTGACAGAGCTAAGTGTTATTTCATCCTTCTCAGGCCTACGAGGCCCAGAACTAGAGAGACTCCATTTTGCTTTCTGTCCCTGCAGACTGAGATGCTTGCAGGGTAAAGGTAATGTTTTAGTTATGAGGTGTTGTTCGCCCTAAGCGAACTGGAGAGAACCGGCCAGAGCTGAATCTAATCAGGAAGTGTCTCTGGGCTCAGGTCTCTAGACGAAACCAGCAGCTGGTCACTGTGGGAGCGTCTAGCGCAAGGAGCCTGGTACATGGAATCGGTGGGAGGAGGCTGCTGGCTGGAACTTTCCATGAGGAGAGAGCATTCCATATTAGTGAAGTGCAGAGGCGGAGTCAGACAGTCGATGATTGGAGCAGAAAGAGTTGACTTCAGAAGGAGAAGGAGTGCAGAAGCAGAAGGAGTGGAGTTAGAAGCAGTTGGAGAGGAGTTGGAGCAGAGGAGAAGAGACAGTGGATGCTTGGAACAGAGAAAAGTCAGTTAGTCAGTTTGTCAATGAGACAGTTGGAGTCAGAGAAAGAAGAAGATGCTTGGAACAGAGAGAAGACAGACAGACAGTCAGTGAGCTGGAACCAGAGAGAGAAGTCAGAAGCAGTTGTGAGCAGATGGTGTTTTGAGCAGAGAGAAGTGAGATGATGTTTGGAACTGAAGGCAGCAGTCAGAAGCAGTTACTTATCAGAAGGAGTTGTGATCAGCTGGAGTCTGAAGTGATGCCTTTTGGAAGAGACTGAAGTTATATCGTGGATTAGTCTGTGGGAGCAGCTGGAGTGAATTGGACATTGGAACTGAGATAATCAGACAGAGTGAAGAAGCTAGTGGAGCGAACGGTTATCAGAGCGGCAGAAACAATTAGGCTGAAGTTGGAAGGTGGAGAGAGTTCATGGGGGAGAGGAATCCAGTGCAGAGTGATCAGCGCAGATGCTGTAGCTGAGACAAGCTAAGGCACAGACGAGAGAGGAACCCAGATGACAGCTAGAGCTAGACTTCATACTCATCAGGTGATACCCTTCCTGTTAATCAGTTTGCTTTACATTTAAACATTAACCTTGTCCCTATTGTGTTGCTAATCCTTTTTCTTTCAGCAGTGTGCAGTATAATCCATTCCCTCTTTAGCTATTTACAGTACAGAGACCCCGCAGATCTGTGTATGTGTCTATTATCCTTTTACTCTTCAGGCTATGTGTTATAGTATAGTGTTATATTGTTCTTGTTATTGTAATAAAGATACCCCAGTTCTTAGTGAACCAGCGTATGCCTTGTTCTTATATAGTGCAGGTAACCTTTTCTTCTAGTCAGGTGTCAGTGCACGAACGGAAGCGACCCCCGATCAGGTAAGTGACAACTGAATAATTAGGGAGAGAGGAGCCCTTGAGCTAAGAGAATAAGTTATACACCATGTCATTCGGCCATTCCATAATATTATTGTACCTCTAGTGAATAGTGAGAGAAACTTCCCAACATAGAGAGAGAGAGCTGAAGGTATTCATAGGAAAGTGATCGTCGTTGGGATGCGGCGTTATACCCACAGGATTGTGGCTTGGGGTGTAAGTAAGAGAACACCAGGGGGGACACTGGTGCTTATACCCACAGGATTGTGGCTTGGAGATTATAGAGAGGGCATCAGGGAGGATACTGATGCCTGTACCCACAGGATCGTGGTTTGAGTGAGCACTGGTTGCGGCCAGTGTATAATGGTATATAATCAGAACTGCCCCAGGGTAGATTAGTCTGGGCCCATGTGGTCGCGAGACTATGCGGTATGAGTGTGGTGTAAGGTATGGACGTCCTCAGTAATCAGTGAGTATTCCTAGTAATCCCTATAGATTTAGTGGTGTTTCTGATGATATGAGCTTGTATATTGCTAATTCCCCATCCTCAGGTAGATACCCAGGTGCCTGGATAGATGGGTCCTGAGGAGGGAGGTGGTTGCGTTTTGGCTGGGTTGGTGGTGCTCTGGTGAGCTGATTCTATCTGGTCCGAAAATCCGGTCGTCACACCGTCCTACTTTGCTGATTTCGTTTTTGTTGGCTTTAGATAGGACTCTATGCACTTTACCCCTGCTAACCAATCCAGAAGTCCTTATTCTCTCGCCCTAAAGAAAAAGTCACTTACCTTCGGTAACACGTTATCTGGTAGAGACAATATCTAGTTTCAGATTCCTCCCCTCTGAATTTCCCAGGAGTCTGCTTGATCAGGAAACTTGTGGGTGAGCAGTACCCCTGTGCACCATCGGGTGGCTCCGCAAGACGTAGTCGGCGTCGTTAGCGCAGATTATGACATCACCGTCACCTATATAGGCGCAACCCATGTGCACGGACGTCAGTTACTTTTCACTTTTCCACACCAGAAGCGCAGAGCCATGAAGTGTCACAACTAGGGCCCTGAAAAGGGAGCAACCCTAGCCCTATCAAATGAGTCCGTAGAGGGGAGGCATGGGTGGTTCTGTAAGGAATCTGTAGCTAGAAATTGTCTCTACCAGATAATGAGTTGATGAATGTAAGTAAATTGTTCATCCAATAAAGACGTCTAGCTGCAGATTCCTTACCTTTGAATATATACCCAAACCATATCATCCTGGTGGTGGGATGTGGATAAATGTTCACACTCAAAAGTCGTGCAGGACCGAACGGGTGAAATGACCGTTGCCGCAGACCTGACTGTCCAGACAGTAGTGCTTTGCAAATGTGTGCAGAGATGCCCATGATGCTGCCTGATAGATACCCAGGACTGGGACCACCCCCCTGACACAACCACGTGGTCTCTGCCTTTTCCCTGTTGAAATGAGCTTGTAAACCTTCAGGGCAGCTTCCTAGCCAGAGCGTAGCAGATCTTAATACAGAGAACGAGAAATGGTCAATTTCTACACTGCCCGACCTTTTTTTTAGCTCCCACATAACAAACAAAGAGCTAGTTGTCCACCCGGAACTCCTTTGCAAAATCAAGGTAGAACGAAAACGCTCTTCTTTGGTCCAGACGGTGAAGACGCTCCTCTTCTTTAGAGGGATGCCATTGGAGCAAAAAAGTTGAGCAGCGTGATTGACTCAAATGGAACGGGTCTTTTGGTTAAAATCGAAGCACAGCTTCTAAGCACTACATTATCCATAAAGGTAATCATGTAGGGAGGCTTGCATGATAATGTCTGCAACTAACTCACCCTTCGGGCAGATGCAATTGCCACCAGCAAGATTGTCTTGATGGTAAGCAGCCGGAGAGGACAATTATGCAACGGCTAGAAGGGAGCACACATAAGAAATATGAGGACCAAATTAAGGTCCCACTGCAGCATGGCAAAGGGCATAGGTGGAAACCTATGTACAAGCCTTTTCAAGAACCTTTTTACAAAAGGGGATTTGAACAATAAGTGTTCGCCTGGCAGCCACAAAAAAGCAGACAGAGCAGAAAGATAACCCTTGAGAGTACTAAAAGCAGAGTTCTTCAGGGCAAGGGTAGGAATGAAAAGAAAAATAGTACATAGAGAAGTAGAAAGTGGGTAAATAGACTTTTCCATACAATATTTTACAAATGTTTTCCAATGGCAGGAGTATACCGTCTTACTGGAAAGGAGCCTGGCCGCAAAAATAAAATTAATTACTTCGGGAGGAAGGTCGAAAGCTATCAACTGTCGCTGTTTAATCTCCACGGAAGGAGGCAGAGAGTTGACTGGTTCGGATGCAGGACCTTCCCCTGCTGCTGCGATGGAAGATCCTCCTGAAGGAGCTGACTGATCGGAGGATCGATGCTGATTGGAAGCAGCTCTGGATACCAGACTCTCCATGCCCAGGCCAGGGCCACAAGAATTACTTGGCCTGGTCGTCCATGATCTTTTTCAGAACTCTGGGCAGAAGTGGTACTGGCGGAAGGGAGTATAGGAGGCCCAAGCTCCACTCACAAACAAAAGCATTGCCAAGCAATAGCAGCCTTGGAAACTCCAGTGCACAAAACTGCTGACATTGAGTGTTCTCTTCAGATCTAACCAAGGCTCTTCCCACTGCTGAAAAAGTCCTTTTGCCACCTCCGGCTGGAGATGCCATTCGCGATCCGCTAAGCATCGGCAGATGAGTTAGTCTGTCCTGGCATTCAGAGAACCCACCAGGTGTTGGAACCACCAGGGTTATGTCCTGCTGTTCCAGCCATGTTCAGTCGCATAGCTGCTTGATAAAGGGTCCATGACCCCACCGCGCCCTGCTTGTTGCAGTACCACATGGCGGTGGTGTTGTCCATGAACACCTGCACTAATGTCCCTTGACAGAGGAAAGAAATGCTTTCAATGCCAACCAATGCAGCCAAAGCTCTAACTAGTTGATATGGAGCCCCGACTCTGCTGGAGACCAGCGTCCTCTGATCTACACCTCTCGAAGATGGTCACCCCACCAAAGAGTGACACCTCTGTCTTTACTGTGAGATCTGGTTGGGAAAGGGAGAGGAGTCTACCTTTGGCCCAATTGTAATTTGTTAGCCACCACTGCAGGTCCTTAGCAGTTCCCTCCAAGATCTGCACCATGTCAGAGAGTTTTACCGGATGCTGCGCCCATTGGAACTGCATACACCATCTGATGTGGTTTACCAACAGGATGCAGAAAGGCATGAGTCACAGCAGCCTCAGAATCAATCTCACCGAAATCCAGGATAGAGGCTGAAATGTAGGTATCAAAGCCTGAATATCCTGGACTCCCTGCTCAGGAGAATAGGTCAGAAACTGCACTGTGCCAAGAAAAACTCTGAAGAAAGGAGCGCCTCAGAGAGAGTCAGGTGTGCCTTTGAGATGTTTTTAGAGAAACCCAGCGAATGAAGAAGGTTCCCGTAGTCTAAAGGTGAGAGATGACCGCCTGGTGCTAAAGCTCCTTCAGCAGCCAATCGTTAAGTAGGGGAAGATTGAAATCCCTAACCTGCGCATATGAGCTGCGACCGCCACTATCACCTTGGTGAACACCCAGGGGGTGCTGGTAAGGCCAAGAGGTAGCTCAGTTAACAAAGTGCTCCTGGCCTACTTTGAACCGCAGGTAAAGACTGTGGCCCGGTAGGATGGGGATGTAAAAATATGCATCCTGCAAGTACAATGCTACCTGCAAGTCTTCTTGGTCTAGGGCAGACAAGACCTGAGCCAACAAGAGCATCTTGAATTTGGAAGAGACTGACGGTCTGAAGGTCCAAAATGGGCTGCAACCCTTTGTTCTTCTTCGGTATCTAAAAGTAGCAGCAGGCGTAGCAAACACTGACTACTTCTGAAATCGTACCCTTTTTATAGCCCCTTTGGCCAGGAGAGCTATTAACTCCTTGTGAGAAGTTGGCCTGATATAATGTTCACTAGTTCTAGTGATCACCTTGTATCAGTCCAAACAACCCTTATGGTGATTGGTTGTAAGTCAACCTTATAGATCAGCTATCCTAATGGTAGCATGGACAAAGCAGTCTTAGGGTAAACTCTTTTGGCAAGTGAAGCCAGCTGTTTTACCACATATAACCCCTTGAACACCAAGTGAAAGGACACCACACAGGTTGTTATGAAAATAAACAAGTATCTATTAACTAACATACACCTCTGAACTCTTTGTGAGATCAGAGGGCTAAGCACATGACAATCTCTTAGGAAAAATACGTTTAAGTTGCACAAATTACAATGGTGCCCTAGAGGCACGACAAACCATATACTAAGTAAGTGGAATGTGAAAGTCGATAAAAGGAATGGTGCTGTTCAGTGGCTGTAGGATCGCTGGGACCACGCTATACTAACTCTAGGTAGGTAATAGGAGGCCCACGGAACGCGTGTGCAGAGAGTGAACTCACACGCGAGATGCGTAACAGGTTCTATGGACAGTACAGTTCAAGAAAAAGGTGAGTACGGACAATCCTGACTAGGTAGCACTAAAACGACTGTGGATCTGGACACTAGGAGAGTCAAGAGCACCTTGAGCACCGAAATGCTTGTGTTACCTCACCCACAGGCTGCGGGTGCATAGGTGCCAAGTCGTGTCGGGTTCCGGCGTTGAAGTCTATGGAGCCTGGAGGAAAAGATGCTGCAGGCGATCAGGAGGAAGATGTCCAGTGTGATCCAACTGTGGATCAGTGAAGAGAAGAACCTGAAAGCAGAGGGGACAATGTTCAAAGTCACTAGCCAGTGACTGGAGTGGAACCAGGAGTGGAACCAGATGTCGTCGTCGCGATCAGGTGAGGGTGGACGCTTGTCTCTGCAGCCATGTGGACCAGGTGGTGTCTTCGACGACCAGGATGGAGTCACGAGCTGTCCCACGCAGGCTCTCGCTGTCGGCGGTGTCGGCTTCGGAGTCAACAGTCCTTGGCAAAGGCAACCCACGCGGTGAGTGGAAACGGCGTCTGGAGTGGACCAGTAGGGTCCGGGGTGCTCCTCTTTTGGAAGTGAGCAAGGGCCAGTCTGGAGCAACCAGACCAGCAGTGAAGATTTCGGAGTTCGTCGTCTAGGAGGTCACTAGCCAGCCGGCAAGTGACCAGACAACGCGTCGAGCAGCAAACAGGCAGAAGGGCCCCACGCAGATCTCGTGGATGCTGGAGGGCTGGTCTTCGGTGCAGGAGCTGCTCGGGGTCGGGGCTTCTCAGTCCCCAAAGCACTTGGACGAGGTGACCTCAGAAGTCGTGCTGGAGCGAAGTGCTTCTTCTTTCAAGATGGCCGGTCCCACGTGTCTCGTCGCACCCACGGATCTCAGCTGGGCTGCAGATGTAGGTAGAGGTCTGAGAATCCGGCTCTCGTCGGGGTCTGAAGTCTGGATCCTTGGAGGAAGACGACAAAGGGAAGCCGCTGGATGCTGATGGTGCCTGCTTGTGCAGGGTGGACACTCCTTGCCCACAAGGGAGATTTCTTCAGCCTTCGGTGGAGCAGAACGTCGAAGTCCAGAGTTTCTTCTTGTAAAGTTGTTCAGGATAATCTAATTTGGAATGGGACCAGCTCTAAAGGGGGCTGTACTACGACTAGGTCCCTCCTCTGGGTGGGACCAGGAAGGGGGGTGGTTACACCCCCTATCCTTTGTCTGGTCTTGCGCCAGCTCTGGGGCTGGAGTGCCCCAGGAACTGGCTTAGACCGGAGTATGCACAGGGACACCTCGTGTGCCCCAGGCATGTCTCATTCCTTTCCTTTCAGCCCTTTCCTACCTAATACACAAAATCCTGTCTGGGGTGATGCTAGCACCTCCCAAGGCAGGAAACCCTTTGTCCAAGCCTCCCTCGCTGGAAGGACTCCCAGCAGCAGGAGGTCAGACTTGTGTCTGTGGTGGCAGCATCCATTATGTGATGCTGAGGCTCGAGTTAACTTTAACCGGGGTTCACAGTTATACATGTTGTGTCCCTCTAGAAGGGTGGAATGTTACCCCCGTCGCCAGAATTGGCGAGGGGGTAGTATTCCAATTCGTATGACACCTTACTCGACATGTTTTGATAATGTTATACCAAAGTTGGCAATAACCGCGAGAATTATAATGCACTTAAGAGTATATGGTATAGCGTTATCATGGAAACAGCTAAAGGACTTGGTTCTGAAAGCTGCAGACAGGCTCAGCTCATGCTAGAGCACCATCTCACATAATTCCAAGCACTCTGCCTTCAGGATTGATAAGGCCTGCCATAGGAGTGACTGATAGGAGGATATGTGTCCATTTAGGGCTAGATATAGGGATACTATATCTAAAGCAAAGGGTGATTACACCACCTTGCCCCAGCTGATTGATCAGCCAGTTGAGTCAGATTTGGATGGCCAGCCAGGGGTGGCATAATACATGCTGCAGCCCCTGGTAGGCACTAGGTGCACCTATGCCCTGGGTACCTAAGGTACACTGTACAGGGACTGATAAGGTGACTCAGTATCCAATTAGATATGCACCTAAGGTACATGGTTGTCAATTTAGAGAGAGCACAGCTAGGCTGTGGGTCTGATTAGCAGGCCCACAGCCAGGGAAAGTCGTAAACCAGTGAAGCAAAAAGCAAAAATCGGGGGTGACCATAGGATTGCAGACCCTACTCTCCTACACTCCTCTTGGGTAATGCTAGATAATTTTCCCCCAGCCATTCTTCAATTGGCGGAATAGGAGTTGGAAAAGAAAGAAAAGGAAGAGAAAAGCCTTCCCGAATTATCTAAAAAACCTATTTGTCTGATGGTATGGACCTCCAGCGGAGGAGATGGGTCTTGAATTTTATCTCTGACTGGAGTGGAAAGGTCTTGCAGAACCAAAGTAGCAATGCTTGGAGGCTGCAGCTCCCGGGGGCTGAGTGCCCGACGACTTCTGGCTAACATTCCGAGGTAGGAATGAACCACATCACCTCACAACTTGGGGAGTCTGCGAAGGACATAGCCACGAAAGGGGCGAAAAGCAGACTGCACTGGGCGGCTGAAGAGGACCAAGGACTTGGCTGTAGCCCGTGAGTCCTTGAAGAGCTCTAGAGCGTTGTCCACTTTGTCTCCAAAAAGGCGATGGCCATCAAAATGCATGTTCATGAGAGCGTTAAGGCCTACCTGTGCTGTCCCGGATCCAGGCCTGGATCCACGGGGGGCCTGCGGTGCCAGAGCTGATGGAGGAGAAGGCCTAGGCCCCCCAACAGAGTCTGCGGGACTCGAAGGCAAGGGTTTGGGCCGCCCAAAGATGGCGTGCATCGCCTAGTAAAATTTACGTAGCTGGGCGGGAGTCGCTCTGGGTCTAGGGAAGGGAGAGAAGGCCGCAGTCTACTCTTCGGGCTCTGCGCGCGGAGCCGCAGGACGGGCACCACCCGCATCCCTCGTCACATCAGCCGACCAAAAGGGTGAAGCCGAAAAGCAGCAATGCTTCTTCGACTTCTTTTTGTGCTTCGACTTACTCGACCAAGAGTGCGAAGACTTCGATGACTTGGACGAGTGGTGATGGCTCCGCGACCGGTCCCTCGACCTCCCAGCGATTGGGACCCTGAACGGCGCGGAGCCGACTGCCGGCGTTCAAGCAGCTTGCAGGACCACTCTTGCAAAGCCTTCGAAACCATGGACCGGCAGTAGGAGTACAACTTGTGGTCGTGGTCCCGCTCCAGGCAAAAGAGGCACATTCAGTGCGGATCCGTAACCCACATCATTTGGTTACAGGTCCCGCATGCCTTTAAGCCGGGCATCCCTCGTGCACCATGAGTCGTAGACTCAAAGACATTGACATAAGTCAGCAAAAAAGTCAGTCAAAAAGTGACTGGAGGTACCGCTCTCCGGATCTGTGCTGGCTGGCGTGGAAAAAGAAAAGAAGATATAATGACAATAGCATTGTATTATTATCAGTTTATTTTTCCTTTTTTTTTCACGGCGAAAAGCAGTGGGGCAATGCTCCTCCACCTTTGTGGAGGAGCATTCACTGTCGGCATGTAAAACTCTACAGATCAACTACTGAAGTAGTTTCTGGCCCAATCACTAGGTAACGTCTTACACATTTTGAGAATGGAAGAGTACCTAGGAGAAAAGGTTTCTTTGTTTTTTGATATTATATTGCAGCAATTTTTCAAAATTACTGTTAGTTTCCTAGAAGGTAAAAGCATGATCCCACAACGGAATAGTATTACATTAGTTACTAAACAAATATATGCTAATTTACAGAAATTGATTTACAATGTACTGCCATGCTAAGCAAACAATGCAATTTTAACTTACTGAACCGGAAAGCCGTTGTGCTTCTTTTCTTATTAGGTCTTTATTAAGTAACTTGATGAGGTAGTCTGCTCTCGTTTGCAGCTGTTTGGCTTGTGGTTTCTTATCCGGATCATCTGGTAAGATCTGAGAAAAAGAAACAAGCTGGACTATAAAAAAGACATCTCCATATCAAAGCAAGACAACTGAATAATATGCAACCAAGTATGAGCATACCTTCTGTGTCAAGTTGAGGTCTGGGTCCATTTTAATCATTTCCCAGCTGCCATAGCCATATTCATAAATTCCTATCAAAAGATTTGAATCATCTTCTTTGGACCAGTCAATTTCAAAATGGGCTGCTTTTGTATGACATGGCATTGTGTATCTATGAAAAAGAAATTAAGACAGGCTGAGCTTTAAATAAAAAACTTACTCAATAACACACGACAAATGCAAAATAGTCAATAAGAAAAGGATACGTGTGATTCCATTTTATGACCATGAATGACAGCACATTGATCGAAACACCTTTGAAAACAACATTTATGAGTACCTTACATATGAGTTACTTACCGTTGGTAACGCTGTATCTGGTATAGACGATTCTAGCCGCAGATTCCCTCACATAGAATTATCCCCAGGCAAGAGTCTGGATCCGGAAACTTTTTGCCACAGCATCCGTACGTGCCGGGGGTGGGGTGACACCACGCGACTCTGCCCAGGCGTAGTCCGCGTAAGTGACGTCAGCGAGGTCACATAAGACCCACCCCGGCGCGCCGACGTCAGTTTTCTTTGGAGAGCTTTTCCGCACCACAAGGCGGAGCCACCAGACAAAAAACTTTGGGAGCATGGGAACAGTGTGCGAAAGAGTAGAAAAAATAGAGGGGACAAACGACACAATATGGAACAGTGCAACACTGCAGTGTCCAAAGGCAGGGGCAGAAGAAAGAACTGAGCAGAGCCCTGAGCAGACACCCTGCCAGTACATATACAGCCTTCCCCCTGAGACAAGGTACCGGCGTAAAAAGCCATTATACATGTAACAGGCCCACCACCCCCATCCAGAAACAAGGAAGAGGAGCCAGTCCCAAGACAGACAGGACACAAACCTCCAAGCCACACCAGCATAGAGGGCAACCACCTGAGGAACAAGGGCAAGGCCTGGCCAGATAACCCCTATTTGGAGGTTAGCAGAGGGGCCAGGACCCTCAGCAGCAAGAGGAAGGGAAGGTAGGGGAGAACAGAGATGGAAGGCAAACCCCTCCAAACCTGGAGTAGCCAGAGCAGCGGGGCACAGGAGCATCGTAACCCCATCCTCCAACAAACCAAGAGGAGGAATGAATCGCAACCAGACAGAGCCACCCGTCAAGAGCAAAGAAGGCACTCACAGGAGACACAGCCCCACACCGGGAGACGAGTACCAAAGACCAACTCAAGGGTCCTCTTAGAAAGGGGAGAAAGGGCGGGTCATGAAGGAATCTGCGGCTAGAATTGTCTCTACCAGATACATCGTTACTGAAGGTAAGTAGCTCGTAAATCTGATAGAGACTACTAACCGCAGATTCCTTCACGTAGAATAGATACCCTAGCAATAACCACATGGAAGGAGGGTCTGCAAAAGGACCCCATCAGCCTGGACAGAACAGAAGGTCCCACAGGGGACCAGATCTGCAGGCCAGAAGCGAAAACTTCCCCCCTGCCAGGCAAGAGGAACCCCCAAAAGGAGAACATCACCGACCCCAGAGGGTGTAGGAGGAAGAAAAAGAAGACTGAAGAGGCCCGTACCCTCACAGCAGAAAAACCAAGGGCAAGGCTAGAGAGGCCGAAGCACCTCACTCAATTACAAGGCAACAGAGCTTCCATCCAATGCTATGACAGGTAGAGGAGGAGGAAGAAGAAGCCCAGAGGGCCCAAGGAAATGAGGGAAAGGAAGGCGAGCACCCTCCAGATAGAAGGCAACAGGCCAGCCAGAACAGCACCAACAGTCAAACTGCAAGAAGAACAGCCTGGGGCCCCAGAAAGACCCGGCAGTCTACGCCTGACAAGGGTGCTCTCAGAATCACGCCAGCCCCCAGGACAGGGGCAGGAAGGTGAGAAAATGCACGGCCACACCACTACGAGGGGCCGCGCACACGTCCTCAAGAAGCAAAGCATCATACAGAAACGCCATGGAGAACTGCCACCAGAAGGCAACCAGAACTCCCTAGCTACCACTACCCCACATAGGGTACGTTAAGTTCCAAGACATGGGAATCTTCTTAAGAAGAACTTCCGCAGCAGAGAAAAAAACAAAAGGGCCACAGGGAAAACCCCCCCCGAAAAAGGCTTGACAAGCAGCCCAAGCAAAGCAGAAGGCCTAATCTCAGGGCCAAGTCTGCGCAACAACTCCAGCAAAACACACACATAGGCAGCAAAGGGCCATCCAGCAGTCAACAATGCCAAAGTCCCAAAGGAGGACTAAATGGTCCTTGGTGTAATACTTGCTGCTCAGTGCCAAAGCTACCCAGAGTTGAGCTGAGACTTAAACAAAACCGCCTGGTCCTAAAGGGGTTGATAAGTGTATTACACAGTGGGTCGAACCACCACAATATAATACAACTAATTTCCTCACAAACAGGATAAATCGTGGGATCATCTTCGCAACCGAAGACCTGAAAGAAGAACGACTAACACTGTGATGCCCTCGCAGCTTCTCTTTGGAGACAGAGTAGCCAGGTGGGGTCGAGTCACACTTTACTTTCTTGACTTACCAGATAAGCGTGAAGTTCACTTCTTGCTGGAACGGGCTCATGAGAAGGATAAATCCATGCCTTTGACCTGAAGTAGGACTTACGTGAGCCTGACTACTTCTGATGCTCTGCAACATATAGCTTGGCTTCGTGGTCCCGGATCGTCCCGGATCGCCTCGGCTGCCTGAGGGAACATTTGTCGCAAGATTTGGAGTATATCATTTGATAAAACGTTCTCTTCTAAATGGTAAAAAATCTGTTTCAAAAACTCCATTAAGTTTAAGATTGTAACATCTTTGATCAGACAGCACCAGCAAGAGTGTCATGTTTTGAACCCAACAGCGTTAAGGATTGTAGTGACAGTACAGCAGGTCAGAGCCTGGTACAGCACTGTGAGAAAAAGCCCTCTTTCTTGTATGGTATGCCACTTTTTGCTGCATTGCTGACGTGCTTAGACAGTGTGCCCTGGGCTCCTGCCAATCAGGTACCCAGGGCCTGTGTTCCTTCCCTAAAACTGCATTGAAGCCTAAACACAATTGGCATCTCTGGACACAGGTCAGCCCCTGGTAAATGGTACCACAGGTACCCAAGGCACTGTGACCAGAGAAGGCCCTTAAGGGATGCAGCACTCACTGTACCACCCTTAAAGGCCCTGTACCCTGACACTCACACACTGCCTTTGCAGGTTGCATGTCTTGGTGCAGAACAAAGTGAAGAGTCGACATTGCTGAATGACTCCAATACAGCAATGACTTGATTAACCAAACTTTGGAAGGTGGCAGGGGCATTCTTTAAACTAAAGGGCATAACAGTAAATTGACAATGGCCACCAGGGCGGAGAATGCTGTTTTTTCTTTAGCTCCTGGTGCCATGCCAATCTGCCAGTACCCTGCAGTTAAGTCAAAGGTACTTAGAAATTTGGCTGCTCCCAATTTGTCTATCAACTAATCTGCTCTTGGGAGAGGGTGAGCATTTGTCTTGGTGAAAGTGTTGAGCCCTCTATAGTCCACACAGAACCTAATTTCTCTCTTTCCACCCTGTGGATGGGGTTTGGGGACTAGAACCACGGGGCTGGACCAGTGGCTCTCAGGGGGTTCAATAACCCCTAAGTCCACCGTCTTTCTGACTTCAGCTCTGATGCTTTCCTTGACTTGATCAGACTGTCAATAGATTTTGTTCTGGACAGGTGAACTGTCACCGGTGTCCACATCATGGGTACACCCGTTTGTCTGACGAGGGGTCAAGGAAAAGAACTTTGCATACTGCTGCAAGATTTGCTTGCAACCATTCTACTGTTGGGCAGTGAGTGTGCCTGAAAAGACAACTCCATCCACTGACCCATCTTTGGGCTGTATGAGCGGTTCACTCTCTGTCACCTGATCCTCACCAGTCACCATCGGCATGGTGATGTCAGCCCTATCATGGAAAAGCTTAAGGCGGTTCACATGAGCACCCAGCTTTTGCCCAGGTCAACCTAGTAGATGACCTCACTTTTCTTTTCAAAGATGGGGTAAGGGCCACTCCATCTGTCCTGGAGAGCCCTTGGTGACATTGGCTCCAAACCCCACACCTTTTACCCTGGTTATAATGCTACGAGTGCAGCTTTTTGGTTATACCAGTTCTTCTGAAGCTCCTGGCTGGCCTCAAGATTCATGGATGTTTTTTCCATGTACTCAGCCATTCTGGACCACAGGACAATAGTCCACAATGTCTTGTTTTGCTTCTTGGAGAGGCTTCTCCCAACCCTCTTTTACAAGACATAGTGGTACCCTGATAGGATTGCCAATCAGAATTTCAAAGGGGGAAAATCCTACTCAGTCCTGAGGCACCTCTCTGTAGGCAAAAAGCAAGCATGGTAAGAGGACATCCCATCTCCTTTTCAGTTTTTCAGGGAGCCCCATATTGATGACTTTCAATGTCTTGCTGAAACTATCAATAAGACCATTGGTTTGTGGGTGATAGGGTGCAGTAAACTTGTACTGTACTCCACACACTTTATTTATTTATTTATTTATATGCTTCTATAGCGCAAGAATCGAGCCCGAAAGGGTTATCTCCGCGCTTTGACAACAACAGGCCGCAAAGATACTGTATAGGCAGCAGTCCTAAAGTTATGTCTCCATAAACAGATTCGTTTTTAGCATTTTTCTAAAGGTGAGGTGTTTGGAGATCTGTCTTAAGCTAAGCGGCAAGTTGTTCCACAGGGCCGGCCCCACTGATGAGAGGGCTCGGCCGCCTTGTCTGGCTTTTTTAATGAAAGGTGGTTTGAGCAGGAGTAGGTTACTTGACCGTAGTTCTCGTTCTGGTTTGTAGGGCTGGAGTAGTTTGGCTAGATATTTGGGGCCATTTCCAAATAAACACTTATGTACAGTGCAGCAAATTTTGAATTTAACCCGTTGGCGTATTGGGAGCCAGTGAAGTTTTTTCAACAGGGGTCCAGAAGATGTTCTGGGGGGGGCATTCAGAATCAATCTTGCCGCCGTGTTCTGGACCACCTGCAAACGATTGATGACATCCTCATTGGCTTGTATCAGAAGCCCGTTGCAATAGTCAAGGCGACTTATTACAAGGGCTTGAACCAGGGTCTTTCTGTAGGTGTCAGGTAACAGGGGGAAGACTCGCCTGAGTAATCCAATGGTGTGAAAACAAGCACCTGCAATTACATTTGCATGTTCTTTAAGAGTTAAGTTTTGGTCTAGTTTCACACCCAGATTTTTGATGGTGGGTTTAGGGGAGGGTACAGGTCCCAAATCTTGGGGCCACCAATCAGGGGACCAAAGCATGCTGGCTTTCCCAAAACACATCACTTCGGTCTTCCCGACATTGCACTGGAGGTAGTTGGCAGCCATCCAGTTGGAGATGGCCCTCATGCCATCCGCAAAGTTTTCCCTAACATTAGGGTCAGGGGCATGAAAAGGGTACCCTACCTGCGAGTAGCTGTGGAGTTGCGGTGTGTTGGGAGCCCTCTGCACGTCCCGCTGTTCTGGGGACTGTTTCCTTTGCTTCCCGACGCTGCCCCTCGCCGCACCCGCTCCGCGGGTGCCGCTTCGCGGATTGAGGAGGCGGAACCAGCATCAAGGCGCTGGGCTTGAGGAGGCGCCGGGAGAACCAACCACCTGGCATTGGCGCTAGCAGGGACTCGAAGATCCAGGAGTCCCTGCTGGATCAGGTGTGCGAGTGGACGCGCCCACCACCAGCCACGCCCCCCGCCTGGCCAGCCAGAAAAAGGCGCGTGTCCCTGTGCTCCCTGGGACCCTACCTGCGAGTAGCTGTGGAGTTGCGGTGTGTTGGGAGCCCTCTGCACGTCCCGCTGTTCTGGGGACTGTTTCCTTTGCTTCCCGACGCTGCCCCTCGCCGCACCCGCTCCGCGGGTGCCGCTTCGCGGATTGAGGAGGCGGAACCAGCATCAAGGCGCTGGGCTTGAGGAGGCGCCGGGAGAACCAACCACCTGGCATTGGCGCTAGCAGGGACTCGAAGATCCAGGAGTCCCTGCTGGATCAGGTGTGCGAGTGGACACGCCCACCACCAGCCACGCCCCCCGCCTGCAACGCCCTCTGACTAAAGGTTTTGCCAGGCGCTCCGCGGGACGCGAGCGGGACGCCGAGCGAAGCCCGAGCAAAGGGCGGGCAGTCTGTGGCAGTCAGGGGCTGGCTGGGCTGGGCCACCCCCCTTTCTTCGACCTCTACGACTCTTATCCCCCTGAGTCTAACGGCAGGCTTCGGATCCACCATGTCCACCAGATCTGGTAAAGCTTTGAGGGGTGGTGGAGCAAGTGTTCTAGGGGGTTCCACGATGATCGGTACAATGGACAAATTCATCACCCGGGTGGCTAACGTCATTGAAAAGGAGATCGCAATGACGGAACGCCGCCTTTCACTAGACCTCCTTCCATCTAAGCGCTCCTCTTTGGGAACTGTGGCACATGCTCTGTCGCCGCCTATGCCCACTGCCATCTTGTCTCAACCTGATGAGCAACACATTGCAGTGCTAGAGGCTGGACTAGATAGGATCGAAAGCCTCATAACACTTCCCTCCCCAGGTAGTCGCTGCATCGAGGCTATTGCTTCTGGCCCATCCCCTTGCATAGTCAGCCCTCCTGACAACAGGTCTTTCTCGGATCCTATTGTTCCCTCACCTCACACATTACCTCTTCCCCAGACTAGATCTCCGCGGGTACATAGGAAAAGGAAAAGGGGAATCAACACTCGGAGGGGGAATTATTCCATGCTCCACAAGCGTTCTAAGACAAAGCTTAATAGGGGCACTACACACCAAGACGCTGGTGAGCTGGAACTCCTTAGGATTGCAGGCCCCCCCCAGCATGCAGTCGAGCCCCTGACACCGTCCCTCCTGCCCCCAGTCACACCGGCTCTAGCAAACCAGGTTACATCTCTCGAGTCTCTCGAGAATTTGGTAAAATCTTTGTTTAATCCGTTACTTGATCAAGTTAGGAGCCTGGGGGCTAGACTCGACAATTTTGAACAGGCCACTAGGGACAACTTTTTCTCCCTGAAAACCCTGCTGAAAGTGCAACCTAGGCCTACTGAATTCATCCCAGTCAGGAATGTGGCTAAAGAGGTCCCAGTAGGCCAAACAACTAGAGTTCAGTCGTCACTGCCGGCTAAAACACCGGCTACAGGGAAAGCTCCTACCCCAGTCCCTCTGGCCGGTGCGAAGCGGGCAGTGCCTAGTGAACTCACCCACGTAGTTCAGGTGCACGGCACTCCCCCCTCAGCAGTGACGGCACTCGTGCCGAACCCTGCCCAAAAGATCCCACAGAAGAAAGGGACTGGCCCAAGCGTCCACTCGGCAATTGCTGCGCCTGTTAAAACCAACGGTGCAGCACCTACCACTAGGGCTACCAAATCAACCTCTTCACCCAAAAATCCCCCTCTGTCTAAAAACCCCTCCTTGCCAAAAAAACCTCCCCTAGCGGCCTCCGAGCACATTCCGCCACGCAAGTGCCCTCCGGTAAATCTCCCACCCGAATGCCACCCGTATGTTGTTGTCCTCACTAAAGTCCCCCTCCTAAAAGAATCACAACAGGAAACACATCAGGCGCTAAAAAACAAAGTCATCCACTGGATGAAAACCAATAGACCACTTCCAGTGGGTGTAGACGGCCTGATCCTTGGGGTGCGCAGGGTGAGTTGGATTGGCCACGGGAAAAAACTTTTTGAGGGTGATTGCGTGGTGGTCAATTTTCAAGATATAAGAGCTGCTCACTCAATATGCTCCCAAGGCCGCACGGCCGGGACGGGGGTCGATGCTGTCGACCTATCTTTTTTTTACCCGAGACCGATCCCGACCACTCCACTAGGCCCTGTCGGGCCCCCTCCTCTAAACATCGCCCACGGCCACCCCTCCCCGGGAGTCTTCGCACAGCAGCTCTACCCAGCGCCAGTGATGCAGAACTGGGGCTTCTGGGGCTGCTGACTCTTTGACGTTCCCGGGGAGGATCCTGCGGTCTCAAGTCCTGCTGTCGAGTCCATCCCCTCCCCTAAAATCTGTTGCCCCTCGACTGCACTACAAAGCCAGGTCACTGCCAAGTATGTAACAGAGCAAGGGGAAACCAGGGAACCTCCCGGCATATTGGTTGGTCTCTCTGTTGTGGGGGCTGTGGAGACGTTGCCCCCCGTCAAGAACCGCAGCATTTCGGCTGTGACGGACCCCTCGCTTAGGGTTTTCAGCTGGAATGTGGCGGGCCTCGAGAGGAAGCTAGCGCTCCCAGACTGGAACTCGCTGGTGGAGCAATACTCCATATGCCTGTTCCAGGAAACCAGGAGCGGGGTGCCCCTGCACAAGGCAGGATACTCCACCCACTTTCTGCCAGCAGCCCTTAGTGTAACCGGTAGGGGCCGCGCTTCGGGTGGCCTCCTAATTTGGGTGGCTTTAGAACTCAACTGCAGGGTGGTGGAGCGGGATACCAAATGCCCGGATCTCCTGAACATAGTGTTGAAAAACTCCCAAGGCCGAGTTATTTTAAATATTTTTAATATTTACGCCCAAGGCACTAAGGGGGGCAGAGAATCTCCAGTAATATCTTGCCTAGAAGCCCGGCTCCGCTTATCACCTCATAGGTCCTGCACCCTGGTGGCGGGCGATCTTAACTGCACCTTTGAGCCCCTGGACCTCGAAATCTTATCTGATCAAGAGGAACTCGACGCTAGGTGGGGGATCCCGTCCCTTGAACTGAATCCCATTAAAAAGTGGACAGAAGTGGCCCTCCAGATCAATTCAATAGCCATGGAGTTTGGCCTGAGGGCTGCCAATGGCAGGACCAGGTCCGACAAAGCTGGGGCCCACACTTACAATAGGCCAGGGCACACGTCACGGATCGATTACTTCCTTCTCGACATACACCTGTGGAGCATGGTGGAGGACATGGTGATTATACCATCTGTCGAGAGTGATCACAATCTTCTCTCTCTCACCATGTCTCACAGGTGGATAACCTGCCCTGTGACTAGAACTTCTTGTAACCCCACCCCGGACCTGTCAGTAGTCGCCAACTGTGGCCGGCGGCTAAAGTGGGCAAAGCTAGTACTCTCAGAGGAGAAAACCTCTGCCATTAGGCAGCTTCTTGCTTCAGCCCTAACCAATTTTGACCCCCAGGTGGACGGGTTGTCGGAGGTGGCCTCAAGGTTCTGCACTATAACCCAGGCTATTAGCGATCTTTTCGTAGTGCCAGCTAACACGAACAGAAGGAAACCAAGCCCACGAGGCAGATTGGGCTGGTTCAATCAGAAGTGCAGGGAGGCGAAGTCACTTCTCATTGAAGCAGTAAAGTCCAAATTACCATCTAGGACTAGGGTGGCCAGGAGGCACTACGCACTCTGCCAAAAAAGCGCCAAGATGGAGTGGGAGGATAACTTCTGGCAGGACCTTCTGGCCGCCAGTCGAGGGAAAGATGCAAAACGTTTTTGGGATTTGGTGGGCAACAGGAACCGTCCTGACGATACTTTGAGGACCTGTACCATCAACGCCCAAACATGGTTCTCCCACTTCCAAAAACTCTATTCTGCCGTTGAAGGCTCACTAAATGACCCCTTTGACCTCCCGCCCTCTAGCTTGGCCCAAGACCTGGAATTCTTTTCCGTTTTGGATGTTACAAAACAGATCAAAACCCTGGTACCACTTAAAGCAGCTGGCCCGGATGGCCTCCCAGGCGATATTCTTCGAGCATACCCGGAAGATTGGGGGGTAATAATTTCTGCACTCCTCAACGCAATCGTTGCGGGAGGCCCGGTGCCAGATTCCTGGAGAGGTGCTGAGGTGGTCCCCATATACAAGAAGGGCAGTAGGGATCTACCTGGGAACTATAGGCCTATAAGCCTAATAGATTCGACCCAGAAATTGGCGGGGAAAGCGATTTTGGGGAGGATCTCGCAATGGGTGGATGAAAACCACATCCTGTCTGACATGCAAGCCGGGTTCCGCTCAGGCACCGGAACCATCAAACAGGTTTTTAGGCTCCTGTTACTACACTGGAAGGTGGTGGAGCTAGGCAAAGGCAGTCTCTATTTGGCCTTTATTGACCTAAAGACTGCCTTTGACCTGGTTCCCAGGGAGGAACTCTGGAGGGTGCTACACGGTCTAGGGATGCCCCCGTATTTACTAAACCTCCTTATTAAACTGCACAAAAACACCTATGCCCAGGTTAGATGGGGGTTGGACGGGGAAAAGACCGATAAGATCAGGGTCGAGAGGGGAGTAAGGCAGGGCTGTGTTCTGGCCCCCACCCTATTCTCCCTCTATATCAATGGGGTGGTAGACCATCTACTCGGCGAACCAGCAGACGCTCCCACTCTGGGAGGCGTAAAAATTCCAACCTTGCTGTTCACCGATGACACCCTCCTCATCTCTAAAACCCCCCAAGGTCTCCAGACATTACTGAATCGCTTCCAGGACTTTTGCACCTCCAGGGGCCTTGTCATCAATGTGGAAAAGACCAAGTACTTAGTTTTGCACCCACCCCGCAAACTTGGCCGCCCCCCTATTTTGAATTCTATACCCCTAGAAAGAGTGGCAGAATTCGACTACTTGGGAATTCGACTTAATGACGCGATGAGCTGGACCGCCCATATCAATAAAATGGCATTGACCCACAAAAGGGTGGGGGGGGCCCTCCTCAAGGAGTTTAACAACTCAACAAAACATTGTGTTGCCCCCCTACTTGACATTTATAAAGCTCGTGCGGTCCCTGCGTCACTATATGGAGCTGAATTGTGGGGTCTGGGCAAAGTGGACTTACTGTGCAAGGCCGAAAACAAATTCATTAAAGATCTACTTGCCATACCATCGAGTAGTCCGACTATCCCAGTGCTCATGGATGCTGGCTGTAAAGCAATAGGGGATCAGGCTCGCCTTCGACCCCTCTTGCTCTGGGCCCGCCTGTGGAGGGTACCGGAGCTAAAACCCTATGCTGATGGCCTGGCTGAGGTGATGCACTCCGACGGTTGGCACAGTATCAAATGGCTGAAGAACATTAAACACCTCCTAGGGGACCTAGGCCTGGACTCTTGTTGGTATAGTCACTCCGCTCCCCCGAAGGAGACCCTAAAAAAACTTTTTTGGGAGTGGGTCCGTGTGAAGCGCATCAGTAACCAGCAGCACTGCAAAACCACCGCAGCTTTTCTGCTGATAAAAGATGTCGTTGCCTACGAGCCGTACATGGACCTAATAACAATTGCCATGGACCGGTCCCTGTACATCAAATTCCGGCTGGGGTTGTTACCCTTGGCTGACCTCTGTTCCAGGTGGAATAAATCCCAGCCCTCTTCACGATACTGTGCTCTCTGTCCCGACAAACCAGAGACGGTGCCACATTTTTTTTTCGAATGCCCAGATTATGGCCGACCAAGATCACGTTGGCTTGGACCTATCTGCAGAGAATTGGGTACTCGCCAGCACTCTGTCGCCCTTCGGATTCTTTTAACTAATACAGCCCCTCCGATTGTTTGTGCCGTTGCCAAGTTTTTAAAATGGGCCTGGTTGATTAGACTTAGAAGACTGTCCATATCAATTTAATCTCCTTTTAACTAATTTATGACGAACTAATGTGTTTTACTGTTTTTTACTTAATGTACAGTCATACTCTTTTCAACATGCTGTTTTAATCTTTTGTATCGCTTTTATGATATATGCATATCGAAATAAAGCAATCAACCAACGAAAAGGGTAGAGGAGTTGAGTGTCGTCGGCGTACGACACTGGAGTGAATCCGTACTTCCTCACAATCTCAGCAAGGGGGGCCACATATACATTGAATAATGTGGGGCTTAGACATGAGCCCTGTGGCACCCCCTTAGTGAGCGCCCTGGAGATGGAGTGGTAGGGGCCCAGGCTGACAGATTGTGAGCGACGGAGAGAAAACTCTCTAACCATGCAAGTGCCTGACCTCTGATGCCCACTCCTTGTAACCGGTTCAGCAAGATCTTATGAGAAACAGTATCGAAAGCAGCTGACAGGTCTAACAGCACCAGAATCATCGAGCCTCCTCTATCCTGTGACATCTTGATGTTATCGGTCACGGAGAGGAGTGCAGATTCGGTGCTGTAGTTGGGCCTGAACCCAGATTGGGATTGGTCCAGGCCCCCTGTCGCTTCGATAAAGCTAGAGATCTGAGTGTTGACAAGTTTCTCAGCCAGTTTGGTCAGGAGGGGCAAAAGAGAGATAGGGCGGAGGTTGGAGAGTTCAGTCCAGGGAGAGGTGGTATTTTTACGTATCGGGTTCACAGTTGCCTCTTTCCACTGTTGCGGGAGCTTACCTTCTTTAAAAGAAAGGTTAAGGATTTTAGTAATAATAGGGCATAATGACCTGCTCAAGTTATTGGTTAACCTAGCCGGGAGAAGATCACGAGGAGAGCCAGATTTCATATTTTCCAGGAGTGTTTGAACTTCATTTTCTGTAACTTCTGGAATGACTTTAAGGGTCTCCGAAGGGGTTTCTTGACATAAGGTAGTGGAGTCTTCCGGGTTATTAGGGTGCTTGGCCAAGATTTTATTGTAAATGGTGTCAATTTTGTCCTCAAAGAATTGGGAAATATTGTTGCATAGTTCTTTCCATATGTCTTTTTAGGGAAGCAGACAAGAAGTTGGAACCTCTGTCTGAAACCACCTCCTTAGGAAACCCTACCCTGCGGAAGACACTAATGAGGGCATTGGCTACTGCAGGAGCTGTAGTAGTCCTAAGGGGAATTGCCTCAGGATACCTAGTGGCATGATCCACTACTACTAGTATGAATTTGTTTTCTGATGCTGTGGGACATTTAAGTGGACCCACTATGTCCACACCTACTGTTTCAAAGGGAACCCCAACCACTGGCAGTGGTATCAAGGGGGCTTTTTGGTGCCCACCTATTTTGACACTGGCGTGACAAGTGACACAGGAGATGACAAACTCCCTTACTTTCCGAGACATCTGGGGCCAGTACAAGTGGCTAACTAGCCTTTCCCAGGTTTTGGTTGAGCCCAGATATCCTGCTAGGGGGATATCGTTAGCTAAAATTAGCAAGAACTCCCTGTACTTCTGTGGCACTACCTCTCTCCTAGTGGCTCCAGGGTTGGGGTATTTGGCCTCAGTGTACAGTACTCTCTCCTCCCAATAAACTCTGTGGTTAGCACTGACATCTCCCTTTTCCTGAGTAGCAGCTTGCTGCTTCAGGCTTTCAAGAGTTGGACAGTCCTGCTGTCCAAGGCACAGCTCATCCCTAGAGGGTCCGCTGGGCTCAAGAGTTCAAGCTGGTAAGGGCCAAGCTCTGTGGGCTCAGTTCCCTCTGGGTGTCCAAGTCCTCTCCCCAAAAGGAGAGGGGTCCTGATCCTTTTGCTGTTCAGATGCTGGGTCCCCAGTCTTCTTACATTTTCTCTTGGAAGGTTGGGCCATACTTTCAGGCTTCTGCAAAAACAATAGTTGATGGACAGAATGCAGAACAATGTCATACATTCACCCCAGTAGAGAGATCTGGGCCTAAATCCATCATTTTTTTGCTCACCATGCCATTCCAGTTTGAACCCAGCCATATGCAAATCAGTCTTGAATCTGTGCCCCATTGGAACAGTCCAGCCCGAACTGTCAAGCCAGGTCCTCACTGGATTGGAAATAAGCATCCTAGGACCCGGTTCGGGCTTTCAGCTCTCATCAGCCAGGATAGCTTGATTCCAGTGGCATGGAGAGCACGGGACTCGCGTCTGAGCATACCTGTCCCGATAGTTTCAGGCTCCAACACTTCTTTTTCACAATATTTTCATCTCCTTGCTCTTGTTTTTACACACACCATCTCAGGGATATCCGGCATTGCTGAATGGGTTTTTAGTTCTACCTCAGCCCACGCTGAAGTTTCCAGGTCATTGCTAAGCAGACATGCAGCTGGAAGCACGGTTTCAGGTCAGTAATCCCCCCAACCCCCAGTCTAATGTCGCCATAGCCATTGCATGGTTAGTGGTAACACTGTCAACGTTTGTGACTGGGTAAGTTCTCCCAATCAAGCATTGCTCAGGGGAAACCAGTGTATCTCTCACCATCGTGACACTGGCACAAGTATCCCTTCGAGCTTCTATCCTAGTTGCACAAGTTACTACTTGCGTAACGATATATCTGTAAGAGACATTAGTTAGTGATAGATTCCTTACCTTAGAACATCCCCAGGCGTCAGACTGGATCCGGAAATTTTTTGCGTATCGTCGGTAGGCGTCGTCCACGGCTCCGCGTCGGCACCGTGATGACGTCGTCGGAGTACTTAGACGCCGTCTCCGCGCGCTGACGTCAGTTCTTCTACACAGCTTTTCCGCGCCAGAAATGCAGAGCCATAATAAAAACCAACACTGGTGCCATGAAACTAGGGCCCTGAAAGGGGATGACCTTAACCCTAGATATCGGTTCGCAGAACTGGGAGGATGGGTGGGTCGGTAAGGAATCTATCAATAACTAATGTCTCTTACAGATATATCGTTACACAAGTAGTAACTTGTGCATCTGAAAGAGACACGTTAGTGATAGATTCTTTACCTTAGAATAGATACCCCAGCAATACCAACCCCGGTGGTGGGTCTGCGAACCAATAATCACACCAGAAAGTCTTGGAGGACGGAACGGCCAAAGAAGCCATCCCTCCGGACTTGGCTGTCCAGGCAGTAGTGCCTTGCGAACGTGTGCAGCGAGGCCCACGTAGCTGCCTGGCAAATGTCCTGCAATGGGACTCCTCGGCCCAGGGCAGTAGTAGTCCAGTGGCCCGAGTGGAATGGGCCCTCAGCCGAACAGAAGGTTCATTTTTAGCCAAAGA
The DNA here is from genome assembly GCF_964263255.1 of Lissotriton vulgaris. NCBI lineage: Eukaryota > Metazoa > Chordata > Amphibia > Caudata > Salamandridae > Lissotriton > Lissotriton vulgaris. The sequence goes on from NC_141689.1 coordinate 654,999,510, forward strand.
GTAGCACGCTTGGATGCACAACACGATCCACCGAGAGATGGTCCGTTTGTGCACCGCCATGTCAGTCTCTCCGTTCAGAATCCAAGCACCTCCTCGCAGTGCCTAGAATTAAAAGAGCAAGACAAGGTGGGAAGGTCCAATCTTATCTGGGCTCCTGCCACTGGAACAAGCTCCATGTGCAACTAAGGCAGTGCACGGTACATCTCCACTTAAGGAAACAGCTTAAGACCTATCTTTTCACCACTGATCTCTAGCTGACTGTCTTCCCTCACTTAGCCCGTCTCGAGCGCAGAGATACCCCTTTGGGGGTCGATTCAGGCGCTTTATAACGAATATGCTACTTACCAGAATGCATCTGTTCTTGGCATGTAGGGCTGCTGACATTCAAATCTGTGCATAGATCGCCGCCTAGTGTTGGGTCCGGATGATTGCACATTGTTGTCCTGGAAGAGTCTTCGAAGTATCATGAGATAGGTGGCTCCTCCCCTGGACTACAGTGCGCATGGGCATCCTCTCCATTCCCAGATTGTTTTTGCTATTGTGGCAGAGATGGAGCAGATACAGTAAGTGGTGACCATGCTAAGAGTAATTCTGAGTGCTGCAGCCGCTACAGGCGCCGGGGAGGAGGGCGGGCGATATGAATGTCAGCAGCCCTACATGCCAAGAACAGATGCATACTGGTAAGTAGCATATTCGGTTCAAGGCATGTGGGCTGCTGAATTCATATCTGTGCATAGAATATATACCAGTCCCTCTATTAGCGGCGGCTGCCTGTGCCAGCTGCAGCAGTCTGAAAAAGTGTTTTTAGAACAGCCTGTCCTACAGCTGCCTGCTGTTTGGAGTGCACATCTACGCAGTAGTGTTTGGTAAATGTGTGTATGGTAGACCATGTGGCTGCTCTACAGATTTCCTCTAAAGGAATGTTTCCCAGGAAAGCCATGGATGCCCCTAACTTTCGCGTTGATTGGGCTCTTGGGGGAATCGTTAATGTGCGCTTAGCCTTTTGATAGCAAATCTGTATGCACTTAATGATCCATCTGGCTACACCTGCTTTTGAAATGTGGTTGCCTTTGTGTTGTGGTGAAAAGGCAACAAACAGTTGTTTTGTCTTCCTGAAATCTTTTGTCCTATCTATGTAGTACATGAGAGCTCTCTTGACATCTAGTGTGTGGAGCATTCTCTCTGCCACTGAATCTGGATTCTGGAAGAACACTGGCAGTTCTATAGTTTGATTCATATGGAACTGTGAAACCACCTTAGGCAGTAACTAGGGTTAGTGCTTAGTACCACCCTGTTGGAGTGAATCTGTATGAATGGCTCTTGGATAGTTAGTGCTTGAAGTTCCCTAACTCGTCGTAGCGATGTGATTGCTATTAGGAAAGCCACTTTCCACGTTAAGAATTGTATCTCGCATGAGTGTAGAGGCTCAAAAGGTGGACCCATCAGTCTGGTAAGGACCACATTCAGGTTCCATAAAGGTGCTGGTGGGTGTCTGGGAGGAATAACTCGTTTGAGTCCTTCCAGAAAAGCTTTGATGGCAGGCACGCTGAAAAATGAAAGATGCTGCCTGTTTTGGCGATAAGCTGCTATTGCGGATAAATGTATACGTATGGAAGCGTAGGCCAGATTGCATCTGTATAGATGTAATAGATAACAGATGATGTTGTGAGTAGATGCATCTAGCTGATTAATGTCGTTATTGGTACAATAAATGACGAATCGCTTCCATTTCGCCGCATAATATGCTCTAGTTGTGGGCCTCCTTGCCTCCTTTATGATATCCATACAGTCAGGAGGCAGGTTGAGGTAGCCAAATTCTAAGACCTCAGGAGCCAGATCGCTAGGTTGAGCTGTTGCGGATGTGGATGCTGAATGTCGCCATGGTTCTGCGTCAAAAGTCTGGGTGTGAGTTGTAGCCTTTGATGAGGTACCACGGAGAGTTCTAGAAACATGGTGTACCATGGTTGGCGTGCCCACGTTGGAGCAACCAGGATGAGAGTCATCGATTGTTGCCTCCGTTTGCGTGCCACTAGCGGTATTAGGGGTGCTGGGGGAAAAAAGTACACAAATATGCCTGACCAGTTCATCCATATCGCAGTTCCCTGCGACTGTGGATGTGGGAACCTGGCGGCAAAGCTTTGGCATTTTGCGTTTTCCCTTGTGGCGAATAGGTCTATCTCTGGATGACCCCACTGCTGGAAGTACGGTTGGAGTACTGATGGATGTATCTCCCACTCGTGCATCTGGTGGCTGTGCCTGCTGATCAGGTCCGCCATCTGATTGTCCTTGCCTGGGAGGTGTTCTGCCATGAGGAAGATGTTTCTCTGAAAGGCCCACTTCCACATTCTCTGAGCCAGATGAGACAACTATGGAGAGTGTGTACCTCCCTGCTTCTGTATGTAGTACATGGCAGTCATGTTGTCCATCCGGATCAACACTACTTTGTTGCACAAATGTACTTTGAATGCTTTTATTGCCATGAAGATTGCCATTAGTTCCAGAAGGTTGATGTGCATCTTTTTCTGCTGTGTTGTCCATAGTCCCAGCACTGTGTAGTGGAGTACATGAGCTCCCCATCCCTGGAGAGATGCGTCCATCGTCAGTATTATCTGTGGTACAGGCTCTTGGAACGGTCGGCCCCTGCAAAGGTTTTGTGGGTTCCACCAATGCAGAGAGCTGTATGCGCGACCGGTCACCAACACTAGGTCTTTCAATTGTCCGTGAGCCTGATTCCACTGACGTGCTAAGCACTCCTGAAGCGGACGCATATGTAGTCTCGCGTGCAGGACTATGAAGATGCAGGAGGCCATCATGCCTATCAACTGCATGAACACTCGTGCTGGAAGCGAGTGTTGTGGTTAGAATTTCTGTATCAGCAATTGCATGCTGTTGATCCTCACTGAATTTGGCTGTGCTTTGGCTGCCAGAGTGTGTATTGTCGCGCCCAAGTACTGCCGTATGTGGGTGGGCTGAAGGTGGGACTTTGGATAATTCAGTGAAAACCCCAGACTGTGAAGAAGGTAAATGGTGTGGGACATGTGGGTGGCACATTGCTGGGCCGACTTTGCTTGGATAAGCCAGTCGTCCAGATAAGGGTAGATGTGAACGTTCTGTCTCCGTAGGTGTGCAGCCACTGTCGCTAGGCACTTGGTAAACACCCTGGGTGCTGTTGCTACTCCGAAAGGGAGGACTTTGAACTGATAATGCTGAATGGTGTGGGACATGTGGGTGGCACATTGCTGGGCCGACTTTGCTTGGATAAGCCAGTCGTCCAGATAAGGGTAGATGTGAACGTTCTGTCTCCGTAGGTGTGCAGCCACTGTCGCTAGGCACTTGGTAAACACCCTGGGTGCTGTTGCTACTCCGAAAGGGAGGACTTTGAACTGATAATGCTGATCCTGAATGGTAAATCTGAGATATTTTCTGTGTGACTGGTGTACCGGTATATGGAAATATGCATCTTTTAGATCTAGTGTTGCAAGGAAATCTCCCTGACTGAGTAACGGTAGAACCTGCTGTAATGTGAGCATGTGAAAATGTTCTGACAAGATGTATTGGTTTAGGGGCCTGAGGCCCAGTATGGGTCTGAGGGACCCGTCCTTTTTTGGGATCAAGAAGTACAGCGAGTACACCCCTGTACATCTTTGTTCTACAGGCCCGAGCTCTATGGCTCCTTTTTGCAGCATGCTGACTACCTCTTGCTGCAATAACTGTATATGCTCTGCGGACATAGGACGGTGTCTTGGGGGTATGTTGGGTGGAGTGGATGTTAACTCCAGACAATAACCATATTGGATAAGCTGCCTCACCCACCTGTCTGTAGTGATGGATTTCCAGACCGGCAGGAACTGTTGTAGTCTCCCCCCGACCGGTGTTATATGGTCGAGGGGTAGTGACAAGACGTCACGGTTTGTTAGTGGCAGAGGATCGGGAGTTGTTGTTTCCACGACCTCTGCCCTTGGTGCTGTTTCCACGATAGCCACCCCTATTGTTCTTGTTGTAGGTGGTCTGCGTGCCTCCTTTACTGTATTGTGTCTGCTGGGACACCTGGCCTCTGGAAGCTCCTCTATTGTTGGAGCGACGAAAAGAACCACCCCTGAACTGCTGCGACTGTAGAGCCCCCATAGACTTTGCAGTCTCTCTGTCCTTTTTAATTTTTTCTAAGGTGGTATCCACTTCTGGGCCAAATAAGTAATCAGGGTTAACTGGCTGATTGAGTATGGTGGTTTGTATCTCAGGCTTGAAGCCGGGGATTCTCAGCCAGGCGTGTCTTCGTAACATAACGCTTGTATTAATCGCCCTGGCTGCAGTATCAGCTGCGTCTCGCGCACACTTAATAGATGCATTGGATATAAGTTTTCTTTCTTGTATAAGCATTTCTGCTGCTTCCTTGTACTCATCTGGCAAGTGTTGTAACAGGGTCTCAAGTGTATCATAATGAGCCATGTTGTATCTTGCTAAGAGTGCCTGTGTGTTGGAGATTCGCCAGACATTGGCCACTTGAGCTGCCACCCTTTTCCCTGAGGCTTCTTTTATTTATTTATTTATTTATTATTAATCTTGTAGAGCGCGAACAGCTACCCGTGAGGGTTTCCCGGCGCTAATTGACATTATAGCATAGTAGTCCAGTAGGAGATAAAGCGCAGTGCTTCTAGCACTTTAGATTCCTTGTCAGGGGGAGGAGCATCACCCGTGGTCTGCGAGTTCGCTCTCTTATGAGCATTTGAAACAACTAGAGAGTCCAATGGCAACTGTCCCCTGATATATGTAGGGTCCACAGGTGCTGGTTTGTATTTTTTTTCAATCCCGGGGTTTACCACTCTTGCCCTTGTGGTCTCCTTAAAGATGTCTCCAGCGTGTTTCAGGACACCTTTTAGCATGGGTAGAGTCTTGACAGTTCTCTCTGAGGTTGAGAAGGTGTCAAATAAAAAATCCTCTTCAATAGGGTCAGCATGGAGTTGGACATCGTGATTTTTTGCTGCCCTCTCAATAAGTGTGTTAAACGCAGCCGTGTCTTCTGTAGGTGAGGTTTTAACAGCATAGGTATGACTGTCAGGGGCATGTTGTGGCTCCCCTGGGTCAACAGTGTCTGCCCAGGGCTCAGTGTGGTCTTCTGGATCAGTGTCTACAGGATCATTGTAATCCTCATTGTCATTATCCCCTACATCCACATCTGAATGTGTGGGTGAAAAAGGAGCTGGTTCTTGTCCATATTGTTGTAGAGGTTCAAAAAGAAGAGGTGATGTTGCAGAATCCCATTTTTTCTTTAATGGAATTTTATACGACTCCTTAGGCTGTTCTGCGACGATCTTTCGCTTGAAATGGAAAGTCTACCAGTCTCAGCGTCGATGAATTGCCTCAACTGATCTTCCTGCAGAGGCTGTCGATGCTTTGTGGCCTCTTCAGTAGTTATAGGCTTTTGCCCCATGGACACCTTCTTGGCCGCTTCAATGCCCGTCTTTGGGGCGAACGCTTTAGGTGTCACTGGCGGCGGCAGTATAAACTTAATCGGTGTCGACGCCTTCGGAGTCTTGCTGACTGTCTTTGGGGGTGGAGTGGCCTTCGGTCCGACAGCTATAGCTTTCTCCTTAATGCGCTGCAGCGAGTCAGACACCTGCTTTGAAAAATAGGTGGATGGTTGTGTCGACTTGACGGGGTCCTTAGAGCCACTGCTTGTTTTGGGCTCGAGGTCTTTGCTGACCTTTGCTTTGTCGAGTCGACGCTTAGGATCGATAACGTTCTGTGTTTCGAGTCCCTTGTTTGTGTCTACGGTCTTCGGCGCAGACTTCTTCGGGTCGATGTCCTTGACCTTTTTCTTCGGTGCCCCGGCCTTTGGCTCGACACCCTTTAGCGACCTTTCCGGGTCGATAGCACTCTTTTGTTTCGTCGGAGCCGATGGTTCAGAAGCCTTCGATCTGATCAAAGTAAGTTGTACTTTCGGTTTCTTTTTCGATTCCGATGCTTTCGGTTTTGTGGTTACCAAAGTTTTTTGTTTCGATTTCGATCGATCAACCGATGGCTCTTTTGAATTGTCCGTAGCCAGGCCTGGAACCGAGGCTGTAGAACTATGCGCTTGATCTTGGGTAAGGCCTTGTGGCGATCCCTCGACCTGAGCCTTATTGAGTGTTTCAGTCTCGGCCCCCATACCAACGGTTGGGCCTAGCTCCTCGCTCGAGCTATCTTCCACGGCCCCAAAGGCCTCCTCGTCGTCTCCTACCTCGTCGACGACGTCTTCATCTTTCGACAATCTCCTCATCCTCTGCGTCATGCCTGGAGTCAAGCTCTGATGCAGGATCTGATTGGTTCTTTTGAACCTCCTGCTCAACCCCCTCATCTTCCTCAGCATCGAAGATGTTCACCGGGTCAGGCGCTGTCTGCTGGGCTTCCTTCCGCGCCGCGCGTCGAAGGCGAAGTGTTTTCTTGGACCGGAACCGAGAACAAGCCATACAGCTGGCTTCATCGTGATCCGGAGACAGGCACTTGTTGCACACTGGGTGGACATCGATGTGAGGATACTTGGAGTTGCAAACAGGACATCATCGATCGTGGATAAGGCCTCTGGCGTCGACACGGCCTTTGGAGCTGAATAGCCAGCCGACTCTTTTTGACGTCTGGCTCGAGAATTGAGCTGGAACGAGTACTCGGCACTGATCGCAAAGGCAATACAGACGATACCTAAAGGTCTTTTGGCCAAATATAAAGTTTTCTATCGATTCCGAACTTGAGTTAACAAATATACATCCGAACCCAATGGTAGAAAAAAACAATCTGGGAATGGAGAGGATGCCCATGCGCACTGTAGTCCAGGGGAGGAGCCACCTATCTCGTGATACTTCGAAGACTCTTCCAGGACAACAATGTGCAATCATCCGGACCCAACACTAGGCGGCGATCTATGCACACATATGAATTCAGCAGCCCACATGCCTCGAACATACATACATACATACATACTAATCCACAGATAAAGTAGGCAAACTGTTCTGTTGCCTTGCTATGTCAGATGAGGACTGCTGACTGGTATCCACAGCGTGCAATTCATTCGGAGAACTGGTCACTAGGGATAGAGATTGTAGCCAAATTTGCCATTACGAACAGCTTTACGTGGCACACTCCCGTGAAGACCCAAGACCTAACAAAGAGCTTATTTGTGCTTTTCAGTTGCAGTGCCTGTATCTGGTGAATCATGAAGCTGTCAAGGTGCCAGTGAAACTGGAGAACCTGGCACAGGCGCTGTTTATATGTATTCGAGCAAGCTGCCTAGCCCCAATGGCCTCCCACTTGAATTTGTCAAGTTGCTTGCTCCCCTGACAATTTCAAATGTGAAAATATGGTTAATGAACTGTCGTGAGAAGGTTACCTGTCTGAAAATTTCCTCCACCAACATGAGCATGGTTGTACCGGAAGCAATGCGCTCCCCTTATCAATGCACCTCATCCAATTTCCCGTATTAATTTACAGCATGCTAGTTTGAATCCAATCACCGATATTATTGGAGAGGCAAAATGTTGACAAGCAGATTTGTGGAGGCAGTGTCAGCTCTGGACCACTGAATCAAAATATCTTTTAAAACCTGTTGTATGTGAACCGTATTAACTCAGTGAATGTGTTGTAACCTTGATTTTACAGGGAATCCACTGTTGCAACTTCAATAAGGACCTGAAGGGTCTTTAACTTTTCCCAATCAAGGTATACTCAAGTAATGAATGAAAAGTTCCTTCAAATATTGCTCTGCTCATACTTCTTAATGTTAAAAAATATTTTGTTCTTTCATGTATTTTACAATACTACTGTATGTGAGCAACACAGTATCTCACAGATACAATGCTGTTGGGAGAAACTGAATGGAAATCTCTGTAGACTAGCAACAATTAGGACAGGTCAAGCAGGGACGTATCTACACATTGGCAAACACATTTTTGTAAGATGCCCTTAAATACTTGGGATTACATTATTGATGTTTGCATGCTATTAAAACAAACAATATACATATATTTATTGCTTAAGTTTAAACTGTAAAGCACACTATTAACATGTTGGCATGCAATAGCATAGATCATCGTGCGTTGTTCACAACTACTGAATGTTTGGAACAGAACATAAACTCTACATCCTCACCCTTCTACTAGAAGAAACACCTAGTGCTCTCTTCCTCACGGAAACATGGCTACATGAAAGCTCCGGCCCGGATGTAGCAACTGCCCTCCCAGCAAACTATGCCATCGTAAGAAGAGACAGGCAGGGCCAAGTAGGTGGAGGTATTGCAATTATATTTCGCAAAGATCTTACCTGCAATATGCTCCCAGTAAACATTCCTGACTGTGAAGCAGCTTCTTTTCGAATCACCCTTAACCCCAACTTCACTTTCTCTGGACTCCTAATATACAGACCTCCTGGGAATGCCAATACTTGGACAGCCAACCTAGCAAACTATATCACTCCATTTCTGTTAGACTACAAAAACTTTACACTACTAGGGGACTTAAATCTGCATCTTGAGGACTCAACAAACGTGGCATGCTGTATTTTAATTGACGACCTAACGGCTCTCAACCTATCACTTCTCAATTCAGGACCCACGCATAAGGCAGGACACCTATTAGACCCCATATTTACCAATATCCCTGAATTAAAATGGACTCAAACCAGCCCCTTATGTTGGTCAGACCACCACCTCCTCAGCTTTTGCCTAAATCGAACATACTCCCCTCAAAATACAGCATGGCCAGCAAACTCCATGAGAAACTGTAAACTCCTTGACATAGAAAAACTGAATCAAGCATTAACAAATAGTACACCCTCTCACGACCAGAATGTGGAAAGTCTAGCCGAAGCCACTAACCTGTGGCTAGAAAATGCAGCCAATGAATGCCTCCCTCTAACTCAGGCAAAAAGAAACTTCCATCGTTCCCCAGCCCCCTGGTTCAATAAACTTCTTAAAATTGAAAAATCAAAATGTAAAACCCTGGAAAGGCAATGGCGCAAAGAATACAATCAAGAAAAAAAGATAATATACCACAAAGCCAGAAACGCGTACCACTCTTCATGCATCAAGGCTCGGGCCCTTTATGTGGCCAACACCATAAACAATGCTACAAACAAAGCAAAAACCCTATTCAACACAGTAAAGGACCTAGTAGGTGCTCAAACAACTGCAACAACTCGCCCTTTAAATAAAAATCAATGTCAAGACCTTGCTACATTTTTTAATGAAAAAATAGAAAAAATCCTCCTTAACATCAGCTCTAGACCTAATGACAAATGCCCACAGGATGATGTCCCTGTGTTACCGGACAAACCGAACACCCTTGAGAAATGGCCCCTTATAACCATGGACTCCCTAAAATCCTCCTCGAAATCCATTTCATCAGGTTCCCCTCGTGATCCTCTTCCCGTGAGTATTCTAAAACAACTTGACACCACCCCCCTGACCATTATAGCAGACATGCTAAATGCATCCCTCAAATCCTCCACAGTCCCATCAAGTTGGAAACACGCAATGGTAACCCCACTCCTGAAAAAACCCTCAGCGGACCCCACTGTCCTAACAAACTATCGACCAATATCTCTGCTCCCAGCCTTCTCCAAACTCATGGAAAGTCATATACACTCTGCCCTCACCCTCTTCGCCGAGGAAAACTACCTCCTCCATCCTTCACAATCAGGCTTCAGAGCAGGATACTCCACGGAGACCGCTCTGCTGGGCGTCACGGAAAACATCAGGAAACTCCTGGATGACGGACAAACGGACGCACTCATTCTATTAGATCTGAGTGCGGCGTTTGATACCATATCTCACAAAATTCTCCCGGCCACACTAGAGAGAAACGGCATTAGCAGTGATGCCCTACAGTAGATTAAGTCCTTTCTTACCGAGAGGACCTTCCAGATCAAATCCAGCCTTGCCTGCTCAGACACTTTTTACGCCCCACATGGAGTACCACAGGGCTCCATCCTGAGCCCGCTGTTTTTTAATCTGTATCTCAGACCACTGGCCGACCTAGCGGACTGCGTAGGCCTAACACTAATGACCTACGCAGACGACTCCCAAATTATTTTCTCACTATCAGAGTCAAATCCCACAGCTCCTTCTCTCCTCAAAATTGGAATCCAGAAAATTTTCAACTGGATGACCACCAACCAGCTGAAATTAAACGGTGATAAAACCGAAATCCTCCTACTAGGAAAAAAAAGGAGCTCTGGAACTCCTCCCATTGGCCCCCGGAGTTGGGAAATCTTCCCTCTCCAGCAACCCAGGTAAGAAATCTAGGAGTCATCATTGATAATGCACTGTCAATGAAACAGCAGGCAAACAAAGTCGCAGGCCTATGCTTCACCATAATAAAATAACTGAAAAACATTACATGGATGCTGACCCCTGCCACACAAAAGACCGTAGTCAACGCACTAATAACATCGCGTATCGACTACGGCAATATCCTCTACCTGAGTTCAAACCGAGCAGTCATCAAGCGACTCCAAATGATCAAAAATTCAGCCGCAAGACTCCTGTGCAGGATACCAAAATCTGCAAGAGTATCAAAATACCTGAACAATCTACATTGGCTCAGGATTGAACACCGGATCAGTTTCAAAACCCTGAGCTATATGTTTAAGATCAAATCCAAAACGGCACCAACCTATCTACAAGCGTTAGCTACCCCCTACTTTCCAACAAGAAACCTGCGCTCCCAAACTGCAGCTAATTTCGCTGTTCCCAGATTTAAATTGCAAAGAACTGGCGGAAGATCGTTTTCTTTCAGAGGGCCTATACTGTGGAACACACTGCCCCTACATATCCGGAAAGAGGAAAACTACGCTAGCTTCCGGAAAAATGTAAAAACCTGGCTTTTCCAGAAACAACTGTGCTAAAACCATGCCCAGCATATACCTTTTGTTTAACAATATGCCAAAGGCGCCAGGAAACCCTTTTTGGGTAGCTGCGTGCCATACAAATGTAAAAAAAATAATAATAAACTTATCGAGATCAGCGATCAAATGCTCCTTATGGATTTTGAACATTTCCAGATACGGTTTGAAGCCTAATGAATATTCTAAGGTAAGGAATCTGAGTCTAGAGGTCTCTATCAGATTAAAGGAGATTCTAAATCCATATAGTAAGGTCTGTGGTCTACCTGTCAATTATGCCAAGTTCATTATTTTCCAATGCAAGGTGGAGATGCAACCTCACACTGCAAAATGCAACTACACTATGAAGTAGGCAACTATAACTTTTTGGTAGGCATAAAAATGCCAGTACACCTATTTACAAAAAGAGACGTGTCATTAGGCATTGTTTAAGGTTACACAGCAGAGCTAGTTACTGGCCCTTCAACCCAGGAGATCACAAGAACAAGCATTTGCAATGTAATAGGTCTCACATTGGCAAGCTTTTCAGCTATTGGCGTTGTAAATGACAAAGTCTTTTTTTACCTACCTTAGTTTTTTTTGTGTTTTTTTTTTGTTTAGAAAAGTAGCCAATATTCATTGTGAAATGTGAGTACATACACATACACATATATATACTTGCAGCATTCCCTGGCTGTATTATTTGCTACAGTGTGTGATCCAGGTGCCCTTTATGGTATATTACATCAGTTGTGTGCAAAGTTTCAAATGTCCAGCATGAACATTTTGTACCTAGAGAGAACCGCTGGTGCATTTGCTTGCCCGCCAGGCGTTTTCCAGAAAACGCGGTGGAGGTTGTACGAGTTAAACAAGGAAAAAACTATCCGCGTGGGCAAAAGTTCAGAGGGCAGGGGGTGCAGCAGGCTGCGGCGGTGCTGAGGAGGGCTGTCTGAAGATGGAGATGCAGGAACAGGGTCGATAGCCATTCACCTTCTAGTCTAAGACCTATTAAGCAATTCATTATTGATTAACTGCCTTGTATTGGGTACGGTGTGAAAAATGTGTTTTTACTTTGTTAAAGTGACTGATTTGTGAGAATCCTTTTGATGAAGGATGGCGCCCACTTCACGTAGAATTAGCACAGCGAAGCAGATCCAAGGTGGTAGCAAATCTTTTCCAAGAATATAAGCAGACCGTCTGATTATATTCTTGGAAAAGCTTTGCTACCGCCTCAGATCGGCTTCAATTCAGACGTCACACAGAATGCCAGGGACATTATTGGAGACGTAAGAGCGACCGGAACCGACCGGACATACCAGCCCTTCCTTGTCATTTAACGGACTTAACTTTAGTCAGCACAAGGGTTGTTATGTAAAGTGTATCCTTTCAACACTGCTGATGAAAAACGAATAGTTTCTTACCTGTCGGTGTAGTTTTGCAGCTTGAAGATCTTTCTGGATTCACTATGCTGTGCATTATTCCGCGGTCTTGTGGTTGGGTCCGGAATCGTAGTCTTTTCTTTGTTTTTTCTTTTTTTCGTAGCCCAGGTGGGCGTCGACGTCCCACTTTTTGGTGTATTTTGGGTGACGTCGGCACGCTTCCTGCGGAAGCACCCACTCTTGGGCGCCATCTTCGGATTCTTTTTTCTCGTGTTTGGTCTGTTACCGAAGTAATGGCAATGTTCTAGTAAGTCATTCACCGCTTTAACCTTCAAGGTTTGTTTGTTCAAGTAGTAATCCATGTTTTCAACCCCCTTCCTCTCCAGCCTCATTTTTCTGGCGGAGGTGGGTGGGTTCGCTAGTGAATCCAGAAAGATCTTCAAGCTGCAAAACTACACCGACAGGTAAGAAACTATTCATTTTGCAGCGTGCATCTTTCTGGATTCACTATGCTCTGCATAGACTTTGTAGCGGTTTCTCATTTTTGTGGCGGCTGGGTGGAACATGATCGTTGGTTATTGAATATGTGTTGAAGCACCTTTTGTCCGACTTGTGCTTTCTTGTTCATCTGTATATCCACGCAGTAGTGCTTCGTGAACGTGTGCACTGAAGCCCATGTTGCCGCCAGGCATATGTCCTGAATGGGTGTGTTGGCCAGGAAAGCTATTGTAGCTCCCTTTTTCCTGGTAGAGTGGGCCTGTGTCCCCCCTGCCAGTTCTTCCCCTGCCTGTTTGTGGCAGAATTGTATCGTCTGTGCGATCCATCTCGCAATTGTTCCTTTAGTTACTGGTTTTCCCATGAGGCTCTTTGCGTAGGAAACAAAGAATTGCTTTGTTTTCCTGTGATCCTTTGTCCTTTCAATGTAGTGCATGACAGCCCTTCTGGCGTCTAGGGTGGTAAGAGCTCGCTCAGCGCTTGTTGTCGGTTTCTGGAAGAAACTTGGTATTTGTATAGTTTGATTCATGTGGAACCCTTACACCACCTTCGGCATGAAGTGTGGGTCTGTTCTCATTACCACCCTATCATTGTGAATTTGGATGTAGGGTTCCTGTAACGTTAATGCCTGCAGTTCGCTTACCCTGCGCAGCGAGGTGATTGCTACCAGGAAAGCTGTTTTCATGGTTAGCCTCTCTAGGGATGCTTTGTGAATTGGTTCGAAAGGATGTTTCATCAGTTCTGTTAGTACCAGGGTAAGGTTTCATGCAGGTGGTGGCACCCTCTTTGGAGGCGCAATCCTTTTTGATCCTTCTAGGAATCTTTTAACCACTTGTGAGGTGAAGAAACTCTTACACGTCTCCCCTCTTGTGTAAGCGACTATTGCTGCTAAGTGAACTCTCAAGGAGGATGAGCTTAGTTTCTTGTCTAGTAGGTGCGTGAGGTATCTAAGTACTGTTGAGTCTCTTTGCATCTTATTGTGCAGCTTCTCTGTCCTGCACCATAGAGTGAATCTCTTCCATTTTGATACATAGCACTTTCGCGTGCTGGGCCTCCGTGCTTCCCGAAGTACCCTCACGGTGCTCTCTGGTAGTTTCAGATGCGCAAATTCTATGTCCTCAGGAGCCACGCTACCAGGCTCAGGCTCTCTGGCTCTGGGTGTAGCACCTGCCTGTTTTGCATGGTGAGCAGGTCCTTTCTCATTCCGAATCTGTGGGGTGCGCTCTATGCCATCTCCATGATCTGCGAATACCAGGTCTGCCTGGCCCACTGTGGTGCGACCAGTATCAGTGTCATGTTGCTCGCTCTGCACTTGCTGAGGACCTTGTGAATCAGTGGTATCGGGGGAAAAGTGTAAGCAAATGTCCTCGACCAGTCTATCCATAGGGCATTCCCCAGGGACCCCTCCCTGGGCCGCCTGGATGCGAAGCTTCTGCATTTTGCATTTTGGCGTGTTCCAAATAGGTCCACCAGCGGTGTCCCCCACCTGTCGAACAGCCTTTGTCTCCTGTGCATTGAGCTCCCATTCGTGGGTTGCCAATGTCTGTCTGCTGAGCCAATCTGCTTCTATGTTGTCCTTTCCTGGCAGATGAATGGCTAGCAGGTCTATGTTGAGAGGGATGGCCCAAGTCCATATCTCCTGCGCCAGCTTCGAGAGCGTGGCCGATTGTGTTCCACCTTGCTTGTTGATGTAGAACATTGCTGTAGTGTTGTCCGTCTGGATCAACACCCTCTGGTTGTACAGTTTTGTCTGAAAGGCTTTTATAGCAAGGAAAACTGTCTTCAACTCCAGGAAATTGATGTGCTTTATCGCATCTGCTGGTGTCCACAGACCCCTCACTTTGAGTTTCTCCATGTGACCTCCCATCCCTTCTGGGATGCATCTGTGGTGATGGTCACCGTTGGCGGCATTAGAGGCTTTCCCCTTGTCAGGTTCTCCATGTTCCACCATGCCATTTCTTTCTGCACTGTGTGCGTTACAACCACTAGATCCTCCCAACGCCCTGTTGCTTGTGACCATTGCCCTTGTAACCACTCCTGCAAGGGTCTCATGTGCAGCCGCACATTTGGCACTAGGTGAATGCATGATGTCATCATGCCCATGATCTTGCTTGCTGTTCTCACTGTCCGAGCTTGCCCCCTCTGGTAGAGTTTCGTCTCCTTCACCAGTGCAACTGCCTCTTCTCGCTTGGGAACACCCTGGTCTGTACGGTGTCGATCTGAGCTCCCAGGAAGATCTTTATTTGTTCTGGTTCCATTGAGGATTTCCCCCAGTGTATGGAGAATCCCAGGTCCATCAGTGTTCTTGTCACTCTCTGTGCATGCTTCTTGCATATCTGGTATGACCTTGCTTTTATTAGCCAGTCGTCCAGGTAAGGGTATACGTGTATTCCCTCCCTTCTTAGGTGTGCTGCGACTGTTGCTAGGCACTTTGTGAAGACCCTTGGTGCCGACTTTAGACTGAACGCTAGGGTTGTGAACTGATAGTGGTGTTCCCCTATGGCGAATCTGAGCAGATGTTTGTGACTTCTGTTCATTGGTATGTGCAGGTAGGCATACTTTAGGTCTATGGTGACCATGAAGTCTCCTTTTTGCAATTGAGAGAGCACCTCTTGCAGGGATGTTATTTTGAACTTTTGCGTGCTTATGAATTTGTTTAAGAACCTTAGGTCCAGGATGGGTCTCATTGTTTCGTCTACCTTTGGCACCAGGAAATGCGTAGAATACTCCCCTCTGTTCCTTTCTCTGTAAGGTACTGGTTCTATATCTATGCAAAATAACACTCCCAGGCATACATCTAAAGTAACTGCACAATAGATTAAGCAAACAAACTAGTTCAGTTTAGAAAATATATATTTGTTCTCTTTATTAAAAGCGGTACATCATAAATTTGATAATGATCTGCCAATAGAATGTTGTAGCAAACATGTAACTAGTTCTGTGATATTGTTTCACGGTAGGAGGCTAAAAAAGTAAAACATTATTATGATCTCTTTTACAGAAACTTGATGGTAAAAGTCCTGATGAAGGCATAGTCTTTATGTCGAAACGCGTCGACCGGATACCATCTAATCTCTTTTTAACCCTTTTTTTGTGAATACACATGTATCACTATAATGTCATTTTATCATTTTGTATCAATGCACTGATTTTTATCATCCCTTTTTAATCAAATTAAAAATGTATATTTTCTAAACTGAACTAGTTTGTTTGCTTAATCTATTGTGCAGTTACTTTAGATGTATGCCTGGGAGTGTTATTTTGCATATATTGTTTACCCTGTCCCAGGATATTGATCCACATCAGGGGGTCCTTGTTGTTAACACAGAGGTACTGGTTCTATGGCTTGTTTTTGCAGGAGCTCTCCCACTTCCATTTGGAGTAGCTGCAGCTCTTTCTTTGCCAGTTGTATTCTCTTTGGCTTTCTGCTTGTTGGTTTCTTTTCCAGTTCTATGCAGTATCCGAACTGCATGATGTTTAGAACCCATTTGTCTGAAGTTATTTTCCTCCACTCCTGGAAGTAATGTTTTAGTCTTCCTCCCACTGGTCTCACATGCCCGCAGGTAATTAGTGAGCCTGACCCCTGTGTGCTGTTGTCGTGCCTCACCCTGGGAGTTCTTATTTGGGTGGGCACATGTTGCCTGACCAAGTCACTTGGTGGGGGGTTGCTGACCTCCCCTCCTATTCTGGCCCCGTCCATTGCCTCTCCTGCGAAAGGGCTGGCCCCTCTGCTGGTATTGCCAGGACTGCTTTTGCTGGCCTTGCTGTGTTTGGTTCTTCGTCTGGTGGGATTGTTGGAACGCCTGGTGCGATGTTCCTGGCTGGTTCCCACCCCTGCCGTTGGGCCTTCGTGATAGGGTGTCTCTTTTGGACCCTCTGAACTGCAATGCCCCCATGGACCTTGCTGTTTCATTGTCCTTCTTTAGTTGGTTGAGCTTTTCGTCTACTGGGGCCCCGAACAAGGTCAGTCCGTTGAACAGGGTGTTCAGTATGCTGTGTTGTACCTCTGGCTTGAAGCCTGACACCCTGAGCCAGGCTTGTCTTCTTTCAGTGATGCCCATCATCATGAGCCTACTGGAGGTGTCCGCTCCGTCCAGAGCTGTCTTGATGCAAGAGTTTGCCACATTCTTCCCCTCTTCGACTAGGTTTTCAGCTCTCTCTCTGAATTCCTGAGGCATGTCTTTCATCAACTTGCCCAGTTCCTCCATGATTTGGTACTGATGTCTGTTTAGTAGTGCTTTAGAACTGGCCATTCGCCAGAGCATCACAGCATTCCTTTCAATTTTTCTCCCTACCAAGTCCATCCTCTTGCTCTCCTTGTCTGGAGGTGGTCCTGAGGTAGTAGACACATTAGCCCTTTTCCTTGCTGTGGCAGCAATGATTGAGTCTGCTGAGACCGTGCCCTGGATATAGGCTGGGTCCTTGGATGAATGTTTGTACTTCTTTTCAGTCCTTGGGGTGACTGCCTTGCAAGTAGCCGGCTCCCTGAAGGCTTCTTTCCCTTGTGCCATGACACTTTCTAGCATTGGCAGGTACTGGCTCTTGGTCTGTGTGGGGAGCAATGTCTCGAGGAGAAAGTCAGCCTTCTGCTGCTCTTCGTCGAGTTTCACCTTGAAGACAGCCGCTGCATTCCAGGTGACCGTGTTGTACACGCCAATGTCATCTGGCGGCGAAGGCCTCGAAGGATAAGTGTCGACGCTTTCTTCGGGACTCTGTGTCGACATCCTGCCAGTCGATCTCCTGGCTTTCCGAGGTCGCCGAACCCAGGAGTGTCCTGCGGTCGTCGTCCTCATAGTAGTTGAAAATCTCGTCTACGTCCGGTTCGTCGAATGTTTCGACATTCCCAGACTGTTCCTCGACTTCATCCTCTTCCTCCTCGACCACCTCATGCACCTGTGGCTTGTGCTTGGTCGGGATTATGTAGTCTTTCATCCTGGCGTCAAAATCCTTTTTTCGTTGCAGGATGTTTTCTATTTTTGCTTTGAGACGCCTCTTCTTCTTCTCCATTTCAGCAGCCAGATCTGCGTCTAATGGGTCGGCCGATCTCTTCGCCGTAGAACAAATTTTCGGCGTCAAAAGATTCGGCGCCGAGCTTATCTTCGGCGTCCACGCTGGGGCCTTTTTCGGGTCCTTCTCCCTCGGCGTCGGACGTTCCTTTTCGGAAACGTTTTTCGACGGCTTTAGCTGTTCTTCAGCTCTCGGCGGCGGGGAGTCCTTCTCAGAGGATCCGCTGAGCCTGTGTTTAGGTGCGGGCGTCGAAGCTTTCGGTGCCGGCGCTTTCGAGGATTTTCCCTCGATCTTTCGAGACTCTTGGTCTCTCCGGGCTTTAGGGGCCGTAGAGTCTCCTACCTTCTTTGGAGTCTTCGTAATATCGGTCTCTACGACCGTGTAGCCGTCGTCTTCGTCTGCGGCATTGTGGTGGTCTTCTTCGTCTGAAGATAGACCCAGGTCACGAAGGGATGGAGGCTGGCCCTTGCCTTGCATCGTGGCGTTGGCTACTCTCTGTCTCGCTCGAACTCGAAGAGTTTTCGGCGTAAAGGCGGAGCAGTCGCTGCTCTCGTGCTCTACCGGTAGGCAGAGGTTGCAAACCGGGTGCTGGTCCTTCTGTGCGTACTTGTGGTGGCAATTCGCGCAGAACTTGAAAGGAGTCTTATACATCTCATGCGTTCAGGGGGCCCCCTGCGCTCGCATTCCTCGATGGAAAATCGAAGTTCTGGAACTCTCTTCCCTCTTTCGTCGATCTTCTCGATGATTTAGTCTCCTGAAGTCTTCTCCAATTTTTTTCGTCCAAAAACTGCGTTTTTTCTTCTTTTTCTGCAAAAATGTCTGGAGCCCTCTCGGGAACGATCCAGACCCAACCACGGAAAAAAGAATCTGAAGATGGCGTCCAAGAGTGGGTGCTTCCGCAGGAACCGTGCCGACGTCACCGGAAATACACCAAAAAGTGGGACGTCGACGCCCACCTGGGCTACGAAAAAAATAAAATAAAAATAAAAAACAAAGAAAAGACTACGATTCCGGACCCAACCACAAGACCGCGGAATAATGCACAGAATAGTGAATCCAGAAAGATTCATGCTGCAAAACATTTTTTTCTCTTTTTTACTTCTCATTGGGTGTGTTTCGGGTGTATGTTAGGCCGTGTCTCCATGCTACCTGAGCCATCTTTGAGAAAAATCGACACAGCGCCCAGCAGTGACTTTTTCGAGCCCTGACGGTAATCCCAGAGGACCAGTCCCTAATGGTTTATGTAGTTTGTAGAAAATAGGCTTTTAGAAATTGAAACAGAATTTTACAATTAACCATGTTAAATAATGAGGCACGTTCAATTAGTTACATAAAGAACAAATTACCAGTTTCAAAAGCAACTAGAAATGTTTCCGTAGTAGTTCGAACTCCATATGCCTTCACCAAAATACAATGGTGATAGATCTGGTGAAATGTTCACCAGGGAGTGTGGCACGCATTGCTTTGTTGCAAAAACTTGACATCCCCACTATCCACTAAGAAACCCCTCCTCAAAATAACACAACAAACGAACACAACAGCATATTTTTGTTACAGGTTCGTCTCTTGCATTCTTTTCTTCCTACGGTGCAGGCACAAAGAGTTATTGCGTTGCAACAGATAATACAGCGGAAGTGGGCAGCGAAGACAAACATTCCCAGTCGTTTTCGTTTGGTTTTATCAAAGAATACAAACTATGCAGTTTCGGACTTCCAGTGAAAAAAAATCAAACAAGAAAGCGTGCAAGTGTTACTTCTCTAGCGCTTCGGGATAAAGAAATTGCCTTTTCTGCGCTATGAACAGACATACTCGGGTCGGTCCATGTGTTTCTCGGGCTTCCTGTAGACAATGACCCCTCCCATCTTGAAGTGCGGGGACAGCTGTGCACATACAATGCACTCACTTCTCATTCGGGAATACTGTGGAAACCTCCCACCTCATGCGTACAAAAATATAAACCGTGTACGGGACCTCAGTATCTCATGTTAACACCACTTTGCTATACTCCCACCAAACACACACCTCATCTCTAATTGTTACTACCTCCTGTGTTATTGCAATAAACACTTGCAGTGCTCTGGACTCCATGTCGAGAGAAGCCGCCAGCGCATGTGGCCCATTTGGTAACTCCGTGGCGCTGTGAAACAAGCACTGCCTCTTCCCTACCTCCTCCACCGCCAAGGAACGCGCAGGAATGACTGCCAAAAGGCAAAAAATAAATAAATAAAATAGCCGGAAACGCGATAATGAATCCCGACCCTCCCGGACTGGTGACCTGACTCATGGTTGCCATGGCGATATTTTAGAAAATACGCTTGCGACACCGTAAGTCACGTCACCCAGTCCTCAAGAGGCAGGATTACAGCCGGACAAATCATCCGCACACGGGCTTTGTCCAGTGGCAGGCCTCCGTTTGGCGAGGCCGGCCAATGGAAGAAGGGGTGTGGTTTCATGCCCCTTCTTGCTAACAAGAACTCTCGCCAGCGACAGCGCATGCACTGCAACGCAGGCTTCGACCTAAAAAAACATATTTTTCTTTTATTATTTAGTCTCAATACCAACAGTTCAGAATATGTCACTAGTATTGATACTGACACCATGCATCCAGTTTCTAAAGAAAGGGTACAACACAGTGTTAGCTGTACTCTGTCACATGGTTTGATCTTTACCATAATATAACAACTAGGATCAAACAATATGTAAATAGATAAATGTCCAGTTCATTTCCTAATCTTTTTTCAACAAATGTATTTGTAACAAATGATGTAATAAAACGATGCTCAGCAATTAATTTTAAAAAATCAACACACATTTAGTTAAACTGTCTTGAGAAACAGAGACGGGTAATTTGAAAAGAAAAAAAAAGCATTGCAGATATCAACAATAAATCACCTTTTCCTTTCATCTGCATCTACTGGAATGGATTTATGCAAAGGTGCAAGCTCCTCTTCATGGGAGATGACAAGCTTTGCGTTTACTTGAACCCCAGAGATTCGGAATGTTGGCCCTTTTACTTTTCCACGTCTTCCACCTTCAACAGGGATAGAGAAATACATTCTTCTTGTGCAAGTTCTTAAGTAGTAGAACATATTGAAATTGATTTAAAAAAATAAACTGGCACTGTGAGAAATGTACACAGACATTTACATTAAAGTATACTTACATATGTATTGTGATATTTACTCCATCAAAGCTGATGTAAACAATGTTTTGCCCCAGTGGAAATTGTCAATAATACTTGGGTTTCTATCGGGTGAAATAACACATTTGGCCAGAAAAAAGAAAAACATTACAAACATGGTAGAGTATATAAGCTTTTGAGGCAGATTGGGGCTGGCCATTTAAGGCAAAGGGAAGGCTAGACAACAACACTTATCAATCTGTAGAGGATTGGTGACTTCTGTGCAGACTGACAGCAAAGGAGGCCTGGCAGGAAAGGGGGCCTGGCAATCAGCACACAGTTTCTTATTGATGTGCACATGATTTGCTAATACAGGCTATGGGTACGATGCAGATCCTGCAGCATTGGGATATTGCATTTCATGTAAAATCCATGCTTTTTTTCCAATTTGTTTGGGAAATCAATCTTACTTGCTGTCGGTAATGATCTTTCTGGGAGATTCCAAAGCTCCCTGCAAATTCCTCACCTTTGAATCTCTGCCAACCACCAGACTGGGTCAAGAGAAGTTTAATTAGCTCTCCTGCACAGACTGGTGATGACAAGGCTGCAACTTTACGCTGGCATGCTGAAGTCAGTTCTTTGCCCTTTTTTCTATGCCCTCAAAGGCAGAGAGAACGTTTACCGTACTACCACAAAATGGAATGTGCATGTTTAACCTGTGACCTAGTTATATTATGGTTTTTTGCCACCTCACAGTATAACACACCTACCAGCGCATTTAGGACCCTTAAGTTTCGTCTGACAAACCCTCAGCTCAACCCTGGGTAGCTGTGACAGTGAGAAGCAAGGCTAACACACAAGTTACTTACCTTCGGTAACGATATATCTGTAAGAAACAGTAGTTAGTATTAGATTCCTTACCTTAGATTATCCCCTGGCGTCAGACTGGATCCGGAAACTTTTGTGTAGCAGTACCCTTGCGCGTCGGTAGGCGTCGTTTGCGGCTCCGCGCTCGTCGTCGTTGGCGCCGGGATGATGTCGCCGGAGTACTTAGATGCCGCCCTCGCGCACTGACGTCAGTTCTTATAGATAGCTTTTCCGCACCAGAAACGCGTAGCCGTGATAAAAACCAACACTGGTGCCATGAAACTAGGGCCCTGAAAGGGTGAGACCTTAACCCTAGATATCCGGTCGCAGAACGGTGGAGGATGGGTGGGGCGGTAAGGAATCTAATACTAAGTACTGTTTCTTACAGATATCGTTACCGAAGGTAAGTTACTTTTGCATCTGAAAGAAACATGTTAGTATTAGATTCCTTACCTTAGAATAGATACCCCAGCAATACCAACCTCGGTGGTGGGTCTGCGAACCAATAATCACACCAGAAAGTCCTGGAGGACCGAACGGCCATAGAAGCCATCCCTCCGGACTTGGCTGTCCAGGCAGTAGTGTCTTGCGAACGTGTACAGCGAGGCCCACGTTGCTGCCTGACAGATGTCCTGCAAGTAGTAGCCGCCATGGCCCGAGTGGAATGGGCCCTCAGCCCAACAGGAGGCTCCTTCTTAGCCAAAGAGTAGCATGCCTTGACGCACAACACGACCCACCGTGAGATGATCCGTTTGTGCACCGCCTGCCCCTTCTTAGCGCACACGTAACCAACAAAGAGTTGGTCATCCACTCGCAACTGGCGTGTGCGATCCAGATAGTATGAGAGCGCACGTTTTGGGTCCAGACGGTGGAGCCGCTCTTTCTCTTTAGAGGGATGCGGAGGCAGAAAGAAGGTGGGCAAGGTGATGGACTGCCCGATGTGGAAGGCTGTGACTACCTTGGGCAGGAAAGAGGGTCTTGTCCGCAACACAACCATGTCCGGATGGACAGAAAGGAAAGGAGGCTTGGAGGAAAGAGCCTGGAGCTCACTCACTCTCCTGGCAGAGGTGATGGCAACCAGGAAAGCAGTCTTAAGCGTAAGAAGACGGAGAGGACAGTTATGAAGCGGCTCAAAAGGAGCGTGCATCAGGTAAGTCAGAACCAGGTTCAAATCCCACTGGGGCATCACGAAAGGAACAGGGGGGAACATATGAGTGATGCCCTTCAAGAACCTATTTACAATCAGGGACTTGAACAAAGAAGGCTGATCAGGTAGCCTTAAGAAGGCGGAAAGGGCAGAAAGGTAGCCCTTGATAGTGCCCAGAGCAGAGCCCTGCTGGGCAAGAGATAGAAGGAAGAGGAGAACCTCAGAAAGGTGGGCAGAGAGTGGATCCACAGCCTTTGCTGTGCACCATGCCACAAATCTGCTCCACCTGCAGGCGTATACCGACTTTGTGGAGGGACGCCTGGCTGCCAGAATCACATTACAAACTTCAGGAGGCAAGTCAAATGGCCTCAACTCTCGCCGCTCAATCTCCAAGTATGGAGCTGGAGACTGGACAGGTTCGGGTGGAGGACCATCCCCTGGAGCTGCGACAGAAGGTCCTCCTGAAGAGGCAGACGAATCGGGGGATCGCCAGACATGCTGAGTATCTCAGGATACCAGTATCTTTGTGCCCAGTCCGGAGCCACAAGGATAACTTGGGCCCGGTCACGTCTGATCTTCAGCACTCTGGGCAGAAGTGGTATAGGCGGAAAGGCATACAACAGACCGCAGCTCCACTCGCGATGAAAAGCGTCTCCGAACGAGTGCGCCTTGGAAATTCCATTCTCTTCTGTGGTGGATAGATATAACCAAGGCTCTCCCCATTGCTGAAAGAGGCCTTGCGCCACGTCCGAGTTCAGACGCCATTCGCGATCCATCGTGCACCGACGGCTGAGTTTGTCCGCCCTGGCGTTCATAGAACCTACCAGGTGTTGAACCACCATGGTCACGCCCTGATGTTTCAGCCACTGCCAGAGGCGCAGAGCCTCCTGGCATAGGGTCCACGACCCCACCCCGCCCTGTTTGTTGCAGTACCACATGGCGGTGGTGTGGTCCATGAACACCTGCACTACACTCCCCCGGACAGAGGTGAAAATGCCTTCAGTGCAAGCCGGATCACCCGCAGCTCCAGAAGGTTGATGTGGAGCCGGGACTCCGCCGGAGACCAGAGGCCTCTGATCTCCGCCTCTCCCATGTGGCCCCCCAGCACTGGAGGGACGCGTCCGTCACAAGTACGTGCTCCGGTTGGGGTAAAGAGAGGGATCTGCCACTGACCCAATCCCAGTCCGTGAGCCACCACTGCAACTGTCTTGCGCCCTTCGAGATCAAGACATAGTCGGACAAGTTGCCCTGATGCTGGGCCCACTGAAACTTCAGGTCCCACTGCAGAGCCTGCATCCGTCACCTGGAGTGATGCACCAGAAGGATGCAGGAGGCCATCAGCCCCAGAAGCCGCAGTGTCAACCTTACCGAGACTCGGGATAACGGCCTCTGATCTCCGCCTCTCCCATGTGGCCCCCAGCCCTGGAGGGACGCGTCCGTCACAACTACGTGCTCCGGTTGGGGTAAAGAGAGGGATCTGCCGCTGACCCAATCCCAGTCCGTGAGCCACCACTGCAACTGTCTTGCAGTGCCCTCCGAGATCAAGACA
Source organism: Lissotriton vulgaris (assembly GCF_964263255.1). NCBI lineage: Eukaryota > Metazoa > Chordata > Amphibia > Caudata > Salamandridae > Lissotriton > Lissotriton vulgaris. The sequence continues at coordinate 655,023,923 of NC_141689.1, forward strand.
TGGTCGGACAAGTTGCCCTGATGCTGGGCCCTCTGAAACTTCAGGTCCCACTGCAGAGCTCGCATCCGTCACCTGGAGTGATGCACCAGAAAGATGCAGGAGGCCATCTTCCCCAGAAGCAGCAGCGTCAACCTGACTGAGACTCGGGATAAAGGCTTAAAGATCGGAATCAGAGCCTGAATATCCCGAACCCGCTGTTCGGGAGGATAAACCTGAAACTGCGCCGAGTCCAGAACCGCTCAGATGAAGAGGAGCTTCTGAGAGGGACACAGGTGTGACTTCGGCACATTGATGGAGAACCCCAGCAGGTGCAGGAGGTCGGCCGTAGTCTGGAGGTGGCTGACAACTTTCTGGAGCGAGCCCACCTCCAACAACCAGTCGTCGAGGTAGGGGAAGACTGAAACCCCTAACCTGCGCAGATGAGCTGCGACCACCACCATCACTTTTGTGAACACCCATGGGGCGCTGGTAAGGCCACAGGGGAGCACTGTAAACTGAAAGTGCTCGCAGCCTACCGTGAACCGCAGGTAGCGCCGGTGGGCCGGCAGGACAGGAATGTGAAAATAAGCGGCCTGCAAGTCCAACGCTACCATCCACTCTCCTGGGTCCAGGGCAGCTAAGACCTGAGTCAGTGTCAGCATCTTGAACTTCTCCTTCCAGAAAAACCGTTGAGATTCCGCAGGTCCAAGATAGGGCGTAGGCCCCCTTTGCCCTTCTTGGGAACCAGAAAGTAGTGGGAGTAACAACCACACCCTACTTCTGACCCAGGAACTCGCTCGATGGCCCCCTTGGCCAAGAGGGCCGTAACTTCCTCTAGGAGAAGTTGCAAGGGATCCCCCGACACGCTGTGGTACTGCCGTGGCATGGCTGGAGGGGTCGCCTCGAAGGGGAGGGAGTAGCCCCTTCGGACAATTTGCAGCACCCACATGTCCGATGTGATGGTGCGCCAGTGGAGGAGGTGATGGCGAACCCGCCCCCCCACTGGTGCCAAATGGGCCTGAAAGCTCGGACTAGAAAGGCTTTGAGGCGGATGCTGCAGGGTAGATGTGGACTGGCCGCGCCGTTGTCCCCTGCTACCGCCGTGACGGTAACCACGTCCGCCGCCGCGCTGAATGTTAGTCTGCGGCCCGTGGCTGGCAGGACGTGTGGGGCGCCCCTTCCGAGGCCACGAAAGGAGCGCTGGGCAGAAGATTGCTGGCGCGGGGCCGACAGGCCCAAGGACTTGGCAGTAGCCCCGGAGTCCTTAAAGCATTCCAGCGCACTATCTGCCTTGCCACCGAAGAGGTGGCTGCCATCGAACGGCATGTCCATAAGGGTGTTCTGGACATCGGCCGAGAAGTTGGCTAACCTCAGCCAGGCGTGGCGCTTGTAGGAAGGTACATCCTGACTATGGTTGCCCCCAACTTTTTGCCCTGTGTTTTAGCTGGTTTTGGACATAGTCGACCTGGGACCCTGCCAATCAGGACCCCAGGCCTACTGCTCTCTCTTTAAAATGGATTCCATGTACCCTAGGTACATTTCCAATTGGTACTGGGCCACCCTATCAGACCCTGTAACTCAGGGCATGGGTGTACCCAGGGCTGCCAGGGGCTGCAGCATGTATTATGCCACCCCTGGCTGGCCTCCTAAATTTGACACAACTGGCTGCATGACAGCTGGGGCAAAGTCGTGTAATCACCCTTTGCTGTAGGTGTAGTATACCTATACCTAACCCTAAAATGGACACACAGATTCCTATCAGTCCCTCCTATGGCAGGCCTTGACAATCCTGAAGGCAGAGTGCTTGGAATCATGTGAGATGGTGCTCTGGCATGAGCTGAGCCTGTCTGCAGCTTGCGGAACCAAGTCCTAATAGCTGTTCCATGATATCGCATACCATATACTTTTAAGTGCATTATAATCCTCGCGGTTAAATGCTATCTTTGGTATTGCTTTATCAAAACATGTCGAGTAAGGTGTCATACGAATTGGAATACTAACCCCTCGCCAATTCTGGCGACGGGGTTAGCATTCCACCCTTCTAGAGGGACACGACATGTATGTAACTGTGAACCCCGGTTAAAGTTAACTGAAGCCTCAGCTCCACAAAATGGATGCTGCCACCACAGACACGAGTCTGACCCCCTGCAGCTGGGAGTCCTCCCAGTGAGGGGAGCCTGGACAAAGGGTTTCCTGTCAGGGGCGGTGCTAGCACCGTCCCAGACATGGTTTTGTGTATCCTGGGTAGGCAGGGCTTTACAGGAAGGTGACTGCTGAATGGCACCCCGGTGCTCACTACGCATAGGCCGGTCTGAACCAGTTCCAGGGGCACACCAGCCCCTGGCCTGGGGAAGTCCGGCATGGCAGAGGGGTGTAACCACCCCCACCTAGTCCCACCCATAGGCAGGACCTAGTCACCGGGTCAGCCCCCTTTTTTAGTATAAAGATGGGAGCGGGCCCCCTGTTAAAATTAGATCATCTTTGGAATCAAGATACCACTTTCTTCGAAAGGACTTCACGATTTCTTCTTCAAGATTCTCCCTTGTGGCTAAGGAGTAGTCACCCTGCATCAAGCGGGCACCATCCTAAAGAACACTGCGGTCTGCTGCAAGTCCTTCATCACGAATCCGACGACCCAGCTCGACGAGACCCGGCTTCCCTGGCACCTCTGACCTCTACTCACCTCTACAGCCAAGCTGAGAACCGTGAGTGCGACGAGACCTCAAGGGACCGACGATCGCCAAGACTGCACGACATCTTTACTGCAAGCCCACCGTGTCCTCCACTGGTGAGTGCTTTGGGGTCCGAGAAGCCCCGACCCTGCGCAGCTCCAGCACCCAAGATCAGCCCCCCTGCATCTCCACGATCGGCGTGGGGCCCTTCTGCTGTTTGCTGTGCACCGCGTTGTTTGGCTACTAGCCGGCTGGCTTGTGGCCTTCTGAACGACGCCCAACGACTTCACGACTGCTGGTCTGGTTGCTCCAGGCTGGCCCTTGCTTCCTTGTTCAAGAGAGGCACCCCGGACCCTCCTGGTCCACTCCAGACGCCATTTTAGGTCCACCGCGTGGGCTTGAATTTGCCAAGGCTTTGTTGCCCAATCCTGGGTCCAGCGACGCCGACAGCTTCCATCTTCGTGGGACAGCTCGATCCTCCATCCTGGTCGCCGACAACGCCTCCTGGTCCGTGAGATCTTCGAGTCAAGCGTCACCCACTCACCTAGTCGAGGTGGCTACCATCCGGTGCCCTCCTGGTGCCCACTGACTACTGGCTAGTAGTCTCGAACTTGGTCCCCTCTGCTTTCAGGTGTCATCTATCTTCGAGATCCAGGCTTGGATCCAACTGAACTTTCTTCACTGGTCACCGGCCAGCATCTTTTCTTCCGGCTCCTGGTCCGTCTACGAGGATTCCCGACGTCTTTTCAGACCTATGCAGCTGCAGCCCCTGGGCTAGGTAACTTCGGCATTTCGGTGCCCCAGCATAGCCTCACTATCCAAGGGTCAGAATCTACTTTCGTTTTCTCCCCACCAGGTCGGGTTCGCCCGAGAACACTAACTTTCTAATTCCTAGCTACCATAGACTTTTGTCCGCATCTCGCGTGAGAGTGCACACACTGCACCCGAGTCCCCTAGGCCTCCTAGAAGTAATCTGACGATTCCCTAGTCAAGTCCTAGCGATTCCAAAAGCTATTAGTACTGTACTTACCTGCTAGGAATTTCGCATTCCACTTTCAGAGTATATGGTTTTCCGTGCCCCTCGGGCATTTGTATATACTGTGCTAACTTAAGTATTTTTGTAAGAGTTTTGGTTTGTGCTTAGTACCCTGTCCTCATAAAGAGTACAGGGCTGTTGTGATCTTTAAATAAATAACTGTTTATTTTCATAACACTTGTGTGGTGTCCTTTCACTTGGTATTCAAGGGGTATATGTGTGGTAAACAGCTGGCTTAACACGCCCTCTCGAGTCTTTAGCCTTAGACTGCTCGTATCCACGCTACTAGGATAGCTGGTCTATAAGGTTGACTTACAACCAATCATCAATAAGGGTTGCTGGACTGATACATAGTGTTCACTAGAATAGTGAGCACTGCATATCAGGCCACCTTCTCACATTGGTGAGCAGCGGTTGGGATTTGAGCTTGCTGTTGTTTTACCACACGTATCCTAAGAATATCTTTTTGAAAGATCACATAAGTACTGTTAGGTACATATAACTAAAGCTTAGAATACTCTGAGTTCTACTGAACCAGCTGTTGTAGCTCCTCAAGGCTTAGCACACCTTGGCTGCAACTCTAGCAAGGGACCAGTAGGTAACACATAGTGTAGGTAGGTGCATCACTTACACCACACTAGAAGCAGTATGTCGGTCACAGGAGGAAACACTGAGTCTCCCCTTGTGTCAGTTGACCCTCCACAGGTCATCCCTTCAAAATATACTGCTCTTAGCTTCCATGAGATGAGACAAGTGTGTACTCTCAGGAAACTAAAACAGGGGTCTAACCCCACCACTTCCTTTCTGATTGGTCTCTTAGAGGCCTATGATGCCAGTAGGGCTGGTTACCCAGACCCTTCTAATCCAGAAGGAAGTATGCCCTCCTTACAGGGTCCCTTTGATATCCATCCCCTCCATGAGGCAGATGATGCTGAGGAGGAGGATGAGTTGTCTGGGGATGAGGCAGATAAGGGACAGCTAGAAGTCAGTAGACTAAGCAGGTCCAACTTAAGCAGACATGAGCTTGGTACTGGGGGACTCCTGGGCCCACTCTCAGGTCAGCTTAACATTGGGAATGGACGAGTTAGGTCTCTATCAAGAGGCTCTAACAGATCCCTTCGAACCAATGGCTCTCTCAACTCTTCTCACAGAGGGATGTCTTCCCCTAAGAGGAGAGTGTATGAAGCTGAAGAAAGGGCAGTCAAACTGAGGATTGAAAGGGAAGAACTTGCCCTGGCCAAAGAGAGACTTGCCCTTGCTAGAGAGCAAGAATTATGTGGGCTAGTTCCCACTGGTGGCAGCAATAAACCTAGCAATAGGGAAAGGAGTTTTGATACAAAGCACCTGAATAAGATAGTGCCCCCCTTTAAAGAAGGGGATGACATCCACAAATGGATTACTGCTTTGGAGAGAGCCTGCACTGTGCAGGGTGTTCCCCAAAGTAAGTGGGCAGCTATCTTGTGGCTCTCCTTTGATGGTAAAGGTAGAGATAAGCTCCTCACCACAAGGGTGGAGGATGCTAACAATTACCAAGTCTTGAAGAATGTACTGGTTGATGGGTTTGGTTTAACCACTGAACAATACAGGATGCTGTTCAGAGACACCCAGAAAACTCAGTCTCAAGATTGGACTGACTTTGTTGATTGTGCCACTAAGGCTTTTGAAGGCTGGCTACTGGGTAGTAAGGTTACTGATTTTAAAGGATTGTATAATCTAATTATGAGGGAGCAAATCTTAAATAATTGTCAGAACCAGCTATTACATCAGCACCTGGTAGACTCTGAGTTGACCTCTCCACAGGAATTGGGTAAGAGGGCAGACAAATGGGTCAGAACCAGGGTTAGGCCTAAAAACCAGGGTGGTGACCAGAAAAAGGAATCAACCAAGCCTCAAGAGAAGGGTGGGGATAAATCCACAGAGAAGACTTCCCAAGGGCCCCAAAATTCCAACAAGGGTGGTGGGTCCCAGATCACTCCTTCTGAACAAAAGAAACCTTATTGCCATACCTGTAAACAGGTGGGCCATTACAAAAGTGATGCCAGTTGCCCTAAAAATGGTAATAAGGGAAATATGCCCCCAGGTAATACTCCTAAACCTCCTGTTACCACTAGTGGTAATCCCCCAGGTGGTGGGAGTGCCCCCAAGAATGTGGTGGGCATTACTTTGGGCAATCAGGAGGACTATGGCTTAGCCAGGTTCCCTGACCACACTCTTGTCTGTGAGACTGGCATGGGGTTTGCCAACTTCACTACTGGACCCCACATTTTGGGCAAGTATAGACAAGAAGTTTTAGTGAATGGTCAGAAAGTTGAGGCATTCAGAGACACAGGGGCCAGCCTCACCATGGTGAGTGACCATCTGGTCCCCTCTGCTCAACTGACCCCTGGTTTTACTTATCAGGTGACAGACATTCATGGAATGAAGAGAAGGCATCCCATGGCAGTAGTCAAGCTCAGCTGGGGTAATGTCACAGGGCCCATGAGAGTGGCAGTGACAGATAACCTACCTGTAGATTGCTTACTGGGGAATGACCTGGAACTCTCAGCATGGGCTGAGGTGGAACAAGAAACTCATTCCAGAATGATAGGCCTATCCAGACAGGTTAGTGGGGCAGTAATAGCTACAGCCCCAGTCCCAGCACCATTCCTCCCTGAAAAGGTTGGAAGGGCAGTGGTAGCCACTGCCCAGGCTCAGACAGACTTTCCAGAACAGGATAGGAGGGCTGTGACAGTCACAGCCCAAACACAAACTGAGTGCCCTCCTGAAAAGGTTGGCAAGGTTGAAATGGTCTCAGCCTCTACTCAAACAGACAGTGAGGTTGTGAAGCCTGAAACAATGGATCACTCCACTCAAACAGAGAGCGTTGAGGAGGAAGAAGAGTCTTCCCCCTCCCAGACACTAGGTGAGAGCCAGCCTCCTCAGGGAACTGACTCTACCCCTGTTGAAGGAACTGCCCCAGAGGTAGTCAGGCCCAGCCTGGCAGAGCCCCTGATGGCAGTGGACCCTTCCCAGGTGGGACCCAGTCTGGAGCAGGTAACCTGCACCTCTCTACCCTGCCTCAGTCAGCCCAGGGCTGAAGAGACCAGGGAGGCCAGTGGTGGACCCCAAAGGGCCCCCTGTCCAAAAGAACCCCCTAATCAGCAGATTAGGATCACTGAAGCTGGTAAACCTAGCCAAGTGAAAATAGAACAGACTCCTGAGGGATCCCCCTTAAAAGTAGTTAGGGAACTCCCACAGCTGGACACTGTTGGGCACAGCCAAACATGGGGCCTAAAAACCCCAGACCTGACCTGTCCCTCCAGTAAGCCAAACAGAGGGACTCAGCCTCCAGCTTTAGGTAGCCAGAGGCTGACCCTGAGAGCTCAGTGCATCTCAGCTAAAGAAAGAAAGGCACACATGATGAATGGTGATTGGAGGAAGTTGAGCCCAAAGGTAGAGGAGCCTCACTTCAGCACTCCATCCCAGCATCAGCCTTCTTCTTTCCCAAGACACACCAGAGACAGAGACTCCCTATGGTGGAGACCCTCAGATACCCTTAGGGTGAGGGGTTGCCTAGTGGACCATGACACAGGGGGAAACCAAGCCAGAGCTGGTACTTCCTTATATGGCCACTTAGGTAATAGAGGCTTACCTGGACAAGGATAGCCTTATCTCCTTTCGTTTGGGGGGGGGTTGTGTAGGAAGGTACATCCTGACTATGGTTGCCCCCAACTTTTTGCCCTGTGTTTTAGCTGGTTTTGGACATAGTCGACCTGGGACCCTGCCAATCAGGACCCCAGGCCTACTGCTCTCTCTTTAAAATGGATTCCATGTACCCTAGGTACATTTCCAATTGGTACTGGGCCACCCTATCAGACCCTGTAACTCAGGGCATGGGTGTACCCAGGGCTGCCAGGGGCTGCAGCATGTATTATGCCACCCCTGGCTGGCCTCCTAAATTTGACACAACTGGCTGCATGACAGCTGGGGCAAAGTCGTGTAATCACCCTTTGCTGTAGGTGTAGTATACCTATACCTAACCCTAAAATGGACACACAGATTCCTATCAGTCCCTCCTATGGCAGGCCTTGACAATCCTGAAGGCAGAGTGCTTGGAATCATGTGAGATGGTGCTCTGGCATGAGCTGAGCCTGTCTGCAGCTTGCGGAACCAAGTCCTAATAGCTGTTCCATGATATCGCATACCATATACTTTTAAGTGCATTATAATCCTCGCGGTTAAATGCTATCTTTGGTATTGCTTTATCAAAACATGTCGAGTAAGGTGTCATACGAATTGGAATACTAACCCCTCGCCAATTCTGGCGACGGGGTTAGCATTCCACCCTTCTAGAGGGACACGACATGTATGTAACTGTGAACCCCGGTTAAAGTTAACTGAAGCCTCAGCTCCACAAAATGGATGCTGCCACCACAGACACGAGTCTGACCCCCTGCAGCTGGGAGTCCTCCCAGTGAGGGGAGCCTGGACAAAGGGTTTCCTGTCAGGGGCGGTGCTAGCACCGTCCCAGACATGGTTTTGTGTATCCTGGGTAGGCAGGGCTTTACAGGAAGGTGACTGCTGAATGGCACCCCGGTGCTCACTACGCATAGGCCGGTCTGAACCAGTTCCAGGGGCACACCAGCCCCTGGCCTGGGGAAGTCCGGCATGGCAGAGGGGTGTAACCACCCCCACCTAGTCCCACCCATAGGCAGGACCTAGTCACCGGGTCAGCCCCCTTTTTTAGTATAAAGATGGGAGCGGGCCCCCTGTTAAAATTAGATCATCTTTGGAATCAAGATACCACTTTCTTCGAAAGGACTTCACGATTTCTTCTTCAAGATTCTCCCTTGTGGCTAAGGAGTAGTCACCCTGCATCAAGCGGGCACCATCCTAAAGAACACTGCGGTCTGCTGCAAGTCCTTCATCACGAATCCGACGACCCAGCTCGACGAGACCCGGCTTCCCTGGCACCTCTGACCTCTACTCACCTCTACAGCCAAGCTGAGAACCGTGAGTGCGACGAGACCTCAAGGGACCGACGATCGCCAAGACTGCACGACATCTTTACTGCAAGCCCACCGTGTCCTCCACTGGTGAGTGCTTTGGGGTCCGAGAAGCCCCGACCCTGCGCAGCTCCAGCACCCAAGATCAGCCCCCCTGCATCTCCACGATCGGCGTGGGGCCCTTCTGCTGTTTGCTGTGCACCGCGTTGTTTGGCTACTAGCCGGCTGGCTTGTGGCCTTCTGAACGACGCCCAACGACTTCACGACTGCTGGTCTGGTTGCTCCAGGCTGGCCCTTGCTTCCTTGTTCAAGAGAGGCACCCCGGACCCTCCTGGTCCACTCCAGACGCCATTTTAGGTCCACCGCGTGGGCTTGAATTTGCCAAGGCTTTGTTGCCCAATCCTGGGTCCAGCGACGCCGACAGCTTCCATCTTCGTGGGACAGCTCGATCCTCCATCCTGGTCGCCGACAACGCCTCCTGGTCCGTGAGATCTTCGAGTCAAGCGTCACCCACTCACCTAGTCGAGGTGGCTACCATCCGGTGCCCTCCTGGTGCCCACTGACTACTGGCTAGTAGTCTCGAACTTGGTCCCCTCTGCTTTCAGGTGTCATCTATCTTCGAGATCCAGGCTTGGATCCAACTGAACTTTCTTCACTGGTCACCGGCCAGCATCTTTTCTTCCGGCTCCTGGTCCGTCTACGAGGATTCCCGACGTCTTTTCAGACCTATGCAGCTGCAGCCCCTGGGCTAGGTAACTTCGGCATTTCGGTGCCCCAGCATAGCCTCACTATCCAAGGGTCAGAATCTACTTTCGTTTTCTCCCCACCAGGTCGGGTTCGCCCGAGAACACTAACTTTCTAATTCCTAGCTACCATAGACTTTTGTCCGCATCTCGCGTGAGAGTGCACACACTGCACCCGAGTCCCCTAGGCCTCCTAGAAGTAATCTGACGATTCCCTAGTCAAGTCCTAGCGATTCCAAAAGCTATTAGTACTGTACTTACCTGCTAGGAATTTCGCATTCCACTTTCAGAGTATATGGTTTTCCGTGCCCCTCGGGCATTTGTATATACTGTGCTAACTTAAGTATTTTTGTAAGAGTTTTGGTTTGTGCTTAGTACCCTGTCCTCATAAAGAGTACAGGGCTGTTGTGATCTTTAAATAAATAACTGTTTATTTTCATAACACTTGTGTGGTGTCCTTTCACTTGGTATTCAAGGGGTATATGTGTGGTAAACAGCTGGCTTAACACGCCCTCTCGAGTCTTTAGCCTTAGACTGCTCGTATCCACGCTACTAGGATAGCTGGTCTATAAGGTTGACTTACAACCAATCATCAATAAGGGTTGCTGGACTGATACATAGTGTTCACTAGAATAGTGAGCACTGCATATCAGGCCACCTTCTCACAGCGCTCTTCCCAGGGAGTCCGTGGTATCCAGTCCACATCGTATTGAATACCGCGCTGCGTCTCTTCCCTCCGTGAGGGCTTGAGCGAGCTTCACCCGGGCACCCTCCGGGCACTCAGGCAGCACTTCCGCGAACGTATCCCACAGAGAGTGGGTGTAACGGTCCAAGAGGCACGCGGTGCTGACCGATCGCAACCCCAAACTAAGGGAGGAGAACATCTTCTTGGCGAATTGTTCATAACTCTTGGATTCCCGATCCGGTGGTGCAGTCGGGAATGCAGATTGGGAAGTAGAGGTCTGGATAACCAGGCTCTCGGGGTGGGGTGGGTCGACAGGAAACTAGGGTCGCCCGGAGCAGGGCGGTGGTGCCTAGCGACGTTCCTATCTACAGGGGGACCTGTAGTGGGCCTGGACCAAGTGCCCAACAGGACGTCCATGAGAGCCATATTAAATACGGGAGTCGAGGCTTTGGGGAGCTTACCTGCGGTTTAAGGACCTCTGTGAGGATGTTAGACCTCACCGTTGCGATGGGGAGCTCAAGAGCCAAGGCCTCGGCTGCCCTCATCAGCACCACACTATAAGTAGCCCCTCCTCCGACCATTGGCTTCCCCTAGTTCCTGTGTCCAGTCCTGAAATGACTGGCACTTGCGTGCCAGAGGGTCCTCAGACACCCCCCACCCCCCGTCTCCCTTGTGGTCCATGTCCTGAAATTCAGGGGTAAACGATGGACCCAGATCTTCGAAGAATTCCTCTTCGGCCGGCGTCAAATGCCGACGCCGCTCCGGCGCCGGACCGAGGGGTGGACCAGGGACGGCATTGTGCGGGGACGACGCCTGGGATGCCACCCTAAGGGCCGACGCCGGTGGGGTCGTAAGGTCAACCAGCGGCGACCCGGATCCGGAACCGGATCCAGCGGGGCCTTGCGGCGCCGGGACCGAAGTCGCAGACGGCGCTGGGGCCGAAGCACCCGGCCGGCTTGGGCTCCCAGTCGGGGCCGCTTGGCCCGAAGGCGCTGCGGAACCCGACGGAGGAGAGAGCGACTTCATGGCCATGAGGAAGGCCCGATCTCCTCCGGCGTTGTGTTCTGCCCAGGGACCGGCGGGTATGGAGCAGGCCACGAAGTCTGCGTCTCCGGCGGAGCCGGGTGGGCGGTGTAACCCGAACCCCGGGACACTTCACGCGAGCGTCGGGGGGAGTCAGAAGAGCGATGTCGCCTCTTCGACTTCTTGTGCCTCTTACCTGAGAACTTGGAGCCCGACGAGTGGTGTCGACTCGCCGAGCTGTGATGACTCCGGCCCCGCGACCTCCTACCGGACCGGGACTTCGAACGGCACGGGGCCCGACTGCCGAAGCTCGAGGCGATTACGGGACCGTTCACGCCTACCCTTCGACGTCAAGGCCGACAGTCGGCGCATGACTTGTCATCATGGTCGGGCCCCAGGCAATGTAGACACTGGCGATGGGGGTCGGTAACCGACATCAGTCGGTTGCAGTCGACACAGGGCTTGAACCCGGGCAACCCTACTTGCACCGATGGAGTCGAACGACTCGAAACCGATCCAAAAAGGATCGAAAAAGCTTAGTCAAAAAGTGACTAAAGGGTACCACTTTCTCCGGACCAGCGCTTGCTGGCGCGGAAAAAAGAAGAACTGACGTCAGCGCGCGAGGGCGGCGTCTAAGTACTCCGGCGACGTCATACCGGCGCCAACAACGGACGCGGCGCCGCAGACGACATCTACCGACGTGCAGGGGTACCGCTACGCAAAATTTTCTGGATCCAGTCTGACACCTGGGGATATTCTAAGGTAAGGAATCTAATACTAACGTGTTTCTTTCAGATAACCGCCTACATAGGTGCTTGACTTTCCTCCATGTTAATAAGGGAAAAGCCTCCGCTTGGGCTCCGTTCTTCATCTTTATTTTTTCTGCTTTGGTGCAGCTCTTCATCTGTGTTCTGGCTTCCCGTTCATGAATATATTCAAACCAGATGTCGAGACCATTCCGTTTGCAGTGCTTCTTGAAATTCCTTCTGCAGTATTACCTCGACTTTCTTGGCATCTTTGGAATTGTTCAACCTCTCCCAGCTCTCTCTTCAGAGAACTCCGATTAGTAATAGCTATTATTATATACAATATATTACTTGTTCGGAATGAATACTGTCCCCTGCACCGACATACTTGGATTCTATCTTGCCCTACAAATTGTGCTGCAATTACGGCCTTTTGGGACTCTTCCTGTGCGAATCTTAGTTGTGTAACAGACGCGGAGAGACTAGTGGGTTCTACATTACTCTTGCATCAACCTTTGGATCAACAGGTTAGTGGTGACTTGAGTCTGACAGATGAACACAGCTTTGATACTAGATGATTTAGTCAACTCACAAACATTAGAACAATTGATGTGTGTAAAATATTATTCAGTGACATACCTGTTCTTTCTTGTCCAGAAGAACTGTCTTTCAATGCTTTAATACAACCACTGTGAACTAACTCTCCTAGACGTCGGAGATCAGTCTCCGATTTATCAACCAATTCAGAATCTCTAGCAATAGCATCTAATCTGTAAACAAAATACAAATTGTGTCACAAAATATATTTTGTTTCATAATTTGTCAATAGATGGAATACAAATGCAAAATATCAGAATAAAAAAGTTATTAAAACATTTTCACCAGCATACCTATACACTTAACTAACTTTGGGGCCCAAGTACAGCAGAAAAAAAGACTTACACACATAGCCTTTTGAATATGAATTAGTGCTGTGGGAGTGAAGTTCTCAGTAAGGTCACCAAATAGTGCATAATTTCCTGTTGTGGAATATTTAGGGGTTTGCACCGGAGAGAACAATGTGCTGGACTATAACATATATCCTATGAGACATTGCAGCATGCAGTGTCGTGGTTACAAACAGTATTGGCCTCAACACAGAAACTTTTACAGAGTAGTCTGGTTTATCTAACCAATATTGTCATATACTGAATGGGCTTGCTGAACTTTACAGTGATTGAAACTCAGATATTGTTGAAGGAAGGACTATGTCAAAGTCTTTGAAATCTTTAGAAGTTGTGGCAGAATTGTTCATTTCTGGAAGAGGAGACTGCAGATCGGAGTAGGCTCCAAAACATGTACTCTTCATTATAAAGAGTATTACTCTTTATAAACACTATTTGTTACAAATGCTTGGATTCTACCCCCAGTGATGTGTGTATCAATTAACTACAGAAAATAAACTACTACTTTTTATTCCATTCAAACGAAAGCATGTAGAACCATCCCCTTGACCAGAATTTCATGTTATGTCTATCACATCTATGACATAATTAAATTGTGACAGATATTGCTGCCCCTGGGGATAAAGTCTGCAACAAGGAACAATGGGACCTGTTTTTTTGAAGATTAGTGGTAAGTAATTAGGTGTAAGAAAGTGCCCTCTTTTTGCATTTGCTCCGACTTTTTGCTAAACTGCTGATGTACGTTGACTGACTGTGCTCTGGGAACCAGCCAAACAGGTACCTATGGCCTATGTTCTTTCCCTAAAACTGCATTGAAAACAAAACCCAACTGGCACTCTCTGGCTACAGGTCAGCCCCTTGTAAATGGTTCCACAGGTACCAAGGGCACTGTGGCCAAGGTAGGCCTCTAAGGGCTGTAGCACTTATTGTGCCGCCCTTAGAGGCCCTGTACCCATACCCACACACTGCCTTTGCAGGCTGCAGGTTTTGGTGCAGAACAACGTGAATAGTCAACATGGCACACATCCCTTATCAGCCACTCCTCTTGCTGGGTGCACTATACCAGTGGTGAGGGTACAGGTGCATAAGCCCTGTCCCCCTACAGAGTCTAAGCCAATTCTTAGACACTGTAAGTGCAGTAAAGCCATTAAGAGTATATGGTGATGGGCGTTTGTCATTACGAACTCCACAGTACCATAATGCCTTTACTGAAAACTGAGAAGTTTGGTATCAAACTTCTCGGCACATTAAACCCACACTGAGGCTGGTGTAGGATCTACTAAAAAAATGCAAACAAAGGGCATCTTAGAAATGCCTCCTGAAAAACGACCTAACACTAGTGTCCAGGTTGAATGGCTGCTCACCAGGTGCACCCACCAGACATGTTTCTGAACCCTTGGGTTGAGAGCCTGCTGCTCTCGGGGGTCTGAAAAATGCACATCCTGGGATGAGGTGCCAAGTTCCCCCAGGATGGGCAGGGTCCACAAAGCTTCAAAGGCTTGCCAGCTGTGTGAGTTTCTCCAGGCATTTTGCTGCTTCCAGCAACTGGCCCCCACTGGTTCTGACCCCTACTATGGGCAGGAAGGATGGACGAGTCCTGAGAACTACCTGGTCCGGATGTACAGACAGGAAAGGAGGCTTAGATGAAAGAGCATGGAGCTTGCTCACTCTTCTGGCAGATGTGATGGCAACCAGGAATGCAGTCGCCTTAAAGGACAGTTATGAAGCAGCTCAAAGGGAGCGCACATTAAATAGGGTAAGACTAGATTCAAGTCCCACTGAGGCATAACGAAAGGAATATATTCCTTACCTTAGAATAGAAACCCATGCAAAACCAGCCCCATTGGTGGGTCTGCGAACCAAGATCAAACTAGAAAGTCTTGGAGAACCAAACGGCCAAAGAAGCCTTCCCTCCGGACTTGGCTGTCGAGGCAGTAGTGCTTGGCAAACGTGTACAGCGAGGCCCATGAAGCTGCCTGACAAATGTCCTGCAAAGGGACTACCCGTCCCAGGGCAGTAGTAGCCGCCGTGGCCAAGAATGGAAAGGGCGCGCAACACCCAGGAGGATCCTTTTTAGCCAAGGAATAACAGACCTTGATGCACAAAACGACCCACTGAGAGATGGTTCGTTTGTGCACCGCGCCTGTCCCTTCTTAGCGCATAACATAGCCAACAAAAAGTTAGTCGTCCACCCGGAACTGCTGTGTGCGGTTCAGGTAAAAGGAAAGTGCACGTTTTGGGTCCAGACGGTGGAGCCTCTCTTCCTCTTTTGAGGGATGTGGAGGCGGAAAGAAGGTGGGCAAGGAAATGGTCTGGTCGATGTGAAAAGCAGTAACCACCTTGAGTAGAAAAGAAGGACGAGTCCTCAGAACAACACTGTCCGGATGGACAGAGAGGAAAGGAGGCTTAGAAGAAAGAGCCTGGAGCTCACTCACTCTTCTGGCAGAGGTGACGGCAACCAGGAAAGCAGTTTTCAGAGTCAGAAGGCGAAGAGGACAGTTACGGAGTGGCTGAAACGGAGCACACATCAGATAAGTTAACACCAGATTCAAGTCCCACTGAGGCATTACGAAGGGAACAGGAGGAAACATGTAAGTAATGCCTTTCAAGAACCTATTTACAAAAGGGGACTTGAAAAGAGAAGGCCGATCAGGAAGCCTCAATAAGGCTGAAACAGCTGAAAGATATCTCTTGATGGTGCCCAGAGCAGAGCCCTTCTGGGCCAGGGAAAGAAGAAAGAGGAGAACCTCACAAAGAGGGGCAGAAAGAGGATCCACAGCCTTTGTTGTGCCCCATGCCACAAATTGGTTCCACCTGCAGGCGTATACCGTTTTTGTGGTGGAACGCCTGGCTGCCAGAATGACATCACAGACTTTAGGAGGCAAGTCAAATGGCATCAAATGTCGCCGCTCAATCTCCACGCTTGGAGGCGGAGGCTGGACATGTTCGGGTGGAGGACGGTCCCCTGTTGCTGCGACAGAAGATCCTCCTGAAGAGGCAGTCGGATTGGGGGATTTATTGACAGACTGAGTAGCTCGGGATACCAGTATCTTCGTGCCCAATCTGAAGCCACAAGGATGACTTGGGCCCGGTCACGCCTGATCTTCTTCAGCACTCTGGGCAGAAGTGGTATAGGCGGAAAGGCGTATAATAGATAGAAAGCGTCTCTGAGCGAATGCCGCCTTGGAAACTCCAACGTGCAGAACTGATGACATTGCGCGTACTCTTCGGTGCCGAATACATCTAACCAAGGCTCTCCCCACAGCTGAAAGAGACCTTGTGCGGCGTCAGAGTTTAGACGCCACTCGTGATCCATCATTCACCGATGGCTGAGTTTGTCCGCCCTGGCGTTCAGAGAACCTGCCAGGTGTTGAACCACCAGGGTGATGCCCGGCTGTTCCAGCCATGTTCAGAGGCGCACAGCCTCCTGACAAAGGGTCCACGACCCCACCCCGCCCTGTTTGTTGCAAGACCACATAGCGTGGTGTTGTCCGTGAACACCTGCACTACACTTCCCCGGACAGAGGGAAGGAATACCTTCAAGTCTGATCTACCGCAGCTCCAGAAGGTTGATATGGCGCCGGGATTCCGCCGGAGACCAGAGGCCTCTGATTTCCGCCTCTTCCATGTGGCCCCTCATCCCAGGAGGGACGCATCCGTCACCACTGTGTGCTCCGGTTGGGGAAGGGAGAAGGATCTGCCACAGACCCAATCACAGTTGCAACCACTTCTGCAACTGTCTTGCAGTGCCCTCCGAGATCAGGACGTGGTCGGACAGGTTGCCCTGATGTAGTGCCCACTGGAACTTCAGGTCCCACTGCAGAGCCCGCATCCGCCACTTGGCATGATGCACCAGCAGGAAGCAGGAGGCCATCAGACCCAGCAGCCGTAGGGTCATCCAAACGGAAACCAGGAACAAAGGTTGAAAGATCAGAATCAGAACTTTTAATATCCCGAACCCGCTGCTCGGGAGGATAAACCCGAAACTGCGCCAGAGTCCAGAACTGCTCCGATGAAGAGGAGCTTTTGGGAGGGCCTCAGGTGTGACTTCGGCATGTTGATGGAGAACCCCAGCGAATGCAGGAGGTCGGCGGTAGTTTGGAGGTGGGAGACAACTGTTTGGGGCAAGCCCGCCTTCAACAACCAGTCGTCGAGATAGGGAAAGACTGGAACTCCTAATCTGCGCAGATGAGCTGCGACCACCACCATCACTTTCGTGAACACCCGAGGGGCACTGGTGAGGCCGAAGGGGAGCACAGTAAACTGAAAGTGCTCGTGGCCCACCGTGAATAGCAGGTAACGCCGGTGGGCCGGCAGGACGGGAATGTGTAAATAAGCATCGTGCAGGTACAACGCTACCATCCAGTCGCCAGGGTCCAGGGCAGCCAAAACCTGAGCTAACGTCAACATCTTGAACTTCTTCTTCCGTAGGAAGCCGTTGACACTCCTGAGGTCCAAGATAGGGCGTAGGCCCCCTTTGCCCTTCTTGCGAACCAGGAAGTAGTAGGAGTAACATCCTGTCCTGCTTCTGGGCCAGGAACGCGCTCGATGGCCCCCTTGGCCAAGAGGGCCGTAACTTCCTCCTGCAAAAGTTGCAAGTGATCCCCCAACATGCGGTGGTACTGCAGTGGCATCGCTGGAGGGGTCCCCTCAAAGGGAAGGGAGTAGCCCCTTCGGACGATTTGTAGCACCCACCTGTCCGAAGTGATGGTACGCCAGTGGAGGAGGTGATGGCGAACTCTGCCTCCCACTGGCGTGGAATGGGCCTGAAGGCTCGGACTAGGAAGGCTTTGAGGCAGATGCGGGAGCGGATGTGGATGTGGACTGGCCGGCTCTCTGTCCCCCTGCTCCGCCACGGCAGAATGCGCAACCGCGTTGAGGTTGGTTCTGCAGCCTGTGGCTGGACGAACGTGCGTGGTGCCCTTTCCGTGGCCACGAAAGGAGCGAAAAGCAGAAGTTTGCTGGCACTGGGCCGACAGGCCCAAAAGACTTGGCCGTAGCCCTTGAGTCCTTAAATTGCTGCAGCGCACTGTCTGTTTTGTCGCCAAAAGACATGTCCATGAGAGTGCTCTGGACATCCCCCGAAAAGTTTGTGGATCCCAGCCAGGCGTGACGACGAATCGCGACCGTCGTTGCCATCGCTCTACCCAGTGAGTCTGTGGTGTCAAGTCCACATCTGATGGAGTACCGTGCTGCATCCCGTCCCTTAGCAAAAGCTTGGGCTAGCCGTACCCTGGCCTCCTCCGGACACAGGGGCAGCACGTCCGCCACCGTATCCCACAGAGAGTGGGTGAACAGTCCAAAAGGCACGCGGTATTAATGCTTCGCAACCCTAGACTTAGGGAGGAAAACAGTTTCTTGACAAACTGTTCCAGCATTTTGGATTCCCGGTCCGGTGGGGAAGGCGGTTTGGGACGTGGAGGCCTGGATAACCAGACTCTCAGCGGTGGGGTGAGTGGACCGAAAGCAGGGGTCGCCCCGAGCAGAGCGCTGGCACCGGGCCACGTTCCGATCCACAGGAGGATCTCTGGTCGGCTTGGACCAAGTGCCCATCAGAACATCAGTGAGGGTCTTATTTAACTGCAGCAGAGGCTCCAAAGAGCTTACTAGCGGTTGAAGCACCTCAGTGAAGAGGTTAGTCCTCACGGCCGCTGCAAGGAACTCAAGGCCCAGGGCCTTGACCGCCTTGCGCAGCACCACAGCATAAGTAGCTCGCTCCTCCGTAGCCACGGAAGGAGGAGAGAGAAAACCAGTGTCAGGCAAAGTGTCTAGACCACTGGCCTCTCCTAGCTCATCTGCCCAGTCCTGACTTAACTGGCACTACTGTGCCAGAGGTTCCTCAGACCCCTCCCAGTCCTTCCCTTCATCCGTGTCCTGATAAACAGGCAGAAATGACGGAGCCGGGGCGTAGGTGAACAACTCACCCGTCGGCGTCGCAGAACGGCGCCGGTCGGACGCAGGGCCCGGGCTGAAACCGAGACCGGCGTCGCCCGAGGACGGCGCCGGAGGTGGCTCAGAGGGGGTCGGCACCTGAGGAGTTGTGATGTCAATCGGCGTCGATCGGGATCCAGGCCTGGATCCCATGGGGTCCTGCGACGCCGGGACCGAAGTCGCCAGCAACACAGGGCTAGGGCCCCCAGTCGGACCCGCGGGGCCAAAAGGCACGCCGGCAGGGCCAGACGGCAGAAAGAGAGTCCTCATGACCAAGAAGTAGTCTTGAACCTGCTCCGGAGTCTTACTGTGCCCAGGGACCGGAGGGGGCGTGGGGCTGGATACAACTGCGCGGGCTCCGCCGAAGACGCGCGGGTGCCACCACCTGAACCCTCGGCCGAGTCACGTGACAGGTGAGGGGAGGTCGAAGAACTATGGTGTTTCTTAGATTTCTTCTTCGAATGCCTCGACTTACGGGAGTGCGAGGACTTGGATCCCGACGAACGGTGATGACTCCAGCTCCGTGACCAGTCCCTCGACCTCCTCCTCGACCGGGACCTCGAGCTGCGTGGAGCCGACTCTGCTGGATCTCGGGCAGCTTACA
Source organism: Lissotriton vulgaris (assembly GCF_964263255.1). Taxonomy (NCBI): domain Eukaryota; kingdom Metazoa; phylum Chordata; class Amphibia; order Caudata; family Salamandridae; genus Lissotriton; species Lissotriton vulgaris. Next base: position 655,043,271 of record NC_141689.1, read on the forward strand.
GGAACCCTCCCGCCTAGCCTTCGACGTCAAGGCACGGCAGTCGGGCAACGACTTGTCATCGTGGTCGGCTCCTAGGCAGTATAGACACCGATGGTGGGGGTGGGAAACCGACATCAGTCGGTGACCAGAGTCACACGGCTTGAAACCGGGCATCCCTACCAGCACCAGGAGTCGAAGTCGACTTGAAAAAGTTAGACCAAAAAAGCGCAAAAGTTAGTCAAAAAATGACTAAGGGTACGCTCTTCTTGGATCTGCACTTGCAGGCGCAGAAAAAAGAAGAACTGACGTCAGCGCGCGAGGGAGGCGTCTAAGTACTCCGACGACGTCATCCCGGCGATCACGACGCCGACGACGGACGCAGATGAAGCCTACCGACGCGCAGCGGTACTGCTGACGAAAACTTTCCGAATCCAGTCTGACGCCTGGGTGTCATTCTAAGGTAAGGAATCTAACGTGTTTCTTTCAGATAAGAGATGGCTGATCTGGAAGCCGAAGGAAGGTAGAAATGGCCGAGAGTTAGCCCCTGATAGTGCCCAGAGCGGAGCCCTGCTGGGCCAAAGAAAGGAGGAACAAGAGAACCTCAGAAGGAGGGTCAGAGAGGGGATCCACAGCCTTTGCTGTGTACCATGCCACAAATTTGTTCCACCGACAGGAGTATACCGTCTTAGTGGAGGAACGCCTGGCTGCCAAGATAACATCGCAGACTTTGGGAGGCCGGTCAAAAAACGTCAACTGCAGCCGCTCAATCCCTATGCAAAGAGGTTTGTGTGGAGGACCATCCCCTGTTGCTACGACCGAAGATCCTCCCGAAGAGGCAGACGGGTCGGAGGATCGATGGCCATGTTGAGCAGCTTGGGATACCAGACTCACCGTGCCCAATCCGGAGCCACAAGGATGACTTGGGCCCAGTCCACCTTATCTTCTTCAGCACTCTGGGCAGTAGTGGTAGAGGCGGAAAGGTGCACAACAGACGCAACTTCACTTGCGACGAAAAGTGTCGCCTAGCGAGTGCCGCCTTGGAAACTTCAATGCGCAGAATTGCTGCCATTGTGCGTTTTCTTCGGTGGCTAATAGATCTAACCAAGGCTCTCCCCACTGTCGAAAAGACTTTGCACCACCTCCGAGTGAAGAAACCATTTGTGATCCATCATGCACCTGCGGCTGAGTTTGTCCACCCTGGCGTACACGCAGCCTGCCAGGTGTTAAACCACCAGGGATATGCCCTGATGTTCCAGCCACGGCCAGAGGTGGAAGGCCTCTTGACATAGGGTCCACGACCTCACCCTGCCCTGTTTGTTGCAGTACCACATGGCGGTGGTGTTGTCCTTGAACACCTGCACTACTCTTCACTGGACAGAGGGAAGGAGTGCTTTTAGTGTAGACTGTAAGAAACTGGCTCTATATATACTGCACCAAAGTGAGGTACAGTGTGTATAGAGTCCAAGGGTCTCCAGTGGTTTGGCAGAGGTTAAAGTTAGATAGAGCCTTACTCTCTAAAGTGGTAGCTTGGTCGAGCAGTAAGGCAGTATCAGCGGACAGTCTTAAGCATTTGGTGTACATACTCAGACAGCAAATAAATTCACACCCTCAAGAACTGAACTCCAGGCCAATTGTTTTGAATAAAAAATATACTGTAGTTTTATTTCTAGAACCAAGGAAGCCTGGCACAGGTAAGCATACAAATACTTTGCAGTAGTAAATTACTTGTAGTAACATTTCAAAATTGCAGTGTAACTTGTACTGGTTTTGGTTACAGTTTTAAGTAAGCAGTTTGCAACATTTTACAGGTATATTACATTCGAATGAATGGGCTTTTTAAGTAAAATGCAGTTAATTACTTTTCAGATTAATTTTGATAACACAGTGCTGGATCCTATATTCAGCACTGGGACATTTCCTGAAAACAGGTGAGTAAATGCGTGTTAGTTAAAGGTAGGATTTTTAAAGAATATTATTGCATTTCAAAAGTTGACACTTAGAAACATTTTCACATAGAATCACCACTGTTAAACTGGGTTCTTTTTATTCATCTCCTCTTTCCCTTCCCTGTGGTGTACCACAGGGCTCCTCGCTAAGTCCGACGCTTTTTAACATCTATGTGTCGGACTTGGCGAGGGTGATAAAGGAACATGACATCAGCCTTACCACCTATGCTGATGATTCCCAGTTAGTCCTTTCTATACACCGGGATGGAGTCAGGGTGGCCGCCAATTTCCAGGAAGCAATGTTGTCCATCAGCTCATGGATGGCGGCCAACTGTCTCAAACTGAATTCCAGCAAGACTGAGATTATGTTGTTTGGCAAGTTAGAACCCTGCTGGTCCCCTCAGTGGTGGCCAAGTGAACTAGGTCCCCTGCCTATACCTGTCAAAAAGGTAAGAAACCTTGGAGTCATCTTTGATGATCGGCTTCTTTTTAATCATCATGTAAACAATGTAGTTTCTTCATCTTTTTTCATTTTGAAGAAAATTAAAAAAATTCTACCTTACATACCCACTTCGGCGGCAAAAACCCTTATCACCTCCCTGGTATTTTCACGAACTGATTACTGCAATGCCCTTCTCCTCAACGCCCAGGCTAAAGTGCTTAATAAGCTACAGTTGGTGCAGAACGCTGAACGCTGCAGCCAGGGTGCTGCTTAATATCCCAAAACATCATTCCATCTCTCCATTTATTCACAATTTGCACTGGCTCCCAGTGAGAAGTCGCACAAAGTTTAAGGCCCTATGTATAGCTTATAAAGCTATTAACAATACGGGACCTCAGTTTTTTAAATCAGCATTTAAACCTCCAGAGGCACCAAGAACCCTCCGTTCATCTTCAGCCCATCTTTTGAACGTTCCACCTACAGGAAAGGTCAACTGGGGCGACAGACGTTTCATAGTGGCTACCGCCAGACTGTGGAACTCACTCCCCCTATGTATTAAGACCTGCCCCACGCTGTTGAGTTTTAGGAAACAACTTAAAACCTGGTTGTTTACACAATAGATGCTTTAGTTTGTGCAGTTTCTGATCACTACAGCGCCGAGACACCTCCGGGTATTTGCGCGCTAAACAAATTGAAAAATTGTTATCCTTTGGGAGGAAATTCACTTAGCAGGTAAGTTATGTTAACAATACTTTTTCTTACTCAGTCCTGGATACCTAGATTCAGCACTGTGACATTTCCAGAAAACAGTTGAGAAAATGCGTTTTGGTTATTCGGCTGATTTTTTTTTCAGGAATATTTTTCGTTTTCAAAAGTTGCTACTTGGAAACGTTTTAGGAGAAAAGTGTCAATGTTATTCAATGAGGGAAAGAGGTTATCGGTTTCCAGGTAGGTAATCGGTCTTTGGAGTTAGGGTCCTGACGGCATCCCAAGAGGGACAAGGAACTCAAGAACCAGCCCAACTCCTAGGGAGGACAGGCGGTGGGGTAGGTGGGGCCCACTGGAAGAAGAGGGCAAGGCAGTGAGGACTGTCCAAAGTGCCAGAAGGCACAAGGGTGCATAAAAGCATTGGGTACTACTTAGGGCAAACCAGTCGAAGACAGAGACCAGGAAGGCCAAGAAGGTCCCGGACACGTCCCCAAGGGAGGTGTTTACACACACAGCCCAAAAAGAAGTCGAACTAGGCAGAGCCAGGCCGCAAGACCGTAGACAGCAGGCCAGAACAGGCCAACAACCCAGCGACCCCGCAGAAGACAGGCCGGGAAGCAACTCAAGCCAATCCAGAACTACCAGCAAGTGGATTTCACCTGCAACATACCGTAACGTCATGGAGAGCAGAGGCCCGAAAAGTGACCACACCTCCCCAGCACATGACAGAACTATATGATAGCTACCATCACCCCACACACTCATCACATAGGGTGTGCCACGTCCCAAAACATGGGAACACCCTTAGGAAAAAACATTCCACAGTAGAGGACAACAGAAAGATCTGCGGAGAACCCGCAGACAGCTTGTCAATCAGCAAATAAGAATAACAGAAGGCCCAGTCTCAGGGCCAACACAGCTTAGAAAAAGCCAAAAAACACAGTCAAAAAAGGGCCGGCCAGCAGCCAACAACACCATAGTCTGAAAAAGAAGGACTAGAATTCACAGTAATGACAGATTACACAACGGAAGCGGCTATTACTGAAACCCTCCGCAGGGGCTGGGCGTGCAGACAACGCCAACCTGGACATGTGGACTGACAGACGTTTTATCCGGCGCTCCCGCCAGGACTTCGGTTTCATCTGCTGGCACGCCTCACAATCAGTGAAGTCGTGGTGTTCTCCCAAACCCCACATGCAGATGGGGTGAGTATCCGGCCCGACATCTGGCGCATAAGACGAGCAGATTTTAAAGCCTGAGGGCATTCGCACACTGTTCCCACACACACACAACAAGGTAAAAGGCCCGAAAAAGGCCAGGAGCACGAGCCGGATCGGCGTTACATACAGAAAAGGGAAAAAGGAAAAAAAGTGAAGTAGGCGTGCCGGGGTGGGACTTATCTGACCCCGCTGACGTCACGTACGCGGACAACGCCAGGGCGGAGTCGTGTGATGCCCCCGGCACACAGGGATGCTTTGGCAAAAAAAAATCCGGATCCAGTCTATCGCCTGGGGATAATTCTACATTAAGGAATCTGCTCTAGTAGTCTCCATCAGATACTTTGTTTGAAATTTATATACAAAACGGCCTTGAAGCAATTCTCCAAGCTCAAAAAAACGGCCATGAAAGAGTTTTTCACCTTGCAAATTAAAGATGCAGACAACTCGACAAAAACTTTGTTTAAAATTGTTAAAGATTTTGTCAATCCTCCCGCAATTACACCTAACAATGTTGCCAGCCAATCCCTCTGCGATGGACTATCTGACTTCTTCCAGGAAAAAATTGAGAAAATATCATCTACCTTCCACCCAGTTGTGGCGTCTGAGTACCCTCGTCTCCATAAATCCATTAGACACGACACCGCTCCTACCCTATTGGCATTCAGGGATCTCTCTCCTGATTTTGCACTCAAACTTCTTATACAATGCAAATCTGGCTCCCCTTTGGACCCGGTTCCCCCTAAGATCATGACTGACTTAGCTACCCTATTATTCGAGCCACTAACCTCCCTTTGGAATGCCTCCTTACAGTTAGGCCAATTCCCCTCTGCTTGGAAAGAAGCCTTGCTTGTGCCTATCCTGAAGAAATCAGATGCGGATCCCACTCAATTCTGCAATTATCGGCCTATTTTCCTCCTCCCTAAACCAGCGAAGGTTTTGGAGAAAGCCGTCCAACTTCAATTGGCAGAATATCTCCAGACTAATTCCCTACTCCATGACTCCCAGTCTGGTTTCCGTGCGGGTTTTAGCACGGAAACTGCATTACTAGAAGTTTCAGAGACTGTTCGAGAGTGTGTGGATAAGGGCGAGGAGGCCATGTTGGTTCTCCTCGACCTGTCCGCCGCTTTCGATACGGTGTCTCATCAAATACTTTTAGATCGACTGGAGCAGATTGGACTGGGTGGTTCTGCACTGTCTTGGATCACATCTTTTCTCCAGGGCCGATCACAGAGGGTTCTCCTCAGACCTTTTAAATCAGGGTCCAAACCTCTTGCCTGTGGAGTCCCTCAGGGCTCGGCACTGAGTCCTATGTTTTTTAATGTCTACCTGGCCCCGTTGGCCAAGGTTGTGGAGGCATGCGGAGTCAGAGTGATCTCATATGCTGATGATACACAGCTGATATTCTCCTTTAGAGATCACTCTGACTCCAGCCTCTCTAGTTTCCGCCACTGTTTGGGAGAAATCTGTTCTTGGATGGCCTCGAACCACCTTCGTCTCAATGCGGATAAGACGGAGGTCCTGTTCTTTAATCAAAAAATGACAATACCCCCCTCACTGTGGTGGCCTACGGTACTTAACCCCCCCCTATTCCGGTGCACACCGCCCGTAATTTGGGATTCCAGTTTGACGACACGCTCTCCTGCGGCCCGCAAATTAATAAAGTCACGGCTGCCTGCTTTGGAAAGCTAAAAATGTTGAAAAAAATCTTTCCATTCCTGCCAATGGATGCGCGCAGAACAGTTACCCAGGCGTTAATAACGTCCCATTTGGACTATGCCAACAGTCTTTATGCGGGGGCCCCTCTGTATCAAATTGAACCCCTGCAAGCAGTTCAAAACACGGCAGCAAGGCTGATTGGCAATATCCCTTTCCGACATTCGATCTCCATGTTTCGCAAAAAGCTCCATTGGCTTCCTATAGTCTCTCGGATTAAGTTTAAAATACTCACTCTTGCCTTCCGTGCTCTCAACGGTACCGGTCCAGATTACCTGAGAAAGAGACTGACATTATCCCATTCAGTGAGAGACCTACGTTCCAACAGTTTACGTCTTATGGTTGTGCCACGCTTCCGCCGCACTCGAATGGGTGGCAGAGCTTTTGCTGTCCTTGCTGCGAAACACTGGAACGGCCTCCCTTTGGACCTCAGATTTGCTTCATCTGAAGCACTGTTTCGCAGCCGCCTGAAAACATGGCTATTTTCCTCATCTTAGATAGGTTCCTCTTTATCTCCGCTGACAGTCTTTTAGCGCCGGGACACCTCCGACGGAGGTAGCTGTGCGCTCTACAAGATCCATAAATAATAAATAATAATAATTTAAAGGGGAGCAGTAGTATGAAACACTTAGCAAATACAGTACATCAGAATGAATAGGCTTTTTCAATAAATTGCAGGTAAGTTACTTTTACGTTACTTTTTCGAACTTAGTGCTGGATGCCTAGATTCAGCACTGGGACATTTCCTGTAAACAGGTGAGTAAATGCGTTTTAGTTATTCGTTTGATTTTTAAGGAATATCTTCAGATTTCAAAACTCCACTCTTAGAAACTTTTCGGAGCTGTACATTGAAATGAATAGGCTTGGTCAACAAATTGCAGGTAAGTTACTTTTAACGTTACTTTTTCTAACTCAGTTCGGATTGCCTAGATTCAGCACTGAGACATGTCCTGCAAACAGGTAAGAAAACACGTTTTGGTTATTTGTACGATTTTTAAGGAATATCTTTACTTTTCAAAACTCCACACTTGTTTTTTGGAGGGACAATTGTCAATGTTATCCTATGGAGCAAAAACAGGTTATTGGTTTGCAGGTAAGAAAACAACTGTGGAAGTCAAGGTTCTGGGGTTAGACTTAATGATCTCCCTGGGTCAGTGATGCACTGTTGTTGCACCCTCAGCGGGACTAGAGCGGCCGGGTGCAGAGTGTTGAAGCCCATTGTTATCCAATGGGGGATAGGTGGCCTCTGGTTGGTGGCTGCTGCCAAGTAGGCCACTGGGTTGTGGGAGCAAAGCTCATAGGGTTAAGCTCAGGGCAAGTTGAGGAACAAAGTGGCACCAAAGGTGCACCCTCAGCGGCACTAGGGGTCGTGTGCAGGGTGCTGTTTTGAGGTCGGGTGACCTGTTTTCAATAGAGATTCTCTGGGACAATTACACTGCAGGCTCGGGGACGAGGATCTTCCTGGTGCGACCACCACTTCGAGGGGTAAGCTGGGATGTTTAGGGTTGGTTAGGCACACAAAGCCGTGGGGCGTCGGGTGCAGGGGTGCCTTAGGACATCAGATTTTCTTACCTGCTCTGGTCGCGGTAGGTGTGCCCTCTGGATTGAGGCGGCAGGCATCGTCTGGAGGCTTGAGGCAGGTCAGGGGTAGCCGTATCTTGGGTCAGGATCGCCAGTGGGACCTCCGCATGTTGTTTTTCCACTTGAGCTCGGGCCGGGTTCGGTGGTTGCAGAGTGGGCTGGATTCACGGTTTCTGGCTGGCACCAGAAGCTGCAGTTTAAACAAGTCCGGTGTTCATGGGGGAAACAGTCTGGAAAGTGAAGGCAGGCAGGTCCTCCGGGGCTTGTGAGGATGCTGGCTGCTGGGCACGCAGGGATTTTGCAGGAGCGGGTTCGAGGGGAGACAGGCCTGTAGGTCTGGGGCCAAGTCAGTGGTCATCGCCCTCTTGTTAGCTCTACAAAGGCTTCTCTTCCTTCTTCTCTTCTTTTCTTGTGTTTGCTGGATCTGAGGAAGGAAGGTATAGGGTGCCCCTAAATACTAAATTTAGGGGCATTACAGGTACATAAAGGACAGGGACCAAGGGTCCCTTCTCTGGGGAGGGTATGCCCACTATTCTGCCACTCTCCAGTGGGAGGGGGGCAGAAGCCTGTCCCTGGTTGGCTGGTCCCCCATCCTCAAGATGGTGGGGACTCGAGGTTGTGTTTCACCTCGCCTCCCCCATCTTAAGGGTGGAGTTGGAAGAGGTGGGCACACCTCTCTTCCTCACTTGTTTTTCTTGCCGGTTCTCCTCCCAAAGTGGGGGGTAGAACCAGTGGGGACCAATTGCTGAAAGCAGCAAATGGTCTGGAGAGGCTCACAAAAGCGACATGCCTTTGAAGCTTCTCCTTCATGAACCCTGCACATTCTGGGGGAGGAGGCTTGGCACCTCGTCCCAGGATGTGCATTGTTTCAGGTCCCTGAGAGCATTAAGCTCTTGACCCAGGGGTCCAGAAACATGTCTGGTGGTGGCAGCCTAAGCAGCTCCTCAGTCAGGTCACGAGGAGTTGGTCGAGTTTCAGGTGGCATCTCTAAGATGCCCTCTGCTTTGCATTTTACATTAAATCCCACACTGGCATCAGTGTGGGTCTAATGTGCCGAGTCCTCAGTGTAGCCATTATGGTGCAGTGGAGCTTGTAATGACAAACTACCAGCACCATATACTCTTAATGGCAGCACTGCACTTAGTGCCCAGGAATGGACCTGGGTACTGTAGGAGTACAGGGCTCAAGCACCTGTACCCTCACCACTGGCATAGGGTACACAGCTAGAGGGGTGACTGATGCATGCCAGGGCAGTAGTTTGTGGGAATGGCACACAGGGATGTGTGCCATGTCAACTCTTCACTTTTGTTCTGCACCAAGACACGCAGCCTGCAAAGACAGTGTGTGAGGGTCAGGGTACAGGGCCTCTAAGGGTGGCACAATAAGTGCTGCAGCTCTTAGAGGCCGTCTCTGGTCACAGTGCCCTGAGTACCTATGGTACCATTTACCAAGGGCTGACATGTGGCCATAGATGCCAATTGGGTTTAGGCTTAGTATTCAATGCAGTTTTAGGAAAGGAACATAGGCCCTGGGTACCGGATTAGCAGGAGCCCAGGGCACACTCAGTCAAAGAACATCAGCAATTCAGCAAAAAGTGGGGGCATGCCATGCAAGAAAGAGCAAGCCGGGCCGAAGAGGCTGAAATGCCAGAAACTGGTCCCCGGTAGCTTGTCTCCTTTCTGGTAAAGAATTGGCTTGGTAGTTTAGTCTGCCCTGTTCCCATGATGCACTGGGCCAGGGACAGACTGATTTGCATATAGCCAGGTTCTGAGCTGGGATGGGGCAGTGAGATAAATAACGGTGATGGATCAAGCCCTGATCTTTGGACTGGGTAAGAGTGGTCTGCTCAATTCAGACACTCTGTTCATCACCACCCCCTTTTGTAAATCGATTTTGGCCACTATAGGTGTGGCAGGGTATACTCAGACATGAGTCCCTTTCTCACTGCTCCATCAGGATTCAAGCAAGCCGGGCCGAAGAGGCTGAAATGCCAGAAACCGGTCCCCGGTAGCTTGTCTCCTTTCTGGTAAAGAATTGGCTTGGTAGTTTAGTCTGCCCTGTTCCCATGATGCACTGGGCCAGGGACAGACTGATTTGCATATAGCCAGGTTCTGAGCTGGGATGGGGCAGTGAGATAAATAACGGTGATGGATCAAGCCCTGATCTTTGGACTGGGTAAGAGTGGTCTGCTCAATTCAGACACTCTGTTCATCACCACCCCCTTTTGTAAATCGATTTTGGCCACTATAGGTGTGGCAGGGTATACTCAGACATGAGTCCCTTTCTCACTGCTCCATCAGGATTCAAGCAAGCCGGGCCGAAGAGGCTGAAATGCCAGAAACCGGTCCCCGGTAGCTTGTCTCCTTTCTGGTAAAGAATTGGCTTGGTAGTTTAGTCTGCCCTGTTCCCATGATGCACTGGGCCAGGGACAGACTGATTTGCATATAGCCAGGTTCTGAGCTGGGATGGGGCAGTGAGATAAATAACGGTGATGGATCAAGCCCTGATCTTTGGACTGGGTAAGAGTGGTCTGCTCAATTCAGACACTCTGTTCATCACCACCCCCTTTTGTAAATCGATGCAAGAAAGAGGGCACTTTCTCACATCTGCTACTTTGGACAGTCCCAGGCAAAGGTGTAAAAAGGCAGCCTGGGGCATTCAACATCTCATACATTGCGATTCAATCAGTAATTCCGTGTGCTGCAGCTGCGTTGTTGTACGGTATAATTGGTGGTGAAACTTAAAGTGAACGAGTCTAAGTATGAAATAGAAAGAGAGCGCCACAGGGTGTTTGAATCAGTAAGACCAGAAGTGTTTGTCAACATATGTTCAAGAGCGTGTAAAATAGGTGGGGGTTCAGGAAATGTAACGTGTAGTTTGCTGCAGGTGGTACAGATCTGGCGATACACCAGTATGCCCAGTGCAGTAGGGTGCAGGTATTCATTCAGTGCAGAGGTTGAGAGAAATTGCCCATTAGGGTATAAATCAGCAAATGTAAACTGATTTTTCCAGTGGGTTCTAGCCCTAGCACCGTCGTCTTGTAGGGCAAGCAGCATGGGGTTGCGCACCAGTGGGATGGACAGGGCATAAATTTAATTTACTTGAGCGTGGCGGCGCAGACTATCCCAGGACCAACGAACGCACCCTACCATGTCAGTCATGCATGAGTGCTTGAAAGCCTGATAAATTGCAGTAGACAGCGGCAAGGGGAATACTATGTACGCCTACACGCTGCATGAGGTTGAATTTGGGTAAGGTAAAGTGAAAAAATGAAGATCTTCAGCTTGGGCGCAGAGCAAATATAATACCATATCTAGTCCAATGTAACCACCTTGACGATGTGGCAATGTCAGTATTTCCCAAGCGATTCTCAGCTGCTTACCAGCCCTAGTCAAGTATATTAAATTGGAACGAAGTCACCAAAAGAATTGTGCTGTGAGCGGCATAGGGAGATTATAGAAAAGATATAAGAATTTGGGCAGCACTATAATTTTGGAAATTGTAAAACGCCCGTCAGGGGCAGCAAAGCCGGTTCCATGCTAGTATTCTCTCCTGAGACCCATAACAGCACCATGATTGGCCCGCCACAACTCATCTGCATCGCGGGTGAGCCATATGCCCAAACAGCGCACCAGCCCTGTTGCCCATTGCAGAGGGAACTCAGACTCAAATGGCAATGTATTCTTGGTGAGTGGAAACAGAATGGATTTTGTCCAATTTATCTTTTACTGGAAAGGCTGCCGAATTTAATGACCTCCCGTGTGATTGGAGCAAATTGTCTTTAGGGTCGCGAATATAGACATCGATATCTGCTTACATGGATATCAAGATTTTGTGCGCTGTAAAATTTAGCCACCGACAGGAATGATGTCGCAAGCGTGCCGTGAGTGGTTCCATTGCAATTGCAAAGAGAACTGAGGAAAGGGGGCAGCCCTGTTGGGTACCACTTGTGATTGGAAAGGAATCTGATAGCATTCCATTTATACGGGGTCGGGCTGTGGGGAAGGTTTATAGAACCTAGTATGACTTATAAACCATGAAGTGAGCCCCAGGAGGAGAGAGAACAAAAAGGGCCATTCCAAGGAATGGAAAGCGACTAGCAAGACAGCAACCACAGCCAGGTGAGGTCCCACACTGTGTAAAATAGCAAACCGTGTGTGAAGAGTGTGTAGTGGAGTGCCCAGGGACAAACCCGGACTGGTCTGGGCAGACCACGTCCAGTAGAAAAGCAACTCATCGATTGGCCATGAGTTTGGCAAATATTTTATTATTTACATTGATCATCGATAAGAGGCTTTTAGGAGTCACAGCGCTTTGCCGAGCTTAAGTATTGTAACAATAACAGGTTCGCGAAGCGATGGAGCCGTTTGCCCGGCTCCAGAGAAGCTTTAAACATGGCCAGCACATTCGTTATAAAAGGAGGTCGTGAGTCCATCAAAGCTGGGTGCATTGTCACCAGGGAGACTTTAGAGAACTTGTAGCACCTTCTCCTGTGAGAAGGGGGAATCTAAAAAATACTCTATGGGCGGGGTCCAGCCAGAGAAATTTTATGGTGACTAAGTAAGCTACAAGTTCTTCTTGCACAGGAGCGGCTTGGTAGAGTCGAGCATAAAAGAAGGTCATGATAGACAACAATGCTGAGGGGTCAGAATGTCTAACCCCTTGATCATTGAGAGGTTCCATCACATAATCAGAGGCCTGCAGTCTACGAAGCATAGAAGCGGAGTGTTTTGCCTTGGAGATAGCTCTTCCCATAGCCACGCGTCACAGATTTGCGGGATAAGAAGTGCAGCTCACGTTGCGTCTCATCATTATATTCTAAGGCATTTTTGCTGAAGGTCGCCAAGGTGGCTGGAGCTGTGGATGCGAGAGTCTAGATTTGAGGGCACTAGCATCTTCAAAAATCAAATGAGGGGGAATGGACCACTTGTAACTACGTAGCCAGGGTTTTTTTACCTTGATTAAAAAACCCTCATACACGCATGTAGATGGAAGGCGGTATATCTTGGTTCTCTGCCGATTACGCTGTGTTAGTGCATCATCATAGGGTCTTTTAGTTTGTTATATGTTAACCTCCACCAGGAGGTAGCACTGGATGCGTAGTAGTGTCCAGAGACAAACTCTTTAAGTGCTCAAAAAAATGTTGCTTAAAATTCTCTGGATCCTCTTAAATAGGTAGTCGTTTATTACAAAAGGGAGATGAGTCAGGAAATTAAAAAGAATTTTATGTGTAGTTATGGTTTCAGCCCCACTGTGCCCAGCCGGGTCTATGGGGCTTTCTTCAGGACCAATGTAAGAAATGAGTAGCTACATTACTTGTGTACAAGCAGTGGTTCTATGTTCCACTTTGTAATGACTGAGGCCAATTGTACCTATAGTTAAAAAGAGACACAAAAAAACAGTGACAAATACAAGAGACAAGAAATTTGCACATGTCAGTATACCCTATTTAACCTACAACTTATCTTAAGTTCAGCTTTCTTGTCAGAGGTAGCTATTTGCCCTCTCTATATTTAGACATCATTAGGTGGCTGATATTCTTGGTAAATAAACTGAAGGTTCTATGGAGTCTAACGAGTACGGTGTCTATCTTTAAAACCTTTGATGTAAAGTGGTTTTAACATATTTCAGTGTAAGCATTGTCACTTTGATAACCCAGCATATTGTATATAGGTTTGTCTAAGAGCTAAGCATTTAGGCTGCAATGCAGTTTGTTCGTGTTTAACATACGATTTGCTTCAATGCGCTTATGGTAAATTAAAGAAGTCACATTGAAAAACCTTCGTCCTCATAGTGATGGTTTCACAAAGTTGCGTTATGCAACGCGGTTATATATTTAAATATTTGCTCTGCTGTTTGTGCGACCTTAATATCACGTCTTAACACAATAGTGCGAATAATTCTGCCCGTTTGTGTTTTAAAAAACGGGGGGGTTTGTACGTTATTGTTTGGCGGTCTGGGTATCGAGCAATCACCAACTTGGCTGTGAATAATGTACCCACCCCCTTGCCCCAAGATACATCACAAAAAGAACAAACAAGACTGGGAATAATCCCAGAGGGCTTTATCAGAGGGTAGTGTTAAGCATTTATTGTACACATTCAGGCAAGGAGTATCCAAAGGCTCCGGTTTCTCGTACAGTGCTGTCAAGTATTGTGGCAGCTTGTAAGGCTTGTTACTAAAGGTGTAAAAGAAATTGTTTACAGGGTTGTCTGGCTTGTATCTGCTGCGAGGGGAGATTATACCATTGGGTGTTCAGAGGCTAATCATCGTCATTTAGGCAGGCTACCTTTTGTCCTCGCAGCAATGCCAGAGGAGACATCGCTCCAGCCCAAACACTCTTAGCTAGTTTTAGAGCGGCCTTTGGGTCATTTAAGTGGTGGGATTTACCATCAGCGCATTTTAGCAGGATAGAGAAGTGCGTAGGTGATGTCAGCCTTCTGCAGAAGTCTTTTGGCGGGCAGGAATTCTTTTTTTTCTTGAGGACAAAATGGACGAGTTAATTACCTTCGATAACAATGTATCTGGTAGAGACACAGTTTAGCTGCAGATTCCTTAACTTAGAATATCCCCAGGCATCAGACTGGATCCGGAAAACTTTCTGCAGCAGCACCTCTGCGCGCCAGGGGTGGCGCCGCTTGGATCTGCCCTGACGTAGTCCGCGGACGAGACGTCAGCAGAGCCATATATGCCCCCTCTGGCGCGCTGACGTCAGTTTTCAGCGGAGAAACTTTTCCATGCCACAACGCGGAGCCACCACCAAAAACTGTGAAAATATGGGAACAGTGTGCAAAAAAAGAAAAATAGAATTATAAAGGACAGTGCCAGAAACAGTATTCTGCAAAGCAGTAAAAGGAAAGAGCAGAGCGCCACTCTGAGAAGCACCCCTATAAAAGCGAAGGCCAAACCACCTGTGGAGGTAGAGGAAGATGTGAGAAAAAAAACAGCATGGCAGACAACAGAAGCCTGCAACTATAATGTATAATATGAAGGACAACAAGGCCAAATCATAGGATGAAGGACAATTTCACCATAAGACGTCACCAGAAAGAGACGTTGCAACTCCAATAAAAGACCAATAGAATGTGGCAGAGCCGATAGACTTGAACCAATGGGTCGCAGGGGTGGTAAGAGACCCCAAGCCGACAGAGAAGGGGAGAGAGGTGGGTGGGAAAAAACCTGAATAGATCCCACACTGTACAATCCAGGCCCAGGGCTGGAAAGGACACATGACATATGAGCATACCGCCAAATCACGTGAACGGGCAGAGTAGTGCAAAGAAAACAGAATGAGCACTTTGTGTCGGATTGAAGTGAAAAAGTCACCCTGCAGAAAGGCAAGCTACCCGGAGGGAGGCGAGTATAGAAAACCCCACCCCAAAAGGTCCTCGCAGAACGGGGAGGACGGGCGGGCGTTAAGGAATCTGCGGCTAGACTGTCTCTACCAGATACATCGTTACTGAAGGTAAGTAACTCGTCCATCTGATCTAGCCGCAGATTCCTTAACTTAGAATAGATACCAAAGCTATACCCATGGAGGAGGCGGGTCTGCGACTGAACCCCATTAAGTTTCCGAGGGAACATAGCAGTCAACAAGGTGACGAAACACGGTGGGGACCGCAAGCCAGCGCAGCCACACCAGACCATGAAGCTCATAAAAGAGTGGAAAACATGGGGAGGCAAAGGAACCACAAGCCGTCCAAGAACAGCATGAAAACCACCGTATGTATACCGGGTGATAGAAGGAAAACACATACTAGATATGTAGGTGTGAAAAGGAAAGTGCAGGGCTTCGCAGGAACTGGAACTGAACCTAGGGTTTGATATATCCGCAGGATCAGACGTGCCAACCGTAAGTAAGACCCAGAGAGATGGCAACTGGTATGACATAGTTCGCGCATACCAGTGCAGTATGCACTCCAGTGCCCTAGGGGATGTAATTCCTGACCTGGCACACTCACAGCCAAGGATCACACATATGCTGAGTCCCCCTCTTACTGTAATATCATGGAATGTAAATGGCCTTTGTGACAAGAGAAAGAGGGGACTGGTACTGCAGCATCTTAAGAGTCACGCTCCATCAGTGGCCTTTCTACAAGAAAGACATCTGATGGGGACATCCACTAAAGCTCTGGACAGATGGGGCTTTAAGATGGCGGCATACAGAATTTACATCGGGATCTAGGGAAGTAGGGATATTGATCTGAAAAAGTAGCACACTGATGATACAAGGGACTCAGACGGATGATCAAGGGCGCTTTGAAGCACTTTCCTGTCAATGGGAAGGGCGAGACTACAACCTAGACTCTGTATACATTCCTCCCGCTCTTCACAATCTGGCCTTCCCGGCCCTTGGTAAATTCCTGCTTTCACTCCCTCAAGGGCAATTGATCATGGGGGACGACTTTAATACCACACTAGACACCGCAATGGACAGACACCCACGAAGAGACCAGGAGACATCTCCGAACCTCCGAGAATTCCTGGACGCACTCGGGCGGGTGGACATTTGGCGCACACGCTACCCCAAGGCACGTCAGTACACTTACCACTAGGGTGCACACAACAGCATGTCAAGCATAGACTATATCCTCATCTCCCCAACAGGCCTTGAGAGAGTACTTGAGATCACACACTTCCCCAGAGGCATATCAGACCATTCCCCTGTGTCAGTAATGTATACATCATACTACACTGGGAGGACACACAGATACCGCATATACCCTGGGCACCTGAAAGACCCACTCATATGAAGAGGCCTGCACAAAACCTCTGGGCACTATGTTCAAGAAAACGTACAATCCGTGACCTCTCCCGTCATCCTATGGGAAGCATATAAGATGGCCATACGCGGACAGGCTATTTCAATAATCATGTCACATAAGCGAGACAAGGCACGCACTCGGGCTGGTGGACATTTGGCGCACACGCTACCCCAAGGCACGTCAGTACACTTACCGCTAGGGTGCACACAACAGCATGTCAAGCGTAGACTATATCCTCATCTCCCCAACAGGCCTTGAGAGAGTACTTGAGATCACACACTTCCCCAGAGGCATATCAGACCATTCCCCTGTGTCAGTAATGTATACATCACACTACACTGGGAGGACACACAGATACCGCATATACCCTGGGCACCTGAAAGACCCACTCATATGAAGAGGCCTGCACAAAACCTCTGTGCACTATGTTCAAGAAAACGTACAATCCGTGACCTCTCCCGTCATCCTATGGGAAGCATATAAGATGGCCATACGCGGACAGGCTATTTCAATAATCATGTCACATAAGCGAGACAAGACACAGCATGTACGAGAACTTGAAGTGGGAGATAAAGCCGGCAAACTCCTTGCCTGGCTAGACAAAAAGGAGTGGGCCAGTCGTTGGGTAGCACAACTGCAATCTGCCAATGGGGAGATCATAACGATCCCAAACGACATAGTCAGAGGATTCACTCAACATTACAAGACAATATACACCCCAAATGCCCTATAATACACCTTGAGTATGGTGTGCTGAACCATTGTGTTATATTGAAGATTTTTTGAATAAAAGCAAGAAAGAAAATCCTATGGCCTACTGATATCATTAATTTGATTACTACTGTTACTGTATACTGTATGGTGTGTTGAACCATTGTGTTATATTGTAAAAGGGCCTTTTGGGCATTACCTTTGGAAGCCTAGGGGTATGTGGCTTCAGGTTTCTGGCACCCACAAATACAACTAGACCACGAAATAGTGGACGTAGTGCAGTCAATTCTTTTGCCCTATACCCCCGTCGTAGTATTGTTAATTAGCGGTACTACAACATTTTGGTTTTGGCCCCAACTTCTGCGCCTGGGTTCAGCTCCTGTATACGCAGCCATTGGCGCATGTAGTGGTCAATGTACGAACATCTGACTACTTTCCCTGGGGGCGAGGGAACAGGCATGGCTGTCCCCTGTCTCCACTCTTGTTTGCTCTGGTGCTCGAGCCGCTTGCGGCGTAGATAAGGGGGGATCCTGTAATACATGGTCTGCAGTGGTCGGAGGGGTGGGAGTACCGCATTTCCCTGTATGCCAATGACAGTTTGTTATATATGGCATCCCCCAGAATGTCGATCGCCTGCTAGCTCGACATCTGCGAGTCATATGGCAGAGTTTAAGGATACACGATTAACCGGGCAAAATCGGTCCTATAGATATTTAAAGGCCCCCCCCCTCATGCCTACCCAGAGGTGCCACAATACTGATCGCAGAAGATGGGTTCAAATATTTGGGATACATATCCCACGGAATGCACACAATTGTACGAGCGTAACCTACTACCCCCCCCTGAGGAGACTTCGTAGTGACGTGAAACACTGGCACTCCCTACCTCTGACGCTCCTGGGCCGGGCGGCACTTTTCAAATTGATGGCTCTTCCCAGGTTTTTATACGCTTTACAAAACACGCCATTCCCGGTTTCCTACTCCTATTTCAAGTCAATTGAGGTGGCGGTAGGCCACCTCCTATGGGAAGGGAAGCCCCCCGCATAGCAATGTGCAAGCTTGTAAGAGGCTGGTACGATGGCGGAATTGCCTTGCCCAACATTCAACTATACTATTGGGCCTCACAGCTAATAGTGGTTAACCACTGGCTCCACACCCCAAGGCGCTCCCCGGCCTTGCTTCGGGCCCAGAGATGGGATCCCGGGCCCCCTCTGGTCACCTTCACCGGGGAGCATGACGGCGCCCCCCTGCTTGACTTCTTTTTGGGGGGCAGCCCAGGGACCTGACCCATCTTGGGGGCATCTCTGAGACCAGCTGCGGAGCTTGGTCTTCTTTGGGGTCAAAGGTCGTCTACCTTCCGGGGGCCATATCTAAGCCCCTGGGGGTCCGATCTGCCCCATTTACGCGTCTTCTTGCTCCTGGTGGCACCCCCCAGCCACTGGAAGCACTCTCCTTTGCCCTCTGGGTCTCCAAGAGGGTGCCTTCTGCAGGGAGCGGTCTTCACTGGCTCCCTGCGCCTCTCTACTCCCTGCGGAGAGGCACCTGCTTCTGCGCACCTGGGCTCTTCTTCTGGCTCTTCTTCTGGTGCTGTTAGAGCCTTGGGGGGCAGTCAGAGGGGTCCTCCTTCCAACTGCCTATTGGCAGGTTCAAGCAGCTTCCGCCTCAGCAGATCACACCCCAGAGAGCTTCTCTTCCTGTGCAAGTTTTTTATGAATTTGGGGAGGGGGCTGACAGGAAGTCTCTGTTTGCCCTATCACACAGCGACACATCACTTGCCTTCCACAGCTCCCTCCTCCTTACCCAGCCTCTGGGCTTGTGTAAAATGGGGTTGTCCAGTGTCTCTGGCCACATGGCCTCTGAAGAACAATAGTTACCTGTAATCTGTGGTTCTCCAGTATTGGTGTCTTTCATAGATTCACATGCCTGAATCATTCCCCGTCGTCGGAGTGGGAGTCCCACGGTACATAAAAAAGCAATAATTTGCATATAAGAAACCAAAATCCTTAGTAATAACCAACCAGGTAAAGTAGCCCTATGCTACAGTGCAAAAAACTTCCACACTCATGACTATCCTTGTCATTTTGTATAGACCAAACTGCAGCCAATCAGGCAACAGCACCCACCAGAATTTTCTCCCCAGAGGTTCAGGCTCTCATATTTTCTCGCACAGGAGTGAAACAAAAACAATCGCCTAAGGAGCCTCTGAGGCGAGGTGGGCGGGTGCATGTGAATCTATGAAAGACACCAATACTGGAGAACCACAGATTACAGGTAAGTAATTATTGCTCCAGTATTGGGGTGTCTTTCATAGATTCACATGCCTGAATCAGTAGATAGCAGTACACATCATAATGCTCATAGACGCTCCTTCTATCATAGTAAATACACATGCTTTGCAACAGAGAACAACATGTAAAATAAGCGTCTAAAAGAGCATAGAGGAGGAGGGAGAACAGAGGCTCACCTTATTTAAAAAGATTGCGAAGCACTGCTAGTCCTACTGAAGTATCTGTGCCGCTTGCAGCATCCAAGTAGTAATACTTTGTAAACGAATGCCTGCTGCACCAAGTTGCCGCTCTGCAGATGTGATGGAGAGGCACACTAGCGAAAAGGGCTGTTGAAGAGGAGACTGCTCTCGTAGAATGTGCCCTCGGCAACAATTCCAGAGGTCTTGCTGCTTGCAGATGACATAGACTGATTGCTGAGGACACCCAGCGGGCTATGGTCTGTTAAGATACAGCGTATCCTTGATGTAGCCTTCCGTATGCTACGAATAACTGATCTGTCTTACGCAATGTTGTGTTTGAGGATCAGGAAAGAATGTCCTTAGAATCACTGGCTCATTAGGATTAAAGTTGGATGGAACTTTAGGCATGTAGCCTGGATTGGTACGAAGCACCACTGAATTTGAAGTGAATTGTAAAAAACGGAGACTTGGTGGTGAATGCCTGAATGTCACCGACCCTACATGCCGATGTCAGTGCTAGAAGTAGAGAAACCTTCCATGAAAGGAATTTGAGATCCACTTTATGAATAGGTTAAAAGAGGTGATGCATGAGCTGGAAGAGCACCACATTTAAGTACCAGTATGGAGGTGGACTTCGAATAGGAGGAGACATCCGGAATAAACCTTTAAAGAATTGTTGGATTATTCCAGCAGAATAAAGAGAGTTAGAACCATCTTGACGGAATGTGGAAGTGGTTGCAAAAAACACCTTCTGTGTGGAATGAGATAAGCCTGATCTGGCCAAATGAAGAAAGAATGGCAAGATCTGTTCCGGTTTAGCATGAATTGGGTGTAAATTGGCAGAGTGACACCAGGTACAGAACCTTTTCCATTTAAGTTTGTATGTCTTAATAGTGGCAGGTGCTCTAGCAATATCCAAAACCTCTTAACCATCCTCAGGGATATCTAGATGGGCGAATTCAACGTGGTGAGGAGCCAAGCTGCTAATGTCAAGGAAGTTGGGTCCGGGTGACAAATTTGACCCCCTTCAATTGTCATAAGATTCTGTATTGATGGAAGCTGAATGGGATCGCTTTCCGAGAGGAGCAGAAGCTCTGTGAACCAATATTGGCGAGGCCACCTGGGCGCAATGAAAATGAGGCAACACGGCTGCCTCTTCATTTTCCGGATTACTCTGGGAACCAAAGGAAAAGTAGGAAAGGCGTATGCATATATCTGAGACCAGTTCATCGGAAGTGCATCCCCGCATGAGTCCCTGTGAGGAATCTAGCTTGCAAAGTGTGGGCATTTTCAGTTCTGAATTGTTGCAAATAAGTCCGGGTCGGGGTGACCCCACTCTCGAAAGACACAGTCCCGAGTCGGTTGATGGATATTCCATTCGTGATTTGATATTGCAGATCTGCTGAGAGAATCTGCTAGCACATTGGACATCCCTGGAACGTGGACTGCTGAAAGATCTATCTTGAGATCTATAGGCCAATTCAAAATCTCCTGGGCTTGCTGAGACAGAAAGGCTGATCTTGTAACCCCTTGCTTGTTTAAGTATTGTATACTTGTTGTTTTGTCTGTCCTGATTGGAACTCTGGACCCCTGTATTACTGTTCGAAAGGACTTCAAGGTCAGAAAAATAGCTCTCAGCTCTAGCAGATTTATGTGCCATTTCTTTTGCTGTGTATTTCACTTTCCATTGACGGTCATTCCCTGAAGGTGTGCCCCCCATCCTTCGAGGGAAGCAACCGTGGAGATGGAATACCTTGGCATTTTCGTCAGGAATGTACATCCTTGTTGTAAATTTTTCTTTTGAGTCCACCAGAGAAAGGCTTCTCTCATACGGTAAGTTATGCTGATCTTGTTGTCGAACGATCCCGAAACCTGCACCCATTGGAGGCTGAGTTCCTCTTGCAAAGGTCTCATTCGGAGACGACAGTTGGGTACCAGAGGGATGCAGGATGAAATCATCCCTAGAAAAGACTTGAACGTCCAAACTGAAATTAAATGCACTCTCTTTGTTGTAAAAGGAGAGCCATCTTGCAAATCTTGAGCTGCCTTTATTTTGAAACGAAAGCCTGAGTGAGCAGAGTATCTAGTGTGGCTCCCAGAAACGACTTTCTTTGTGATGGAGTTAGATGAGATTTTTCGAGACCAGTTGCAAAGGTTTTGTGGATTCCACCAATGCAGAGAGTTGTATGCCCGACCGCTCACCAACACTAGGTCTGTCAGTTGCCCATGAGCCTGAGTCCACTGACGTGCTAGGCACTCCTGAAGCGGACGCATATGTAGTCTCGCGTGCGGGACAATGGAGATGCAGGAGGCCATCATGCCTAATAACTGCATGAACACTTTCGCTGGAAGCGAGTGTTGAGGCCTGAATCGTTGGATCAGCGTTTGGATACTGGCGATTCTCACTGAATTTGGCTGCGCAGTGGCTGCCAGAGTGTTTATCGTCGCGCCCAGATACTGCCGTACATGGGCGGGCTGGAGATGGGATTTTGGGTAGTTCAGAGAGAATCCCAGATCGTGCAGGAGATGAATGGTGCGGGACACGTGGTCGGCGCACTGCTGTTCTGTTTTTGCCTGAATGAGCCAGTCGTCCAGATAAGGATAGACGTGGACGTTTTGGCGTCGTAGATGCGCCGCCACAGTCGCCAGGCACTTTGTAAAGACTCTTGGCGCTGTGGTGACCCCGAACGGCAGGACTCTGAACTGGTAATGCTGGTCTAAGATTGTGAACCTGAGATACTTCCTGTGGGAAGGATGCAGGGGAATATGAAAATAAGCATCCTTCAGATCCAGCGTAGCCAGAAAGTCCCCCTGTTGAAGCAGGGGAAGCACCTGCTGCAACGTGAGCATATGGAAGTGCTCCGAGAGGATGTACCAGTTCAGAGGCCTGAGGTCCAGGATCGGCCTGAGTGATCCGTCCTTTTTGGGGATCAAAAAATACAGGGAGTAAACCCCTGTTCCCCGCTCTTGCAATGGAACGAGCTCTATCGCCCTTTTTTGCAGCATAACTAGAACTTCTTGCTGCAACAAGGTCAAGTGCTCGCCGGACATAGGACGGCTTCTTGGCGGTATGTCCGGTGGAATGGACGTAAGCTCTAGACAGTACCCGTACTGGATAAGAGACCTCACCCACCTGTCCGTGGTGATGGACTTCCACGCTGGCAGGAACTGCTGGAGTCTCCCCCCGACCGGTGTTGTGTGATCGGGGGGCAGTGACAAGACGTCACTGCTTGTTGGTGGTGGTGGACCTGGAGCCATTGTTTCCACGTCCCCTGCCTTTGATATTATTGCCTCTGTAACCACCTCTACCCTTGTTGTTATACGAGGGCTGGGTGTTACCCTTGTAATATTGTGTGGACTGGGATGCCTGCCCCCGTGAGGTGCCTCTTGAATTTGAGCGGCGAAAGGAACCACCCCGAAACTGCTGACTTTGTAAAGCCCCCATTGACTTGGCAGTTTCGGTATCCTTTTTCATTTTTTCTAGGGAGGCATCCACCTCTGGCCCAAACAGATGGTCAGGATTCACTGTTTGACTCAATATCGTGGTTTGGATGTCGGGTTTGAACCCCGAAATTCTAAGCCAGGCATGGCGTCTAAGTAACACACTTGTATTGATAGCTCAGGAGGCTGTGTCTGCCACGTCTAGGGCACATTTGATGGATGCATTTGTAATGAGTTTACCCTCCTGAATGAGCATCTCTCCTGCCTCCTTGTATTGGTCAGGCAAGTGTTGCAGAATGGCCTCTAATGTGTCATAATGGGCCCTATCATAACGTGCAAGCAGGGCTTGGGTGTTAGATATTCTCCAGATGTTAGCTGCCTGCGCAGCAATGCGTTTGCCTGAGGCCTCAAAGATCTTGGACTCTTTGTCTGGGGGAGGAGCGTCACCAGTAGTCTGAGAATTCGCCCTCTTCCGAGCGTTGGAAACAACCAAGGAGTCCAATGGCAAGTGTCCCTTGATATAAGTGGGATCCGTGGGCGCCGCCTTATATTTCCTGTCGATGCGAGGGTTGACCACCCGCGCCCGGGTGGGCTCTTTGAAAACCTCCGGTGCATGTTTCAGCACCCCTTTAAGCATCGGTAGCGTTTTGACTTGCTTTTCGGCTACCGAGAAGGTGTCGAATAAGAAGTCCGCATCCACGGGGTCCGAGTGTAGCTCGACGTCATGGTTCGCCGCAGCTCTCTCTATTAAAGCATTGAAGGCCGCCGAGTCCTCTGTCGGGGACGTCTTGGCGGCGAAAAGTTGAGTGTCCTGACCCGACTGCGGGTCTTCTGTGTCGCCTCCTGCGGCCCAAGGCACATGCTCCTCCTCCGGATCCGAGTACGCAGGATAGTTGTACTCGGCATCTTCCTCGTCCGCAGCAGCCTCGGGGGAATGCGTCGGCGAGTGTTCCAAGGCCTGTGGGGACACAGGTTCCACCAGAGCCGAAGAGTCCGCAGAGTACTTCTTGTTTTTGAGCGGGATCTTAAAAGGTTCCAACGCCGGCTCCGACGTAATTTTTCGTTTGAGGAGCGACAGTTTTCCGGTGTTGGCGTCGATGATTACCTCACGACGTTCCTCCACCGCAAGCGGCTGGAGCCGAAGCTTCGAGACCACCAAGGCAGCTTTCGGCGTCAATACCTCCTTTGAGTGTCCGCCCCGTTTCGGCGCGAAGGCCTTCGGCGCCGACTTGGGTGGAAGGGTGAAACGAATGGGCGTTTGCTCTTTAGTAGGCTTAGGCGTGAGCGTAGGCACTACAGTGTCCTGAGCGGGAACCACAGTGGACTTTCGGATCCGCTGTAAGGATTCCCCCACTTTCTTCGTAAAGGCTGCCGAGGGCTGAACCGGCTCGAGCGACCCCTCATCTTCGAGAGCCTGATCGGCGGTAGGCTTCTTCTTCGGGGCCGACGCCCCATGCCTATGCGCGTCGTCGCCCTGACGCTTCTTCTGAACCGTCTTCGGGTCCCCGACCCCTTTCGACGCCGACGCGGCCGCGTCGGAGGCCTTCGCCTTCGGCGCCGACCCCGAGGGCTTCGGGTCGGCCATTTTGGCGTGGCTCTTCAAGTCGGCCATTTTGGTTTTCTTGGAAGTTGACGCCTCCAGAACCTTCTTTACCAGCGCAACTTTCAGTTTCGGTTTCGCATCCGAGGGTGCGTGACCAGTTGGCTTCACTTTCGTTTTCTTCAACATAAGTGATGTCTTAGAAATGTCCGTGACCGGGCCCGGAGGCGGGGACGTAGGACTCATAGTTAGATCTTGGGTAAGGCTCGAAGGCGATCCCTCGACCTGGGCCGTTCGGAGGGGAATAACCCCTGAGTCTGATTGGGGATGCTCCTCCTCTGAGCTATCTCCCATCGTGGCACAAGCCTGATCGTCGTCCCCTACCTCGTCGGAGACTTCGCCAAAGTCCTCCTCACCCGCGTCGTAGGTCTCCTCCTCGGACGCGGGGCCAGAGTCCGACCCTCGCACGTCGTCTTCTCCCTCGACAGATTCCTGGAAAATGTCATCTGGTGGGGGCGCCGAAGCCGACAACTGAGCCTGGAGCCGATTGGCCCGGCGAATCTTTAAAGTTTTCTTGCTTCGGAACTTCGAACACGCCATGCAGGTGTCTTCGCGGTGATCCGGCGACAAACAGGTATTGCACACAGGGTGCACGTCGAGGTGTGAATATTTGGAGTGACACAGCGGACACTTTTTGAATGGAGTCCGCTCCATAGCAAAGTTGTAGAGTAGGCCCGTCCGCGCCGAAAGCACGTGGAAGGGCAGCAAGAGATCGGAGCTGAGAGTCAGAAAGAAGCCCGTACGCAACTATACCGACGCCCAGCCTAAAGACCTTTTGGTCTCGAGTAGAAGTTGAACAACTATCGGTTCCGACAGAGGGAACCGAAACACATCCGAACCCAATGGCGGAAAAAAACAATCTGGGGATGGAGGCGATGCCCATGCGCACTGTAGTCCAGGGGAGGAGCCACCTATCTCGTGATACTTCGAAGACTCTTCCAGGACAACAATGTGCAATCATCCGGACCCAACACTAGGTGGCGGTCTATGCACAGATATGAATTCAGCAGCCCACATGCCTCGAACAAAGGCTTCTTTTTTCCCTGCGAGTAGTTGTTACCTCGCTGCCCGTATGTTTGTTGTTTATACGGTTGGTATCGCTGGTTACCTTGTGAAGACTGGTACCAGCGCTGTTGAGAGTAGCACCCTCTATTGGAATAGGACCCACGACCTTTGGCTCCACGAAAGGACGATTTACGAAACTGTAGGTTCCCCAGCGACGTCGCAGTTTCTGTATCCTTCTTTATGGCCACTGCTGAGTCAATGATCTCTACAGAAGTACACTCTCCTTCCAGCAATATTTTTCTGGCTTCTGATTTTTCTGGCTCAGGAAGCTTTTCAATATATAGTGATATATCCGACCACCTTTGTCTGTTATATCTCCCCAATATTGCTAGGGAGTTTGCAGCAGGGACAGTAGTTGTAGCTATCGTTGACACTTTCTTGCCAAAGGAGTCCAAGCGTCTGCCATCCCTGTCAGACGGTCTAGCATTATTCTTTCAGGAGAAAATCACTAAAATTATAGAGGAAATGAAATATGTTCTTATTCCTCCGGGGCAGGACAATAGCAATAGCAATCCGGAGAGCAGGGAGAAAAATGAGGAAAATGTGAGGTGTCTATCACCAAAGGACATCTTGGAAAATTTTGAGATCCCCACAGAGCAAGAATTCTTAAGAATAGCCCTTAATACGACATCGGGCTCCCCTCTGGACCCGCTACCCCACAAAATAGTAAAGGAGTTCGGGGATGAAATCCTCCCAGTACTGCATCAGTTGTGCAACCAATCTCTCGACACGGGCACCGTACCAAAAGACTGGAAACTGGCGATTGTCACCCCACTATTAAAGAAACCAAATCTAGACCCAAATTGCCAAAAAAACTACCGACCTATATCGCTCCTGCCATACCCTATAAAGATCATAGAGCGCTGGGTCAGCAGAGCATTAGCTCTGTTCCAGGAAACTAACAACATCCTGGAAGAGGAGCAATTTGGATTCAGACCAGCTCACGGAACTGAGTCAGCTCTGCTGGCAGTTCTGGACGACCTACGAATGCAGGCGGACAGGGGAAACTCAGCAACCTTAATCTTGCTGGACCTGTCCGCCGCATTCGATGCGGTGAGTCACGACATCCTGCTGACAAGACTGAGGAACATTGGAGTCGGGGGAGCTGTGCTTGACTGGTTTTGCTCCTACCTGATGGACAGATGGCAGGCAGTAGCCATCCCTCCATATCAGTCAGAGTTTGTCAAAGTCCCACATGGGGTCCCACAGGGGTCTGCTATTAGTCCTATACTCTTCAACATATATATGCAACCCCTGATAAGCATCATCAAGACTCACGGCATTAGCGTGATTACCTACGCAGACGACACGCAGTTGATGATTTCTCTCGATGGTGCTCATGCAGACTCCCTTGAGACCTTTCACACCTGCATGCTGGGAATGACGCTCTGGCTAAATCAGAATTCACTACAATTTAACAGTGACAAGACGGAAATATTGCACTGCACGGTAGGAAGAATTCCCAAAAGTCTACCTACAGATTTCTGGCCTCCGGCGCAAGGAAACTCACTAACCCCAGTGAACTCAGTAAGGAACCTCGGAGTCACTTTATATAACAGTCTGAGCCTAGAGGCTAATGTCAACAAACAGGTTAGTAGCTGCCTTGCTTTAATGCGAGGATTGCGCCAACTGCTACCCCTTTTACCTTCACAGGTTAGAGCCACTATAGTTAGGAGCACCATTCTCAGCCGCCTGGACTACTGTAATGCCCTTTTACTGGAATCCCCTGTCTACCTGATCTCCAGGCTTCAGAGCATCCAGGCGGCTGCAGCAAAACTGGCACTATCTCGAGAGCGAAGATCCTCTACCACCCTCGCCTGGCTGACCTGCCCTGGCTGCCCATACACCAGAGGATTCGCTTTAAATCCCTATGCATTGTCTTCAGGGCAGTGCATGGGCTAGTCCCCCGACCATTTCAAAAAACATTTAACTGGTATGAACCCACCCGGTCTCTTCGATCCTCTTCTTTAAACTTCATTAGTGTACCTAGGATTAAGAAAGCCACCATTTGGCGGCAGAGCCTTTAGTATAGCGGCAGCCCAACTGTGGAACAGTCTACCTACTGACATCAGAAAAGCAAGTGAACTGATGCCTTTTCGAAAAAAGGTGAAAACATGGCTCTTCCCGAAAACTTAATCTACCAGAACCTAAGACTATTATCCCCCTCTGTTGCACAGTATTTTTCAGCCATATGTACGCAGCGCCAAGATGCCGTAGGGTTGCAGAGCGCTTTACAAATACCATAAATAAATAAATAAATAAATAAATAAATGGAGCGGTACTTGTGAAGATGGGTTTCTGGCCCGTCTCTGAGCCACTTGGGTGACAACTGACTATCTTTGATTGCCCTATAAGGCATGCAGGCGATGTGAGGAGCGCCTTATACTTTTTGTCCACACAAGGCAAGACTGCCGGTAACTAATTTGATGAAGTCTATTATCAGAATTATCTTTGAGGCTGATCCTTAAAGTTATATAAGAAACAGTCATCCTGTGTAGTTTCCATAGAAATTAGGAACCTCTTTGTTGCTCTAACCATTACGAGATGAAAACCTCTAATGTCTACAGGCGGAGAAACCGCCGTATCAGGAGCAGTAGGTGATGGGGTTTGCGTATGGTAATCATCGCACTCCGACAATAGAGAGTTATCATTCACCTCATCTTCTTCTCTGTCGTCATCTGAGGTTACAGCCTCCTGAGTTTGGTGGGATTGACTTGGGGTTCTTCACGTTGATGCAGGTACTGAAGGCATGGGTGTTGAAGGCAGCGACTCTGCCGATTCCGATGGAGGGAATCGACGATAGTAGTCGGTCAACATTTACTGTAAGTTGTTTAGCAGATCTAATGGCATCTGTGAAGTTGGCACCGCGGCCGGAGCCTGATCCGTAGGCTCAAGAAACTTGTCTTCCTCTTGATCCTCGTCTTGCAATTTTATAAGCAGCTCAGAAGGACTTCTGGCTGCACAGAACCATCAAGCCATCACATTGATGTAGTGGAAAAACAGTTTACAACTAATAAATAGGCTACAAGAGCACTGTGCATATGGCCAACTGTCAACTGGGTTAACCGCTGACGAATCCGACCGTTGACTGGGTCAACCGTCGAAGAGGCCAACCGTCAATGAGGCCATCTGCGTCAACACAGTTGTCGACGACGCCAACCCTCGACGACAAAGTTATTATTGAAGTTTAACGTCTATGGAGCTGACCGTAGACCAGACTACAGTTGACAAGCCCACCATCGACGCAGCCCTCTGACGTCAACAAAGCCAATTGTTGACTAGGCCAATGATCGACGGTTACCGTCGACGAAGTTTACCGTCAACGAAGTTTACCGCCGACGAGGCCAACCGTCGACGAGGCCAACCGTCGACGAGGCCAACCGTCGACGAGGCCAACCGTCGACGAGGCCAACCGTCGACGAGGCCAACCGTCGACTAGGCCAACCATCAACGAGGACAACCGTCGACGGGACAACCGTCGACGAGGCTTACTGTCGACGAGCCAGCAATCGACGAGAGGGCACTACCTTCACTGTCGTCGACAGAGCCACCGTCGACGACAAGGCCACAGTCGTAGACGACAACTTAAAAGTTGAAGAATGCCCTTAGTCTACAAATTCGTTGACACACTCAACGTCGTCGTCGACGAAGAGACAATGGAGTCTTTCATCCTTCGACGGGCGTGTCAACGAGCCCGTCGACGGACTGGCACCTATAAGTGTAAAGGTGGCAGTAAGAGTCAAACGCCAGAGACCAGGTCCCCGTAGGCGCGGAGGCCCGCAGACTCCGTGGGGAACAATATCCAGAGGATCCTACTTTAGGCCAAGGAGAAGGAATCCCAGTCCCACACCCACGCTTAAAGAGGACTTAGCCTGTCCAGAACAAACACTCTCCATGCCAGAGACAGGGGTGTCTGAAGTCTACAACCTCTGTAGTCTCAGAAGGAGACGGCCCTCTCCTTTCTCAAAGGTCCTTTGAGAAAAAGGTTCCACAGAACCTGCGACTTCTCACCTCAAGGTCTTGAAAAAAGACAGTACTATTGTGAGGGTCCTTAGAAAAAAGGCGAAGCTTTCAACAGGCGAAGCAGGGTTGAAAATAAAGGCTTCTTTGAAGAAATGTAAAAATATTTGCAGAATGTAGCAATTTTGAAGAAAAAACTGAGCAGAGGTCAGGGAGACTCCTTTCACACGACGTGCGGTACAAAATCTGAGAGCCTGAGCCTCTGGGGAGAACATTCTGGTGGGTGCTGTCACCGGATTGGCTGCAGTTTGGTCTATACAAAATGACAAGGATAGTCATGAGTGTGGAAGTTTATTGCACTGTAGCTTAGGGCTACTTTACCTGGTTGGTTATTACTAAGGATTTTGGTTTCCTATATGCAAATTATTGCTTTTTTATGTACCGTGGGACTCCCACTCAGACGACGGGGAATGATTTAGGCATGTGAATCTATGAAAGACACCTCAATACTGGAGTAACTCAACTCCTTCCCCCCTCACTGCCTTCCCTCCTTGGTGCAGCCTGGTGCCTTGCGCCCAGTGACAGCTGCTAATGGATGAGCCTGTAGCCCCACCCATTTTCACTTCGTGGAGAGGAGGCCTTAGCTTGTGGAAGAAAGGTTATCAATCCATCCAGATGAGGTCAACCCTCAGCCTGGGTCTGGTCATGGCTGGTTTAGAGAAATATGACAGTTCTGTATGACCCAAAAGCAGTACAAATAGAATTTTGGACTCTGCAGAACACTACTTTTCACATCCGCTACAGCGGACTTTAGTGCGTGTCTGGAATTTGTAGGCCTTGTGGAAGTTACACTAGCCCATGGGTTCCACCTCCCCTTAAGGGAATAATGAAGTGAAAAACACAGTAAAAACACACTGACGTTTCCTGGCATATTTCCTTCCAGTGTTTAAAGCCTATTCCATGTCACTACACAATTCTGCATAAGTCCTGCCACACCCCTCACTCTGTAGCTGCCCCTGGACTGAGCGCGCTAGGAATCTCCCCTCCGCAGCCCCTACACATGTGCTCAAGCATGTACACGTGCCTGCATGTAACCAGCATGGTGTCCCTGACTCCAGCTGCTGCGCAGTGGCCTGACAAGCCAGGGGGACACCAGTAAAATCTCCATGCAGTCTCTTACATCCCGAGTTCACTGTGGGTGAGTCCCAGTTTATGAGGCTCCCCCACAGTAAAAGCTCAACAACTAGGTGCTCAAAAACCAAAAAAAATCCAGGCGGCCCATGGTGTCAGAACCACCTTCTAACAATACCAAACTTCACAGTTTTCAGAGTAGCCGTTATGGTGCTGTGGAGTCCGTAATGACAGGCTCCCAGCACCATATACTCTTAATGGCAGGACTGCGCTTATAATACCTAAGAATGGACTTAGACACTGTAGGGGTAAAGGGCTCATGTACCTGTATCCTCACCACTGGCATAGGGCACACAGCTAGAGGGGTGACTGATCTATGCCAGAGCAGTAGGTTGTAGGCATGGCACACGGCGATGTGTGTCATGTCAACTCTTTACTTGGTTCTGCACCAAAACACGCAGCCTGCAAAGGCAGTGTGTGTGCGTAAAGGTACAGGGCCTCTAAGGGTGGCACAATAAGTGCTCCAGCCCTTAGAGGTC
This sequence comes from Lissotriton vulgaris, assembly GCF_964263255.1. Lineage (NCBI taxonomy): Eukaryota > Metazoa > Chordata > Amphibia > Caudata > Salamandridae > Lissotriton > Lissotriton vulgaris. Next base: position 655,074,538 of record NC_141689.1, read on the forward strand.
TTCCCTGGTCACAGTGCCCTGGGAACCTGTGGTACCATTTACCAGGGGCTGACCTGTGGCCAGAGATGCCAATTGCGTTAGTTTTGAGGAAAGAACATAGGCCCTGGGAACCTGATTGGCAGGGACCCAGGACACACCAAGAAAAAGTGCATCAGTGGTCTGGCAAAAATTGGGGGGTTACTGCAACAGAAAGCCACTTTCCTACAAATGGCAGATCTCGAAGCACATCCTGAACATTGTCTGGGAAACAACTGTTGCGCAGCCATGCATGGCGGCGCAAAGCCACAGACCGAGCAAGAGCTCGGCCCACTGAGTCAGTGGCGTCAAGGGACGAGCAGAGGAAAAATTGTGACATTCCCCTGCCATCAGGCAGAAGGCGAAGTAATTCTACCCGTGGCCCTTCTGGAATAGAAGGAAGGTTCTCGAACAAGTCCCAAAGGGTAGAGGATGCGCATGCGAACACGCAAGCCGTATTTAATGCATGGATTCCAACACTGGCAGAAGTGAAAAGCTGGCGACCACACGTGTCCAACCACCTAGCCTATTAGTGGGAGGTAACAGTGGCAAGGCAGAGGAAGACTAAGTCAAAAGCCGCCTGAACAACTAGGCCCTGAGCTCTAGGGTGAATGGACAGGCAGAGTGCATCATCCGGGGCAGGATGCTGTCAACCAGCAATGGCCTGATCAACAGAGGAAGGCCTCGACCATGTGCGAAGCATGATGTCAAACAAAGATGTTCCAAGGGGCAGCAAAGGCTCCCCCTCAACCGGCTCCGTGTGGAGAAGATCCAGCAAAGGATCAGAAGGCAGGAACACCACATGGGGCTGAAAAAGAAGAATAGCTGTCGCCCTGTGAATAGCCCGTGCGTAGGCAAAGCTAGCCGCAGTTGCCATCCGGGGGAGGTGACAATAAACCATCGGTAGGAGACGGTTGGAGACTAACCCGATCACTAGACTGCAAAAGTGGAGGAGCCGGAGGCTGATCCGAAGGCTACGCAACACTAGGTACCGGCACCATGGACGGAAAGGACCTTAGATCTGGAGAGTCCATAGGATGTCAACCTCTTGCATAAGAGGAGGCGCAGGCACCGGTGTCGACCGACACCGTGTGGGAGTCGAATCGACGTCCAAGGAGTCGGGAGGCACACCAAGCTCATGCAAAAGAGGTGGCGTGGACGTCGGCCTGGCAGCCGTCTGACATCGACCCAACTGCAACTAGTGGGGGAGGAAATACGTTGACAGGGCGTCGAGTCCGGCGAAAGCCTCGAACGTCAGCGCAGGAAGCCGCTCAGGGCTATGAGGTGAATGAAGGGGTGTGATAGATAGGCGACTGGGAGGGCCCTCTGGGCCGCGTCCCGTCTGCATCGTATCGGCTCCTAAACAGGAGTCGATGCACACAGCCGGCGCTGAGGACGAATCCGCCGGTGAGGACCCGACATGAGTACCTTCCAACTCTACAGGACCCGAAGGCGCAGCTGGGAGAGGGGGTGACCCAAAGTAAGAGTAGAATGCTTTGGAATAAGCCTCCATTTGGGCCTGCGTCGCTCCGACACCCGGAGAGGGAGGGTACGGAGAAGGCGACCGATGGACGGCCATGCCTGGCAGGGAGCAAGAGTAACATGCACCAGCGTCAAGCGTATGGGAGGAAGACCTCGGCGACTTACGCTTGTGCTTACCCGCCGTTAAAACAACGTCCACGGGAACAACCTTGGAAATGGGCTCCATCCAGAGAGGGAGAACGGCGACGCCAAGGTGCAGGACCGAACAGCCGTGCAGCCAGTAATTTCATACGACGCTCCATCAAGGGTTTCATTCGTTGACGGGAGTTGCACTCTTTAGAGTCGTGGTGCACTCCTAGGCACCATATACAGATGGCGTGCGAGTCCGTTACAGACATCTGACATGCACAGGTCTCACACGCCTTAAAGCCCGGAGAACAAGCTACTTCCCTTCGGTGACGCTATTCTGGTGGATACAGTATCTGTCTGTGGATTCCTCACCTTGTGGATTCCTCACCTAATGAATATCCCCTGCGCCAGCATTCCACAGATATTTTTCTTAGCTCTCCAGGCCGACAAGATTGTCACAATGCCATGGCTCCGCCTGACGTCACTGGAGCCAGTAGAGGACCACGTTGGCGTGATAACGCCAGTTCCACCCATTTTTTCCGAGCCACTGAGGCAAAACAGTGGACCGACCATGGAGACAATGCATACATAGTACACAATATTCACACGAATACACACGGTGCAAAGTGAAAAAAGAAAGCAAACTGTAGGAGAGTAGGGTCTGCAATCCTATGGTCACTCCAGATTTTTGCTTTTTGCTTCACTGGTTTACGACTTTCCCTGGCTGTGGGCCTAGCTGTTCTCTCTCTAAATTGACAAACATGTACTTTAGGTGCATTTACCAATTGGTATTGGGTCACTCTTATAAGTCCTTGTACAGTGTACCATAGGTACCCAGGGCATAAGTGCACCCAAGGCCTACCAGGGGCTGCAGCATGTATTATGCCACCCTTGGCTGGCCATCTAAACAGACACAACTGGCTGGTAACACAGCTGGGGAAAGGTGGTGTAATCACCCTTTGCTGTAGATTTAGTATACCTATATCTAACCCCAAAATGGACACATATACTCCTATAAGTCTCTCCTATGGCAGGCCTTATCAATACGGAAGGCAGAGTGCTTGGAATTATGTGAGATGGACCTCTAGCATGAGCTGAGCCTGTCTGCAGCTTTCGGAACCATGTACATATAGCTGTTCCTTGATAACGCTATACCATATACTCTTAAGTGCATTATAATCCTTGCGGTTATTGCTAACTTTGGCATAGCATTATCAAAACATGTCATGTAAGGTGTCATACGCTTTGGAATACTAACCCCTCGCCAGTTCTGGCGACGGGGGTAGCATTCCACCCTTCTAGAGGGATAAGACATGTATGTAACTGTAACCTCGGTTAAAGTTAACCAGAGCCTCAGCATCACAAAATGGATGCTGCTGCCACAGACACAAGTCTGACCTCCTGCTGCTGAGAGTCCTTCCAGCAAGGGAGGCCTGGACAAAGGGTTTCCTACCTGGGGAGGTACAATCACCACTCCAGACAGGACTTTGTGTATCCAGATAGGCAGGGCTGAAAGGAATGAGACAGGCCTGGGGCACACAATGTGTCCCTGTGCATACCCTGGTTCAAACCAGTTGCTGGGGCACTCCAGCCCCAGCTCTGGCGCGAAACCGGACAAAGGATAGGGGGTGTAACCACCCCCGTTCCTGGTACCACCCATGGGAGGGACCTAGTCACTAGTACAGCCCCCTTTAGCAGAATAAAGGTAGGAGCTGGTCTCATTCCAAATTAGATTATCCTGAACAACACTACAAAGAAGCAACTCTGGACTTCGATGTTCTGCTCCACAGAAGACTGAAGAAATCTCCCTTGTGGCCAAGGAGTGACCATCCTGCATCCGCAGGTACCATCAAGCGTCCTAGCGGTTCACTTTGTCGTCCTTCCTGGCGGAACCAGACTTCAGAGCCCGACGAGACCTCCAGACCTCTCCGACCTCAACTCACATCTGCAGCACAGCGGAGATCTGTGGGTGAGACGAGACACATGGGACCGGCCATCTTGAAGAAACTGCACTTCGCTTCCAGCACGACCTCTGAGGCACCCTCGAGTGAGTGCTTTGGGGATTAAGAAGCCCCAGCCCCGAGCAGCTCCTGCACTGAAGACCAGCCCTCCAGCATCCACGAGATCTGCGTGGGGCCCTTCTGCTTGATTGCTACTCGACGCATTGTCTGGTCACTTGCCAGCTGGCTAGTGGCCTCCTAGACGACGAAATCTTGAAACACCACCGCTGGTCTGGTTGCTCCAGACTGGCCCTTGCTTCCCTGCAAAGGAGAAGTACCCCAGACCCTCCTGGTCCGCACCAGACGCCATCTTTACTTGCCGCGTGGGTTGCATTTGCCAAGGCCTGTTGACTCCGATCCTGGAACCGACACCACCGACAGAGAGAGCCTGCGTGGGACAGCTCGTGCCTCCATCCTGGTCGTCGAAGACGCCTCCTGGTTCACGTGGCTTCAGAGTCAAGCGTCACCTCTTCACCTGATCGCGACGACATCATCTGGTTCCTTCCTGGTTCCACACCGGTCACTGGCTAGTGACTTTGAACACTGTCCCCTCTGTTTTCAGGTCTCCATCTTCTTCAAAACGGCCTTGGATCACTCCGGACATCTTCCTCCTGGTCGCCTGCTGCATATTTTCTCCAAGGCTCCTTTGACTTCAACGCGGAAACCTGACACACTTTCACACCTATGCACCCGCAGCCCGTGGGTGAGGTAACGAGAGCATTTCGGTGCTCATAGGTAGATTGACTCTCCTAGTGTCCAGGTATCCTGTAGTTTCAGTCTCAACCAGTCGGAACTGTCCTTACTTACCTATTTTGTAAATTGTTTGTGCCCATTGACTTTGCATTGAAACCCGCGTGTGTGTTCTAGCACTGCACACGCGTACCGTGGGCCTCCTGCTCCTTACCAAAGGTTAGGGTAGTGTAGCCCCAGCGATTCTACAGCCTCTGGTCATACTCATTTCTTCTATCGTTCTACTTAACCCATTTACTTAGTACATGGTTTGCCGTGCCCCTAGGGCACCATTGTAATTGTGCGACTTACTGTATTTTCCTGAAGAGTATTATGTGCTTAGCCCTCTGATCTCATAAAGAGTTCAGAGGTGTTTGTTAGTAATACATATATTGTTTATTTTCATAACTACATGTGTGGTGTCCTTTCATTTGGTATTCAAGGGGTTATATGTGGTAAAACAGCTGGCTTCACATGCCAAAAGAGTTTAGCCTAAGACTGCCTTGTCCATGCTACCATTAGGATAGCTGGTCTATAAGGTTGACTTCCATCCAATCACCATAAGGGTTGCTTGGACTGATACAAGGTGATCACTAGAACTAGTGAGCATCATGTATCAGGCCAACTTCTCACACAAACATTTCCTATAAACCTACACAAAGGCAGAAAGAGGCAACACAAAATAACAATATGAAACAACATATTAACCAATACCTCTTTTAAGGTATAAAAGGGTGGACAACGGGGAGGAGGGTGGGTCAGTGGGGAATCCACAGGCCGATACTGTATCCACCAGAAAAGCATTACCAAAGGTAAGTAACTTGTTCTTCTGATGGATACATCTGCCTGTTGATTCCTCACCTTATGAATAGAATCCCACAGCAGGCCCTCTCCCGGAGGATGGTGTCCAACCTTCTATACCAAAAAGTCTTGCAAAACAGACCGAGCAAAATGGCCATCTCTCCTCACTTAGGAATCCAAGCTGTAATGCTTCGCGAAAGTGTGAGGGAGGCCAAGTTGCGGCCTTACAGATGTCCAGCACAGGAACCCCTCTGGACAAGGCAGAAGTAGACGATTTAGCCCTGGGAGAGTGAGCTCTAATGTCTTCAGGAGGCTCCTTACCAGCCAGAGCATAGAAAATCCTGATGCACAAGATGATCCACCTTGATAAAGTGCACTAATGCACTGCCTTGCCCTTCATATGTCCAACATATACCACAAAGAGCTGATCATCCTGACCGAAGTCCTTTGTTCTATCAAAATAGAAACTATTTGCCCTCTTAGGGTCCAGACAGTGAAGCCTCTCCTCCTCCTTGGAAGCGGGAGGGTAAAAAGTAGGAAGGGTAATGGACTGCCCTAGATGGAAGGGAGTCACCACTTAGGCAGGAAAGCAGCCTTGGTCCCGAGGACCATTCTTCCAGCATGTATGGTCAGAAAAGGAGGCTCTGAACTCAAAGCCTGTAGCTCACTAACTCTCCTAGCCGAAGTGATATCCACAAGGAAGCCCGCTTTAAATGTGAGCAGCCTCAATGGACAACTATGCATAGGCTCAAAAGTAGAACCAATTAAAAAAGTTAACACTAGATTCAAATCCCACTGGGGCATAATAAAAGGATTGGGCAGAAACATGTTAGTAAGCCCCTTAATGAACCTTAACACTATTGGAGATTGAAAAAGAGACGTCTGATCAGGCAAACGAAGAAATGCTGGTAAAGCCGACAAATATCCTTTAACAGTGGCCACAGCACAAACCTGCTAGGCCAAATGTAACAAAAAAAACAAGAACATCAGAAGATGAGCATTTAAGGGATCAATAGACCTGTAGGAATAAATAGACTTGGTAGAGTGTCGCCTGACCGATAATATAACTTCTACCACGTCAGGCGGGAGAGAGAAAGAATTCAGGTTGCCCCGTTCAATCTCCAGGCATGAAGGTGCAGGCTCTGGAGGTGTCGGTGCAGAACCTGCCCCTCCGACTGCGACAGGAGGTCTACCCTAAGAGGGAGACGGAGCGGAGGGTGTAACGATAGGTGAAGAAGGTCTGTGTACCACACCCTTCTTGGCCAATCTGGGGCGATCAATATAACTTGGACCCGGTTTTGGCGAATCTTCCTCAGAACCGGAGGAATCAAGGGTATGGGAGGAAATGTGTAAAGGAGTTGTGAGCTTCAACTTAACTGAAACGCGTCCCCCAACGCTCCCTGCTTCAGAAACTGGAGCCTGCAGAATGGCGGGCAGTGCCCGTTCTCAGAGAGTGGCAAACAGGTCCACCCGAGGAGTTCCAGACGTCTGGAAGATGTGTCGAACTACCTCCGGATGAAGCCTCCACTCGTGGTCGGCGGAGAACTGCCGACTGAGACTGTCCACACGCACATTCATCACCCCGGCCAGATGATTCACCATCAAGCAAATCCAATGGTACTGAGCCCAGGACCAGAGCCGTAATGCCTCTCTGCAGAAACGGCATGAACCTACTTCTTCCTGCTTGTTGACGTACCACATCGCAGCAGTGTTGTCCGTGAGGACTTGAACCGACTGACCGCTAAGGGAAGGGAGAAAGGCCTTGAGCGCCAAATGTATCGCCAGCAATTCCAGAAGGTTGATCTGAAGTAATCTTTCCTCCAGAGACCAAAGACCCTTGAACTCCAGATCCCCCAGATGAGCACCCCACCCTAGGGTAGAGGCATCCGTTATCACTGTGGCCACGGAAGGTGGAAGGGCAGATTGCCCGCCACACTCCACCAAGACAGATCTGCTGCAGCTTCTCTGGAGAGTCTGACTGACTCCCTGAGACCTCTGTTGTGCTGATACAACCGCCTGCGAAGGCACCACTGAAGTGCCCTCATGTGCTAGCGTGCATTGTTGACCAACAGAATGCAGGACGCGAACAGATCGAGCAGGAGAAGGACCTTCAGAACCGGAACAACCGCTCCATTGTAAAACAAGGGAATCATTTCCTGAATGTTGAGAATCCTTTCCGGAGATGGGAAAGCTCGACACACAGTGGGTGGTATCCAGTACTGCCCCTATGAACAGGTTGCATTGTGAGGGCACTAGGTGCATTTATTGAAAAACCAAATTTGTACAACAGCTGAGTTGCTCCCTGCAGATGATGACGCACCATCTCTAGCGACTGACTTCAGACGCCAGTCGTCCAGTTAGGTGAAAACAGGTATCCCTGAGATGGGCAGCCACCACTGCCATCACCTTGGTGTCGACTCAAGGTGCAGTAGTAAGACCAAACGGAAGAACTACAAACTGGTAGTGTTGCGACCCAACAGTAAATCGGAGATACTTCCTGAGCGACTTCAGGATTAGGATGTGAAAATGCGCATCCTGTAAGTCGATAGACACCATCCAGTCCTCTTGCTGCAGCGTCTGAAGAACCTGCGCTAGGGTGAGCATCTTGAATCTCTCCTGCTTGAGAAACAGATTCAATATTCTGAGGTCCAGAATAGGACGTAACCTACCATCCTTCTTGGGAATCAGAAAATACCTGGGAGTTGCATCCCTGACCCCATTCCTGCTCCGGAACCACATCTATCGCACTCTTTTGTAACAGTGCAAGAACCTCCTTCTGAAGGAGAATTAAATGATCCTCTGTGCAGAACCCTTGGCAAGGAGACTAAGGAGGAGGAAATTCCCTGAAGGGAATAAAGTACCCATTTTTTACCAGATCTAAAACCCAAAGGTCCAAAGTGATCAATTTCTAATCCTGCAGAAAATGGGTAAGCTGGCCTCCCATGGGACCTACATGATCCAGGATGGCAGATCTAGGGCTGCTTTCCTGCATTACCAGGAGGGGTTGGGGAGGCAGAGGAGGAAGAGGACAAAGGTTGACGCCCGGCTCCATGAAGGAAACCTCTGCCTTTACCCCTATAGGATTTGTACAAGCGGTTTTGTTGCTGCTCCTTTGAAAGGAAGACTTCCCAAAGCCACGGTATCATTTAAAACCACAACATCTCACCTGAGATTGCAGACCCAAAGACTTTTCCGTAGCCTTACTGTCCTTAAACCTATGCAGGGCAGAATATGCTTTTTAGCCAAAAAGTTTAGCCCCATCAAAAGGCAGATCAAGAAGAGCAGCCTGCACATCCAGAGGGAAACCAGAAGACCTCAACCACGCATGCCTTCTTGTTGCAATGGATGAGCCCATCACCCTGGCAACAGAATCTGCCGCGTCCAGGCCAGACTGGATGACTTGGCGAGCTGCAGCCTGAGAGTCCGCCAACACCTCACTCAGATTTCCACTGTCTTCCTCAGACAACTTAGGAAGAACCTGTTTGGCAGAATCCAAAAGGGCATGAATATATCTACCCAAGAGACAAGTAGCTTAGGTAGATTTTAGTGCCATGCTAACTGAAAAAAGACCTTCTTCGACTGGTCTAGCTTCTTGGAATCCCTGTCAGCTGGAGCATGTGGAAAAGCCCCTGTAGACTGCTTTGAACACGAAGCCTGCACCACCAAACTCTCAGGAGATGGGTGAGATGAAAGGAACACTGGATCCCCAGAAACAGGTCTATATCTTCTGGACACTGATCTTGAAACTGCGGGAGCAGAAAGAGTGTTGCGACACACATCGAGGAATGGCTCAGTCAGTGCATCATTAAATGGTAAAAGTGGCTCAACCACGGAGGACGGAGAATGAAGCACCTCTGTGAGCAGATTAAGCTTATACTCGGCCATAGGGAGCTGCAAATCCAAAAGTTCGGCAGCCTTCCTAATCACAGAATGGTAGGGAGGAACCTCCTTCGAAGCGGAAGCCCTCTGAGAAGCAAAGACCCACTCTGGAGAAGTGTCAAGTCCACTTGCCTCACACAAGTTCTCAAACACATCTTCTGTGTCATACACTTCACCTTCCTTCCTCTCTTCAACCTGGTACTGGTCCTCCTCCAACAACCTCTGCGCCTCTCTCCTCGAGCGCATCTTCGGTTGCAGCGTCGTAGGCGCCACATGCAGCGTCAACGGCTTTGGGAGTGGAGTCGAAGGAGGATCCACTGTAGTAGCCGGCGCCAATCGAATCCGAGAAACTTCACGGGATGGAGCCAGGGACTGCCCATACAGCGTTGACAACCTCGGAGCCGGAAAATGGCAGGACGGCATCGACGGCATAAAAGTCACAAAGGGGGCCTGTGGATACTGGTGAGGAACAGCCAAATTAAATGCCAATGGACCAGAAGGTGCACCAGAGGGGTATGAAGCCCTGGCAAACACACCATACATCGCAATCAGAAAACACGATGGATCCGAACCCGGGACTGGAAACTGTGGGTATTGAGCCGGTTTGTGATTCAAACGAGGCACCTCTGGAGTCAGAGCTGCTGGAGCCACAGGCGGAGCCGTAGGAGCCGAAGGCACCTCAGCATTAGTCGGATTCGTCACACCCTCTGGAGTCGGTGAAAATATTGGCGTCGATGGCTGCTCCGGTGTCCCTTTGTATGATGGAGAATGAACCGGAGTCACCTGAAGAGACACTGAGGGAGAAGAAGAGACAGTCCTTTTCTCGACGTCGAGGAGCTGGAGAAGGCGATCTCAACACTACAGCCTTCGACGACCGGCGCCAAGAAGCATGCCTCTTCTTCTTCTTATGTTTTCTCTTGGAGTCATGTGAAGTCGATGACCTGGACTTCGACCTTTTTCGACCCCTTTTTAGGTCAAGTTTATAGCAGCACGCATGCGCTGCTCTGGCGAGACTTATAGTAAGGGGTTTTAAAAAGCTCACCACACCCAGGTAACCGCAAGCAATAGGCCACACACGCACAAGCGTGGCATATTGCTTGCGGATACCCACACGGGCGCCATATGATTGGAATTATCGTGCCCAGACACGGTCGTGATAGTTCAAAACATATGCCCTGTTGCTCCCTCTCGAGCCCGCGCCACTGCAGTCCTTTTTTTTTTAAACTTTCAGCGCAAGGCGCGCGCGCTCGTTAATGCAATGCAGCGAGGCTACGACAAAGGTTTGAAACATTTAATTGCTCTGTGTCCCTTCTCTTGTTTATTCAATAGGTCCCTGTTTCTTTTGTTAAACAAACTTTGATGGGTTATTTGCTGAGCAAAATATTACAATGAAAGGCTTTGCTGAACTATAGCCCTAAACTTTGTAAAAAAATGCTTCTTCGGCTATCATTCTTTGGCCACAAATTGCTTCTTCAGGCGGGCGCATCCCTGGCTGGTACTGGTATGCACAGTATGTGAACTTGCAAAATACGTAATTTACATTTGTTCTAGTGGTGGGAGCAGCCGGCCATACCATACACTGAAATTCCTGGAAAAAGATGCACAAGCCGGTATTTCGTATAACCCTACGCTCTGTTCATAAACCATGAGAACAGCCAGAACCTGTCGGTCAGGAGCGGGCGGGCTCTGAATTACGTCGAAATGAAGGAAGGACTCACCACAGGCACGATAAATACAGAGGCTGCAACAGGCACACGTGCAGAGCTGTGAGTTGACCCTGTGTCACAATGGTACATTTCAGCAAGTCCTGGTCTCTCAAACAATAGGGCTTAGCATTCTGGGACTTGTGGTTTCAGTTTTGCTGTCATTACTATTGATTAGAAGTCTTACTTCATTAGTTCTTTTGGGTGACTGTGGACAAGATTGGCTCAAAGTCAGCCTTCTGTAGTTGCCCCTAGCCTGGGTTCCAATTTAATTATGGTTGGGAAACACTTATTTAGGGTAAGATTGAGTAAATCTGGGAATAATTAATCTATTGTGCAATAATAATTAAATAACTAATGTTTAGGCTATGGAAGAATTTTTTTTTTAATATTGCAAAAGATACCAAAGCACCCTCGGTATATTGGATGAAATTTGGCTTATCAGTTACCATTACTGACATAATCTTCAGGCATTATCAATGGCAGGTTTAGTTTATGTTTCTTCGTAAGTTCGCATATCAGGTTTTATAGTTGTGACTATTTTCTTTCATTTGATGGCGCAGAGACAAGCAATGTGTCCCCAAAAGAAAACAAGCATTGGCATAGCCAATAGGTCTTGCCTTTGGGACCTTATAAGTGTTTAGTTATCCAGCACAATATCCTTTGTGCACCAAGTGTTGCATGTTCCTGAAGGCGAGACCTATTGTCTATGCAAATGCTTGTTTCTTTTTTTGCCTTGGCTATATACAGCTTGGCCTCCCGTTCCTTCAGAGCCTTCGGGTTCATCTTCCTGCAGGAAGAACAGCCCTCAACGTCGTGGTCAGACGACACACACCAAAGACCGTCTTCATGCGGGTCAGTGATCGACATATGACCTCCGCAATCTTTACAGGGCTTAAAGCTAGACTTCCTCGGGGCAGACATGCCAAAAGAGAGAAAGTTACAATCAAAGTAACAAAGTATCCAGTCAAAAGTATGGAGAGTCCCAGAAAATACTATTAGCGTTGACAGCGTGGAAAAAAGGGAACTGACGTCATCACGTCAACGTGGTCCTCTTATGGCTCCAGTGACGTCAGGCGGAGCCGCGTGCTGAGCCATGGCATTGTGACGACCTCGTCAGCATGGAGAGCTAGGAAAAATTTCCATGCAGTGCTGGCGCAGGGTATATTCATAAGGTGATGAATCCACAAGGTGAGGAATCCACAGGCAGATGTATCCATCAGAAGGCATTGCACACTGTTCCAAGATGCAGGAGGCCTCGAGAAGACCTGAAAAACAGGCCAAGGAACTACTGGTTTTCCGAGATCTGCGTTGGGACGCGGAAAAGATGAAAACTGACACCGCGCCGGGAGGAGCATATAGGGCTCAGCTGACGTCATGTCCATGGAAGACGTCAGGGAGGAGCCGTGCAGCGCCATCCCCGGTGCGCAGAGGTGCTGCTGCAGAAAGTTTTCCGGATCCAGTCTGATGCCTGGGGATATTCTAAATTGTCTCTATCAGAATGGATGAACATTTCTTCACATGCTTCTGATACTTCACATGCAAGCTTCATACAGAATATTGCCAAGTTTGTGGACAAGACTCTTGGGACCTCAAGGTGGGTGCTTGTTCCAGCAGTATATGTACCTACAATAATCTGAGTGAACAGACTGTGGGTTAAGGGCAGCCCATTCTAGTTGCTCTACAGGAGGTCAGCGTACACAGTAAACCTTTGTTACAGAGAGAAAGCAAATGATCAAATGGAACAGCTGTTGTAAGTACTTGAACTTCTTGACAGGGTTGCAAAACAGTCAGTTAGAAGTCCATAGTGCCACTTTAGTAACACTTGGTCCTTTAGCAATACAACATTTCAACATTCCAACTCTATGATGGGCCATGCTAATACAATCAAAACAGTGGAAAAGAGGGAAGATCCTGCACTCTGCCACATTAGTGAAGCAACAGCTGAAAACGTGAAAAAAATAGTACTTCCTATGGGCATGACTATATCTGATATGAATTGTCTCAGTAAAGGAGCAACATGCTAGAGAACAATAAATGTGTTTCAATTACTCCTCAGGAGGCAATGCCATTCTGGAAGTACAGAGAAAGCGTGATCTAATGGCTTTGAATGTCAGCCGAGACACTGATGATCTCGCTCACAGGTTTGAAGCCATTTCGACAGAGCACAGCAGGCAAAGCAGCTTTTAGTCTTTTTTCTTAACTGCTTTACTGCTGCATATCTCTTGTTTTTGCTTCCCCTGTTGTGCCTCTTGAGCCAACGGCCACTGGTTAGGCATTTTAAACTTGAGGTTACATGTTTTGTTTAGTGCATTTGTTGAGGATATTCGCATTTTCTCACCAATGGCAAGTTCAAATATATCAGCTACCAATGAATTACTCATGTGGTTTGGAATCCTTTAAGTAAGACACAATTTCAAGAGGCCCTTTTGTAAGACTATTCAGAGAGCCAGCGACTTTCGCTAACGGAACACTTCAGGGTAAAGTCAATAAGTACTGGACAAACAATTAGCAACATGCGGTGTGCTTGTTACAAAAACATCCTGTAGACAAAAAATAAACAGGGTGGAAATGCACCACTGAGAGAAGTCTAGAAAATCCTTCTTCAGCAATTAAATCAATGTTATACCAACAGCAACCTAGTAAACATCTATCAAGTGGCTTTCTCACACCACTTCATTTGACAAAAAATAACTTTCACATTAACAAACAAAAGCAGTATATTTACCTTTCTAGAGGACAGCCAAATTTTTTGTAGCTTTTGATAAACCTGAAGAGAGAGTTTATAATTATTTAGTCAGAGCACACAAACTACTTTATTACAAATTATCAGATAGCTATTTTAAAAATAAAAAAACAATTAGGCTAAAAAATGGCATAAAATGAGCATAACACAATATAAATTAACATTGGTTCCAATAAAAAGGCATTATTTATTATATGCAAAAAATTCATATTGTTTTAAGTAGACTGCCCCCTCAATATAATGAAAATGAACAGTTTCACTGTGTGAATACAGATGAAAAAGAATTCCCTTGGTCAATACTTTTTATGGTGGATATTCTCTTACTGCAGATTCCTCACCTTGTGAATATTCCCACAGGTATTACAATAGATTAAGAAACACAAAAAGGTAGTACATCTGCTTGCTGGTAGGTGGTCTAGTGCGGCTCCACGCCAACATCAATCCACTCTAGAAGTCACTAGAGGGGCCACTTATAACCGCCACAGAGGCACACTGCCATCAGTTTCTTTCAAAAGCTTGTCCATGCCCTTAGACACAGAGCCGATCTGCAAATAGGCGTTACTAATGCACCGATCTCTAGTTTGGGGGCTTTTAAGGAGAAAAAAAAATACCATTCCACAAAGAGTAAAGAGTGGGAACAAAGGGGGTAGAGGGCCATGAGGAATCTGCGGTTCACTAGCACATTCACCAGAAGAAGAAAATTGCTACTTAACCAGTATGCATCTGTTCTTGGCATTTAGAGCTGTGGATTCACATGCTTTGCATAAGTCCGCCATCTAGTGTTGTGTCCGGAGGTTTACACTTTGTCCATGACTCTAAAGCTGATGGGCCGGCAGTCCTGCAAGTCCAACACTATCATCCATTCTCCAGGGTCGAGGGCAGACAGGACCTGAGCTAATGTGAATATTTTGAACTTCTCCTACCGGAGGAAGCGGTGACGTTCCTGAGGTCCAAGATAAGACGCAGGCCTTTGTTCTTCTTGAGCATCAAAAAGTAGGTGGAATAACAACCACAACCTACTTCTGGGGCAGGAACTCGTTCGATTGCTCCCTTGGCCAAGAGAGCCGTAACTTCCTGTTGGAGAAGGGCCGGGTGATCCTCCGAGATGCAATGGAATTGAGGTGGCATGGAGGGAGAGAGAGTAGCCCCTTCAGACTATCTGCAAAACTCACATATCCAACATGATGTTGCGCCAGTGGGGGAGGTGATGGCGAAATCCTGCCGCCCACTGGAGAGTGGTGGCCCTGAAAGGTCGGACTAGGAGGGCTTGGAGGCTGCTGCAGGGGGGGGGGTGCTGGTGGACTGGCCCGCCTGTTGGCTCCCAGACCTACGACAGTGGGTCCCACATGCCCAGCTGCGCAGAGGCTGGACAGCTTGCGCAGGCCTGTGGCTCTGGGTGGAACGTGGCAAGGCACCCTGTCGTAGTCACGAAAGTAGCGAAAAGAAGACTGCGCGTGGAGAGAGGTGGAAGAGAGGCCCAAGGATCTGGCTGTAGCTCTGGAGTCCTTAAAGCGTTTGTGCGAGTTGTCTGCTTTGTCGCCGAACAGGCAACTGCCTTCAAAGGGCTTGTCCAAAAGGAGGAAAAAACATGTATTATTGACCATACATATGGACAACCGAGGGCGTTGAGACTACTAACTCGTCTTTCTATGCACAACACTGTTTTTATTCACCTCCATTTCAAACTGAATAAAAGTACAGTTTAGGTAATAGGAGGTCCCTCCCTTTTTTAACTTACCTCACTTGAGCATTTTCACGTTTTCAGCACTGATCACTACTGCAATAACCAGTGGTTTTTCCTCCTGGTGGAGGACAGCATGTTGAGAAAAGAAACCCAATGTTGATGCTGTCCCGTTTCTAGATAAGGCGGAGAACTAAGATATACCGCCTCATGGCCTGCATGCGTGAATGAGGTATTTTTTTCTCGAAAGAGGGCAAGTACATTGAACCCTGTACTCAGGTACAATTGATCCTTTCCCCCTCTCTGATATTTAATATTACGACAAGGAAGCTGAATGGATCACTGCTTCTTCCTCTTTCCCCTTTCTAATTAGATGTGACACTAAGACCATCATCATTACTTTCTTGAACACCCGAGGGGCACAGGCGAGGCCAAAAGAGAGAACTGAAAACTGAAAATTTTCTTAGCCCACTATGAACTACAGCAAATGTCTGGGGCCTTCAGGACGGGGGTATGGAAATTGGAGTCCTTCAGCTCCATCAAAACCATCTAGTCTTCAGAGCAAACAATGCTAGCAGCTTGAATTTCTGGTTCTGCAGGAAGGCGTTGTGAGAAGTTGGCCTGATATGTGATGTCCACTGTTCTAGTGGGCACCCTGTATCAGTAAAAACAACCCTTATGGTGATGGTTGTAAAGTCAACCTTATAGACCAGCTATCCTAGTGGTAGCATGGACAAAGCAGTCTTAGGCTAAACTCAAGAGGACATGTGAAGCCAGCTGTTATACCATATGTAACCCCTTGAATATCAAATGAAAGGACACCACACAGGATATATATAAAATCTATATGTATTTATTTTTAAACAACTCCTCTGAACTCTTTATGAGGTCAGAGGCACAAGAAGTTAATCAAAAGAAGACTAGCTTGAGTAAAAGGGGGGGAGGCACTACAGGTCTAAAGCAGGCTCTGCCCAGAAATTCTGGCCAACCCTTGCCACTTCACAACCTTGAAGCAGAATATTGCTTAAACTAGCGTGTTTTTGAGAAGGGAATCCCCCTCTCATACATAGAAAAACACTTTCGGGCGTGTATACACATAGTCTGAATTACACACCCACTAGTTTTAATTACACACACATAATTTTAAATCCGCCCTGAAGAAAGCCAGAATATTCATAAGGCACTGGCTGAAACAGGTTGACCCACCAAGGATGTAGGAGGTCTTAAGCTCGCCTCTAACATCCCACAGCCTTATTTTTAACCGCTGACGGTGGCCCAGGTATTAAAGTCTAATTCACCTCCGGGTACTGGGACCCCCGCCAAGCCGTTTTAATCCCACTTTCATAACACTCTTCACCGCACCCTCAGCGACATACCTGCTCCGCTGTAATCAGGCGTCGAAGCACACCCGGGACACGCTAGCTGTCACTGGGTGGGCCCGATGATGAAGCATGCCACCAACTAGGTTGGTGGGTGAGGGCTTCATGAGCACACTCACAAGGTGCCACTACCCCCTGACAAAACCTACTTGAGTCCTTTGAACTAAAATTAATTATTTTTGTTAAACCCTCCCCTTTTACTCAAGCTAGTCTTCTTTTGATTAACTTCATATAAACTCGGGGATTTGGACTAGCTTTCTGGTCCTCTCTCTCCCTCTTGATACACGATGGTCAGAGGCACAAGCACATAACAAGAAACTCAATTATCACACAATAAGTTGCACAAAATATAGTAGGGCCCTAGGGGCACGCTGAACCATATACTAAAATAGTGGTATAAGAACCACGTCACAAACAAAGGATAGGCCTAGGGCCTAGGGATTCGCTGGGGCTACACTGTACTACCAAAGGATAGGAAGTAGGAGGCCCACGGGAGGCGTGTGCAGTGTCTTTACTCACACGCAAGTTATCATAGAGTTAGAATGGGAACGAAAGAATTGGAAACTAGTTCTTTTAGGTCACTTCCGGAAGGACTAGGGGAAAGCTACTTGCAACTTAGACACTAGGATAGTCAATAACCACAGGAGCACCGGAGTACTAGCATTACCTCACCCTCAGGAAGAGGGTGCATAGGTGTCAAAGTGTGTCTGGTTTTGTGGCTGAATCCTATGGAGCCTCGAAGAAAGATGCTGCAGGCGACCAGGAGAGATGTGTCCGGTTGGATCCAAGGGCAGATAAAGGATGAAGAGTACCTGAAAGCAGAGGGGACAGAGTCTGGGTCACTAGCCAGTGACCAGGAAGGAACCAGGCGATGTCGCGAAGCAATCAGGTGATGTCGTGAAGCTTGTTTCTGGAGCCACGTGGACCATCAGGCGTCGACGACGACCAGGAGTCAGGCACGGACTGTCCCACGAAGGCTCTCGCTGTCGGCGGTGTCGGCTTCCGGATTGGAGTCAACAAGCCTTGGCTAAGGCAACCCACGCAGGAATCGAAGATGGCTTCTTATCGAGATCAGCAAGGTCTGATAGGCTGTTCCTTTTCAGGGGAGCAAGGGACAGTCTGGAGCAAGCAGACCAGCGGTGGAAATTCAAAGGTTCGTCGTCAAGATGGCCACTAGACAACGGGCAAGTGACCGAACAGACGCGTCGAGCAGGAAAATGTAGAAGGGCCACACGCAGAACTCGTGGAGTGTGGAGGGCTGGTCTTCGGTGCAGTTGGTGCTCGGGGCTGGGGCTTCTCAATCCCCAATGCACAACTTCGAGGGTGCCACGGAAGTTGCACGGAAAGCAATTAGCTGGCTTTCCAAGATGGCCGGTCCACCGTCTCACGTCACCTCCACGGGACAGGAAACCTATTGTCCAAGCCTCCCTCGCTGGAAGGACTCCCAGCAGCAGGAGGTCAACTCGTGTCTGTGGCAGCAGCATCCATTTTGTGATGTTGAGGCTATAGTTAACTTTAACCGGGATTAGTAGGAACAACATGTCTTCTCCCTCTAGAAGGGTGGAATGCTACCCAGTCGCCAGAACTGGTGAGTGGGTAGTATTCTAAAGCGTATGACACCTTACACAACATGTTTTGATAAAGCCAAACCAGAGTTAGCATTTAACCGAGAGGTTCATAATGCACTTAAGAGTATATGGTATGGCTATATCCTAGAACAGCTATAAGGACATGGTTCCGAAAGCTGAAGACAGGCTCAGCTCATGCTAGAGCCCCATCTCACATAAAACCAAGCACTCAGCCTCCAGGATTGTTAAGGCCTGCCATAGGAGTGACTTATAGGTGTATATGTGTCTAGATATAAGGTTAGATATAGGTATACTATATCTAAGCAAGGGGTGATTACACGACCTTGCCCCAGCTGAGTGATCAGCCAGTTGTGTCAATGGGAATGGCCAGCTAGGGGTGGCATAATACATGCTGCAGCCTCTGGTAGGCCTTGGATGCACCTATGCCCTGGGTACCTATAGTACACTATACAGGGGCTCATAAGGTGATCCAATGCCTTGAGACCCTTGCGGGTGAGTAGTGCGCTATACAAGTACAAGTATCAATTTACAATGTCCAATTGGTAATGTACCTAAAGTACATTGTAGTGAATTTAGAGAGAGCACAGCTGGGCTGTGGTGGGTCTGATTAGCAGGCCCATAGCCACATTAAGTCGAAAACCAGTTAAGCAAAAAGCAAAAAGTGGGGTGACTATAGGAAAGCAGACCCTACTCTCCTACAGGCGTGCAGAGGCTGGAGATCAAAAATAGGATGAAGGTCTCCATCTTTCTCAATCACAAGGAAGAAGCAGGAATAACACCCAGTTCCTACTTCCAAAGTTGGAACATACCTATAGCCCCTTTTGCTGAACTACGTGTCCAGAAATAGACATGAGGTACTCCATCGGTCTCCCTGATGGAGGTAAAAGGTGTGGCAGAGTAGAGAGAAATGGCACGGAGTAGCCCTTTGGACAATCTGAAGGACTGTGTCAAAGAAAATTTTGGATCCTGCCTCCAAAAAAGGTTTGATTGTGTCGAATTGGAACACTAAAGTGATTTTGCAGCTGAGGTTTGCTGAAGTCCGGCATAAACCAAAGGGAGGCTCTGCTCTTGAAGGTCTTGGCTTTGGTGATGTGGAGAGGGAGAGAAAATAGGACAGCATGGACACACTCGGTGTTGGCCTAGGTGATCCTAAAGTCCCCCATAGGGAGGTCAGCTTCAGTGGTGTCTGGACTGGACACACAACAAGCCTTGGTTCCTGCAAATGCTCCGGTACCCAAGGTATTGGTGCTGGTCGACTGCCGTAGGGCTTCGCCTCGCCGAACTAGGCAGGGAGACGGATCTAACCTCCTCTAGCAACAAAGACTTCTTCCTTGTGAAATGCTCACTTGGTGGACCGCATGGTTGGCAGGTTGAGGTACAGGGCAAGTGCTGAAAGCAGCTGAAAGGGGATGGCTCCTTCACTCCAAGGGAGCTGCAGCTTGGTTGCTGAAGCACCAGACAATCCTCCACAGGCTTGAGTGGATACACAGCATTTGGACGAGTTTGGTTGGTGCAGTAATCAAGGTACCAACAACAAGGCAGGGTTTGGCGCCAAGTTGAGGTTAAGTCCTTACATCTCACAGTGACTGCTCTCTTTTGTCCTTCTTCGGTTCCCAGGT